>NC_134970.1:1836578-2141842 GCF_965638725.1 Aptenodytes patagonicus
CTCACAGTCTTCTCTCGTACAAATAGGTGTTTCTTCCTAGGTTAGCAATAAACCTGTA
Source organism: Aptenodytes patagonicus (assembly GCF_965638725.1). Classification (NCBI taxonomy): domain Eukaryota; kingdom Metazoa; phylum Chordata; class Aves; order Sphenisciformes; family Spheniscidae; genus Aptenodytes; species Aptenodytes patagonicus. Next base: position 1,836,637 of record NC_134970.1, read on the forward strand.
TTTGCTACAGGAGCTGAGGCCACTTTCAAGAGCAGGCAAAAGCAGGAGAGTGACTCTGTGCAGATGATACAGTGAGTTTCCTTATTAATTCCCTCTCTCTAACCTTCCAGGTTCAACTTCATCTTTGTGCCCCCCTCTGAGCAGCTGGGTTATAGCGTGCAGCTGAAAAACCGCAAAAAACACTGTTCTGGCTGAAATGAAACCCAAAGGCCAGCTCAAACAATTTTGCAGGCTCAGTTTTCAGATGAGTATACCCACGCAGAAATGCTGTACAGGGAACAGAAGAGGTCACATGAGGCTCTGCAATGAACAGGAAAATCTCCCTGCCTGGTGGACTGGGAGGCGATTACCAAAGCACAAACGATAAATTTCTTCCCTGCAGTTTAAAGTCATGAAAATTGAAGTGCGGTTGATTGAAGTTCTCCTTTCCACCTGTAATATCTGCAAGAAGCCCTGCCCCCCTTGTAATATGTTGAATTTAGCATAATTTACCATATTTAATAAGTTCTCGGTCCTCTGTCCCTTCCTACCGCAAGATGTCATCGTTCCGACAGGTAGGGAGATGGCTCTTGTCGTGGTGTCTGTCTTCTGCTCTGGGAATCCCAAGTCTGGACTTCATATTTCTGTCATGTCGTCCAGCCTTGAAGGACCTCTACAGTCATTCTAGAGTGATTTATGGTGGCAGCTGTTCTCCAGAAAAGAAAGCCATTTTATCCCAATGACTGATTTCTTACAAGGTTTGAGAACTCATGACACAGAAGGAGCGGGTTTTCTGTCTGGAGAAACGAACAGATGCCTTACAGCAACCGGAGTGCAGGAGTTAAACCATGCAAATGGCTCTAATAAGCATAATTTAAACCCATGGTCTTCTTTTTATGGTAGTTGCATATTCGGTGTTTTATATTCCAATTTTCCACCTTTTAGTCTTGCTTCTTTCTTTTTTGCTGCAAAGCCCTATCTCAAATGGGAGGGCAATTACTAGGCAAGCATGTAGTTCTTTAATTGAAACACTTATAGGTGTACACTTAAAAACTATAAAGACTTTTATGGAATAGCAATGCCTTAATAGGCTCTTGTGTATGTACATTGTAATCTAATTCTGTACTCTTTCAGCTGGGGGAAGCTGTTAATTTATGGTTACAATGAGCAATAAAGCAATAATAGTAATCTAAAGGTGCAATATCCCTTGTTTAGGGGGCATTTATGGTTATGTATTAAAACTATAAATATATCAAGATGCTGCAGAACTGATCTATATAAAATGAAAGATAAGATCTTTCCCCTTTAAAATGTGCTTTTTTTCAGCAGAAAAGCAGCCACATGCTTATGGTTAATATCAAATCCCAGTGCTCAGCATGAATGGCCCGTAGAGGCTACTACCGAGGCCTGATGAGAATTCAACTGACCACCTCCCCTCTCCCCCAATTTAATCTGTTACCATGTGTGCAAGGCAGGAAAGCAAGAGGTAATCTTATTTTAGTAGTTAGCCTAATTCATATGTGTTGATAGCTACCTAAACATGCTTCCAGAACTGGAATACCTCTAGCACGTTCACGATCACTAACTGCTTGCTTTCTGTAATGATTCCTTTATTTTCCCTGTGTCAGTCATGTCCGAAGTCTAAATCTGGTCTTCATTTGTTCCTGCATTGCTGTTCTTGTCTCTTTGGGATTAAAAGCCCTGTTGCTCTGTCCTGTGGATCTCAGCAGACTGCAGCCAAGTAGCTCTCGCACAAGAGGAAACGAATTGTGGGTTTCAGTTTGGTTGTTGCTAGAGAACCGAGGAATGCCCTGCAGTAAATAAGTAAGTGGAAATCACTATGGTCAGTATTAACTTGAATGATCGTTATGGGCAAGATGTTTTCAGGCAAGCCCCATGGAGTTTAGTTCCCTTATCCCATTGAAATCCATGAGAATTGGGCATCTTCCTCCCTTGCTGTTCTTTGGCTCTCCCTGCCACAGGATCCAGGCATCGAACAGTTTATGAACGTTGACTATAGAGAGTTTTTCCTGTAGGGATTTACCTGCACAGGTGTTAAAACCCCTCCTCTTTGATTCCTTTGAACTGAGACTGACACAGAGCCAAAGTTAATGCAACGAACAACTGCAGGCTGAACTGGTCTGTTCTTGTGCTTTCCTGTAATAGGACTGGGAAGAGACTGAACAGTTCAGCCTCCTCGTGTGCGCTGCCGGAGTGCCTGCAGGGTGTCCCAGCATGGCGGTGTCTCTGGAGTTGTCCTGTTTTGCCTCGGAAGCTGGAAGCCAGATACATTTCCTAGGACACTGGTTGACAGACTTAGTAAAAACACTTTTTAAACAAGTCGGAATAAGAAAGGGTGACAGGAAGGGATAATTACCTTGTCTGAGCCAGGTCTCTGGGTAGACACAGTGACATTTCAGAAATCCAAATGGCTTTGTTGCGTTATGACTGGGAAAAGAATGGAGGGCAGAGCCCCTGACATTACAGACCGCAAACAATTTCTCGGCAGAGTCCGTTTCTCCGACAGACCGAGCACCCTCCCTGCCGCATTGCCGTGCGTGCCTCCGTCGGGCGCAGGCATGCTGTTGGTGTCCATGCTGCTGCCTTGTCCATCGAATGCCTCGTAATAGAGGGGGGACTGCCTGCGGACAGAGGAGGGATTTCTAGTTCTTGGTTCTGCTCTGAATGCTGCGGCTTTGTCCCCTCGACAGGCAAGTCTGCAGCACAGTGGGTGGCCTGGATTGAATAAGCATGCAGGAGTGCTAATACTTACATAGACTGCCCCAAACCCCTGCTCTGCAGAGATGGATTGGAGGAGCAAGTGGGATGGATATTGCATGAAAATACCATTAGACAACAAGATGTTCTGGCTTCAGAAAAGAAAAGAACAGGAGAGAGGGAAGAACAAAACAAATGCCACTAGAAGATGGACGTTATGTGTCATTCGTTATGTGGCTAACATCAGTTTAATCTTTTTCAGCCCATTGAAAAGAGTCTGCTAATGTTTCTCAAAGTTAATCAGTTTCTTCTGGAAAGATCAGCCTCTGCTCATTCAGCAATTGAGCTGATCAATATTTTTAAATATATGTGGGGCTTTCTTTTCCAACGAGTGTATGGAGGGAGGATGTGTGTGCTTGTTCTCTTTGTTTCTCCCAGCTTTATAGAGTTAAAATTTGTGAGCCTATCATTCAAACCTGGATGACCTGGGAGAGGAGGGGCAGCTCTGTTTCACTGGCAAAACTCACCACCACTGCCTATTTCAGCCAAGTTCAGGTTCAGAGCTGCCAGCTGACTTTCTTGCTGAGAAAGAGCCCTCTTTGTGTACACGGGGAGATCCCTGCCAGCCTACCCAGGGGTCTCAAAATCTCCACCTGAATATCCCCATCCTGCCCCCTGTATCATTTGTGGGCGCAATATATGGAGCCGTAGGAAAGGAGGTCTTCTGTTACCCAACATATCAAAGAAAAACCATTTTGCGGTGATCACCAAGTCTGCAGGGAGCATCTGCAGGGAGCAAGAGGAGCTTTAAGGATTGTTCCTCCTATAAAGCTTAGCTGGGTTTGTTGGGGGTGGTGGTGGTGGGGTTTATGTACATACCTGGAAGGAGTTACCTGGAGTACATATTCTGCTTTCTGATCTTTGATGCAAGGAGTGTGGCTTAATGATCATAGCTGGGAAAGAACTGGAAGCCAGAACTAACTGGTTTTAATTTGGAGCTTGCACAAGCTCCTCTGCATGCTTCTCTTCTGCTTTCCCTGTTTGGGAGGGGTGAGGTCGAAGCATTTTCACTGTGTTAATATAAAGTTACACCAGTGAATGCTTATAAATGTGTTTTGCAATACGCCACTTTGGGGATAGTAGATGTTCAAAGATCTACCTTTATTAACTGAGCATCTAATCAGGTATATACTTGTCCAGAAGCCCAGTTTGCAAGTGCAAATGCATGTATTGCACATGGAATTGTGATAATAGTGAGCTCACAGGCAGAAGCTGACATGCATGTGCAAGAAAGATGCAAATACCTAAACTTACCTCCTAGAGACTGATCTCAGTGTTTCTGTTTTCATCCTTGTAAAATGGGATTAATAATACGTGCTTCTTTTAAGTAAAGGTTGTGTAAGTACCGATTGATTGAATATTCAAACAGGGCTTTGAGACCTTCAGAACAAAACTGTTTAGGAGCAAAACTGTACTGTCATCGTTCATGTCCGTCCGTCCGTCCCCCCCTGTTTCCTGGCACCAGCCTCTCTGGTGAGGCTGTAAGTTGTCCCAGGAATCAAGCACCCAGGTTGAACTTGTAAGCTGCAGTACAAAAAGGTCCAAAGAAAATAAGCCACTTAAATAAATACACAGAAAATCTGCATCATTTTCTAATAACTTTGTAGCACGACTCTGTTCCACTTCACCTGCTTTAATGCATGTATCCATGACCTGTTTCAATTCTTCCTCGGAAAGGCTGGTGACAGAAAGGCCCTTATGCCTCCCTCCCAGACCATGCCTATCCAGACCCATAATTTTATCAGCAACCAGCTGCTTGGCACAAGCCTTGCCAACTCAGCAACTCTGTCTACTCTTCCCTTGAGGAAACCATTCACCTTATCACCAAAGAGAGACAGGGGGAAAAAATTCCATCTGTTACAGCTCAGAGCTAGAAGCTTCATAATTGCATGGGTACACAGGCTGCATATCAATTTTTTTTGTTTTAGGAAGCACTTAGGGAGCATTCATTCTCCTTTTATTGTTGTTCTCTCCCTTGCAAGTGACTGTATTTCATCTCCTCTGGGATACAGTGCAAGGATTTCTGAGCAAATTTGTGGCTTAATGATGCCGGGGAGGTGTTTAGAACCACAAATGCATCCTGGAAAATCTGTGTGCTATCCCGTCGTGCTGAGCTGTGGCAGACCAGCACAGCGTACCACAAATGTCACTGCTTTCCTGGGTCATCTGCAGAGTACGGCCTCGAGCAGCACAGCGTTTATCAGGTGTACCTCGAAACTAATTTCAGTGGGACAACTGAGGGGTACAAAGTCATCCTGGAGTTTGCGTTTTTCAGACTAAGATCCACTGAATAATGGATGTGAAAAGAAGTAATTTCTTGGAGATTTTTTTTATATTGACCAAGTTTGGTTTAAAATGTTGCTTTATAGAAGGACCTTAAAAGAGAATTTTATCAAATAACTTCTGTATTAAGTATCATTGCCTATCTTTTGATAGCAACACCTTTCACCAGTTGTTCTGGATTTGTGGTCTTTCTCAAATTACGGGCCGTTCCCCCACGAGCTCCCTTTGCTGCTGGCCACCTCGGTGTCCGCTCTGCAGGCTGGGCGGTGGGTCCGGCTCTGGGAAGGGCAGCGCTGGCCCCATGCTCGCACGCTCACCTGGGAGGGCAAAACGCTCCCCTGTGGAGAACTCTTTCCTGAAGCCTTTTTTTAGTACTACCTAAACCCAGTTTTTGAAAGCCCAAGTGGGACTTGCGTAGGGGCTTAGCTTTGTGCAGCCTTTCTCGTGGTTTTGTGCCAGTTGAAAGAATAGATGCAATTTCTAAGGGTAACTGCTCGGGTTCGGTGTCATCTGTCTGGTTTCAAAACAAGATGCTCTTGGGCGATTAGGCCAAGACACCCATTAGTCTGAACCACGACATGATACAAATATATTCGTGAAGTGCCTTGAGGGTCTCCACCCTGCCTCTGAAACGTGGAGGATGACTCGTCCCCTGGGACGGGCGCTTGCTTTGTCAGAAGGTGTGAGGCATATTCCATGGCTTGAAAAAATGTGCCTGGCGGTGACAGGCTTCTGGAGATCAATCTGATTAGCTTATCAAAGGGAAGATTAGAAAGCAACCTGATCGTGCTGTTTAAATATGTTCACAGGGAGAAAGTACTAGGCACAAAGTATTTTTTAATCTAGTGGAGAAAGGTATGACAGGAGCTGATGTCTGGAAGATTTAAAAAAAAATAATATTCAAATGGTTAATCAAGAAAAAATGCAGCAGCTTTGTGGAAATCTTGGGGCATCACAGTTAGAATAACTCCTCCTAAATATGGTTTACAAAGAGTAAATTTTGCAGGAGTCCTTGTGAAAAGGGTTTGGACCAAATGCCTTTTGCCCCTCCGCTGCTGGCTTTCAGTTCTTCTGTTGTATTCAGACCTCAAATTGAATAGCGAGTGGTTCTGCATTATTTGTTTTTACTGCTGCCAAAAGGGAAAAAAAGGCATAGAATAAACAGTGGGATGTTTGCAACCTTCTTACATTAGGCAGATTGAATAAACTGGCTCACAGTTGATTGTTTTTCTTCAGATCAGTCAGTGCCATTGCATTTTTATTTATTTGATTTTTTTGTATGTACTTTGAGGGCTTTTGTTGTGTCTGGGATTTTTTTGCAATCATGACTTCTGGTGAGGGAGTTAAAAAAGGTAGAGCTGTTTGTAATCCTAAACATCAATGCAGAGTTTACAGAATACTGATTCTTGGGATAACAAAAGTAACAGGATGAATGAGCATTATTACTCAGGGAATGCGAAATCATTCATTATAAGTAACACTGAGCCTAATTCTCTCATCTCCTAATGCCAAGTTAAATCACTGCATCAAAAGCAGGAGGGGCGCGTGGGGCTGATGTCAGGGCGTGGATGCAGAGAGCGTGGGCGGCAGGGCTGGGTGCTGCGGCAGCTCTGCCCGTGCTGGGGAGCTGGGCACCTCCTCACCCCTGCCCGGAGGGACGGACAGGCTGCTCGGGACTGCGCTGGGGGATTGCGGTGAGGATTTGCACGGTCTCTGTGCAGTTCAGTACTTTACAAGACTCCATCTTGTGCCCACTGATGGCAAAAGCAAGTTTTCCGTTAACTTCAGCACTGCAGGATCCTTGGTTCGCCATCCGTAGATCCAGACTTGGATGTTTTTTTTCCTCTGTCAGGCCCTGAATTTGCTAAACAATGTAAAAAGAGCAAACCAAAATGCCTGCAGCTTGCAGACAGCCTGCCTCTCTGAATAAGTGTGGTACAGCCATGGTGTCGCTCGGAGTTACATCTTTTTGTTCCTTCCCCCCCCTTCAATGTTATTAGCTTTCAGAGTACATGAGAGAGAGAGAACAGGGCAGGCAAGGCACACACCATTATTCTGGAATATCGATGATTAGTCTGGCGCCATCTCGGTGAGTTGTGTTTCCAAAGAACACAGTTTCCTCCCCAGTTTTCTTAGAAGACGATGCTGGAGTCGTGTAGCATAGCTGATCAGAAGGAAGAGTAAAAAAAAAAAAGTTTGTTTTTTTGTCATGCTTCACAAATGCAAACAGGTTGTGGTTATTTCCTTTGTGCAAGGGCATACTAATTGCAGGAACACTCATTAATTATGCATGATGTGCACAGTTTGGTTGCCAAAAAAAATTTTTTTGGGTATTGTTAACCAGAATATTACTTTAACTTACTGTCACCATTATTTTGCACATTGTGGTGTTTTAATGAACATATGGCACTACGTTAGCTAATGCAAAACTCTATTTTCTTAAACTAGATGTTATTTTTTCCACTAGCTACAATAGATATTATTTACGTTGCGTACCACGCTGCTAAATATTTAAGTGTATGGAAGTGAACGGTGGAGCCTGCTCCTCCTTTGCATTCTTATGCAAGTGAGTTATGTCTATCTATGAACATAAAATGCTGCCACGGACCTGGCTGAAGGGGCGACCGTTTCTGAACCTGCTGCCAGAGCCTGGCCTTAAATTCAATCAGTCTGAAACTTGTAATGTGTACTTAGCTAATTTCCAACTCTCAGCAAGTAGAGAATCTATTGATCTCCGAAATGTCTTTAGACATCACAACTTTACTATGAGTGTCTTCAAAGGATTTGACTTTTGTTTTCCTGCCATAACACATTGTTTTAAAGATGATGTCATAATTGTATTGATTTTTTAATTTTTTTTAATATTTTCTTTTAGTTCCCTGCGTCAAAGCACTTCTTTAATCAAAAGTAAATTATGTAAAGGCCATTAGGGTCAGCCCAGCAAGCAAAATGAAAACTGCAATACATCATTTATTTGTAAATGTCAGTGAAATCTGCAGATCAATATCCTTCCCAACATGGGTGATATTTATTATTTTATATAAACCCTGTGGCAGCTGCTGGGTCAGGGTGGCACAGCAGAGCAGCGTGGGGCAGGGCCGGCTCTGAGGTCAGGCTGGGGGGCGCGTCTTTGCCCCTGTCCCTCCTCCCTGGACTAGCCACGCTCGCCGTGTTGGCGGCAAAACTGTTCTCCCGGGCAGGCAAGGCCCCCGCGGCAGTCGAGCACAGCCGCAGCGGGCAGTCAACGTCTGCAGCATGTTTGTGTCCCTTTCTGCCCCAGAGCCGAGCATGCCACGTCTGGCCCTTGGAGCAAGGCAGAGACGGGGCCGAGCACTCAGCCGTGTGTTGCGTTTTATTTTGTTGCTTTTCATGCATGTGCAAGTAGAGGCCAAACCTTGAGTTTCCAGATAGCTGCCACCCTTCTCCACCTCATGTCCCACAAACCAGACCCCAAACACCAACAGCTCGTGCTGTGGGTCCTGCTGAAACCCAGGGAGGTACGGGCACGGGCTAGGAACGGGCAAGTCGTCTTTAGGCTTTTTAAACTCCATCTAGTGGCAAAAAACTTGTTGTTTTATGATGGTGGGAAAGCTGGTGGGTCTGGATCCGAGCTGATCTCTCCCAGAGACAGGCTAAGCTGCTCTGATGTCAGCTGGAAACTTGACCCAAATTGCTCCCGAGTGCATCCAGACGGCAAGCCAGAAAGCGGTCATCGTCGGAAGGGTTAAAGCCATGGTGCCGCTGTTCTGCCAGATCACGAAGGCGGGTGGTGTAATAAAGCAATTGTGCTTTAGCTGCCTTGGGGGAATACTTGCTAGGTGGTAGACCAGAAGCTTTCTGTTGGTGTCGGAAGTATCTGTCCATCTTTTTATAGACTTATATTGGCCCATATGGGTCACTGCGTTATCTGAACGCTGTAAAAGGAAATGAAGGAGGATATAACACCAGATAGGATCTGAGCGCTGGTTTCACTCTTAAATATTCAAAAGAAATTTTATGAGGGATGGGATTAAAATTGAGAGATTTTGCTGATGCTCTGTGGAAGAGATGTTTATAAAAAACAACAATGCACCATTCTCCCCCACTTTAGCGGTTGTCAGAGATGCGGCCGCAGAGGAACGAGCAGTCCTGCTCGGGCATTGCGGTCTGCACCCCGCGAGCTCCCTGGCACTCCTGCCTGCATGTAGAGCCCGTCTACACCGAGTTGCTGTGGCCAAGAGGCAGGAAAATGGGCTGGGTGGAAAGCTGCCAGGTTTCTTTCAAACAAGATCTTGTGAGTGTGTTCTTTTGGCTGACCCTTGTGTGAGCTCTGCGCCCCCGCTGCAGCCTGGCCACGGTCTCGGGCTGAGCTCCATCCCTTCAGACGGGCAGTGTGGCAAAGGGACCCCTGTTTTGTTTGATTTTTTTGTACTGGATCAGGGCTGATAACCTGCCCCAGATCCCAGCTGAGGACTTGTGTGGATTTGGCTGAGCCTCGTTCTTAACATGAGATAAATTTAGATGCTACAGCAAGCCCGTGTTTCCTTCCCCATGCACAGGCGAAGGGTTTTTCTGCAGCCCAGAGGGAGGGAACCGTTTCAAACGTCCCTGGCTGTCTCCTCGCAGCGCGCTGAGAAAGGAGGGTACCGAGGGGGGCGTTACAGCCTTTAAAAACTTGACCTCAAAGCACAAAGTATTGGCAAGAAGAGGCGGGCAGGGAAGTTACCGTGGTAAGATCGCAGGTTAACGCTGCCTGCTTCAGTAATTCAGCAGGAGCTGCCGGTTATCCCGGTGCGTGACAGGAGAAGAAAGGGGGAATGGTCTCTGGGGGGTAAAATAACGAGAGGTGGCAGCGCGGTTTGGCAGACAGGGAGGACCTTCTGCGTGACCAAAGGGACGGCAGCTCATGCAGTCGGAAGCGTGAATGTATCTGCTGTAGGAGAGGATCCGTCACGAATGTTTAAACAAGGAGCACAAAGGGGGGACCCAGCGTCGCAGCCAGGTCTCGGGGGGGTAGGGACGGGGGATGTGCTAGTTCGACATCCACACATTCAATAATTGCGGGTGTCAGTTAATGAAGGCAGACGCAGAACGGCTGGTCTAATTAAAATATGAAAATGGTGCGAAGCAGGAGGAGATGGGGGAGGATGCTGGTGTGGTGCTGGTCTGGCTCCTTCCTTCAGGGATAACCCTGATGAGCGGATGGCCGGGAAAGGGAAATTCTGGGGTGAAGCACTGATTTCAGTCTCTGAGCTCTAATTTTTGTAAGGGCTCTTTCCTGTGCTTGGGTCCAGACCTCAGCCCGGGGGTGTCCAAGCCTCACGTGAGGTTCTTGGCATGGAAAAGCCCAGACCGTGTCGGGGTGGCACTGGCCAAAGAGCGAGGAAGGTTGGTCAGGAAACCAGCTTCCCGCTCTGGGACCTTCCCTTCCAAGCAAGAAATATTTCCATGAAGCAACTCTTGGGGGTAGGGAGTGCTGCCTCAAATTCTTCATCTTCAAGTGCTTCCAGAAGTCCAGCCATTCAAGCCATGGTGGGCTCTAAGTATTGACAAAATTAATTATCAGAATGGTGATGTGGTTTAACCTGGCAGGCAGCTGAACACCACACAGCTGAGAATCGGGGGGAAAAAAAAAGTAAAATTCATGGGTTGAGATAAAGACAGTTTAATAGGACAGAAAAAGAAGGGAAAATAATAATGACGATGATAAAAGAATATACGGAATAAGCAACGCACAATGCAATTGCTCGCCACCCACCGACTGATGCTCAGCCAGTTCCTGAGCAGCGGTTGCCCCCTGGCCAACTCCCCCCCCAGTTTCTATACTGAGCATGATGGCACATGGTATGGAAGGTCCCTCTGGCCAGTTGGGGTCAGCTGTCCTGGCTGTGCCCCCCCCAGCTTCTTGTGCACCTCCAGCCTGCTCAGTCGGTAGAGCATGGGGAGCTGAAAAGTCCTTGACTAGTGTAAGCACTGCTCAGCAACAACTAAAACATCGGTGTGTTATCTACATTATTCTCATACTAAATCCAAAACACAGCACTGTACCAGCTACTAGGAAGGAAATTAACTCTATCCCTGCTGAAACCAGGACAAATGGGTGGAAAAATCATGTGTGGATATTTTGAGGGGGGAGAGCAACTTTGCATTACATTTAGGAAATTATGGTGGGTTTTTCTTTTAATCATCTTCACAATCAACAGATTTAAATCGGTGTGACAGCCATGAACTGCAGCTGTAACTCTTGCAGTTCCGGTATAAGAAAGTCTTGTGCGTTTGTGTTTAAAAAACAAAACAAAACAAAAACCACAAACAAAACAAACCACAAACAACCCCAAAAAACTCCCTTCTATAAGGCTATTGCCTATCTTTCTGAAATAGAAAAAGGAAAGAGGGTTAAAAGCCTAAAACTATGATTCCACTCAGGATAAAGCATCAAGAGCTTCTATGAAGTTATCATAAAAAAAAAAAAAGGTTTGAGAACAGCTTGGCCTGGAACAATATTTCAGGCATGGCTAGCTGTTAAAAATAAGCTAATTCAGAAGAGGCACATTTAAATAAATATAATGCAAAGACATTATGGCACAGATAATAGTTTTGAATGGGGAATTCTAACGACTTTGAGGGCATTTTACAGGGCAATTAATACATATGAAAATGCTGCTCTATTCAACTGATGGAAAGAAAGGAAAATAAAATAAAATAAAGCAGGCAGAAAGAAAAAGGGAGATAGTTGTGATTGGTAAAAATAGGGTTTGATTTTCTTTTCAGTAGGATCACTGCTTACAAACATAATAAAAGGAAAAATAAGCATGTCAGGTTCTATAATGTGGCTTGTAAAATCCCGAATGATTAGTTTCTAAAAAGGGGCAATTAGGCTCCTTTTACATATGCATGTGACTTCTGTGGAACGGGGCTTTCTCTGCTCCCATCTTCTCTCCCTCTTTATCGACAGTCTAAAAATACATCTCCCCCCATTAAACTTCCAGCATCATCCTGCTGAATGGCCCACCCTGGGCCTGGGCTCTCTTACGAAATGATTAGCGTTTATTGTCTCTAACAGCCGTTACCGTTCGAGGGGAGCACAGGCTGCCTTGGGTCGGGTCAGGATCAGACCCCAGGACCTGAAGCGAGGGCGTTTCACATGGGCTGGGCGTCTGCTGGCAGATGGGAGCTGAGAGCTGCCAGGGAGAGGCTTTTTCTAAAAATGCAAACTCCTCGTAAGGAAAACGGCTTGGTGAAATGCCCTGGGGGAACTCCCATCTATTTTTCATCTGTAATGTGAGCTTTCACGTCACCATTGAGCACTTGGGCTTGGGTCCCCTGCCCCGAGAGAGGGGTAGGAGGAGGATAGCAGTAAGTGCTGCTCCCAAAGAGGTTGGTCCCAAATTTGCATTTTCCCAGATCTTCTAGCACTGGTTTGTCCGATGCTGCTCTGTGCATCGGAGGAGGGAAGGGTGTCCCGGAGCAAGGCAGCCCTGCGCTGCTGGGCGGGCTCTTCCCATCCTGGTCGCCCGTCACGAGCTGCTAAACTTGTAGCAGGGATGGCTGGGGGACAAGTTCACGGGTCGGTGATGTCTGTACAAAGAGTGGACCAAAGGCTTGTGATGGTCGCTGCGGGCCTTGCAGTCCATAAAACTCACCCCTGTGCTTCCCTGCCCATCTGCACAGGGAGTGAGCTGCCCCTGTCCTTGAAAAAGAGCCCATCCTGATCTTTAGCTGTGTTTTTTTGAATGTATAAATAAATATTACATATGCTAACAGATGGTTCATTAGCCAGTTGTTATGGCAATCAGCATTTCAGCCAATTAAAATCCTTTTTCATAGCTTTAAAAATGTCAATGATAAGAACACTTAAACGCCCAAAGAACAAACAGATTCACTGTAGCGTGGCACTAAAACAAAAGGCACTTTCTGCAAGCTTATAGAGAAAGGATGAGAAGAAATAGAGTAAGATTTTTAAATCCTTTGTGCTGAAGAAGTGAAATGGTGCTGACCCCTGTATATTAATTAAGGGGAGAGGTGGTTTGGCATCTTGCATCTTGTCATTCAAATTCCCCGGAGTTTTGGGTGATCACCTGGGAACCTAGGAGATACAGCCAGTGTGTCCGAATCTCCCATGGGGTGTGCCTGCAGGAGTGAAATGCAGGAACTGTTTTGGGAGGGCTCCATGTTCAGCACCCGTGGGCAGGGTTGGACGTTTGCCCCATGTGCACTGGAATTCCTGAGCTTGATTTCAAGCCTGACTAGAATGACAGATTCTGGCATCCTTTGAAAATGCTGCCTACATATGCCTGGAGGGATGCTCAACTGGCTGCAAAAAAGTTGAGCTCCGAGTGCAAGTTCAGGCCTCACAGACTGGTCTTTTAATTAGTAGTTCAGAGTGTCTAGGCCAGAGGTGATGATAATCTAAAGGAATTTAAATTGGTCTTGTAGGCGCACCATGATATGTAATGACAGTGGAGTATGGGGCAGTCACAGAGGGAGGAATGGAAGAAGTAAGTTACGCTTTGTGCTATAACTCCTGGCACTTTTCTGGGTTACATATGGTTTGAATAGCAAATAACGCTGTTTAGGTCTTAACAAATTCCTGCAAACCACCTTTTCTCTGGGTTGGTTACACATCCGTATGCTGTCAGCGCTCTGCCTCTCCAGCTTAGGACTGTATTCAAGAATAAAATAATTGCATGGGAAGGCAAGACCTTTTCATCCCGAGTTAGTGTTTGTAGCGGGACACTCCCTGGAGTGGGGAGAAAGCCTGGCCTTCCAGAAAGCGTCCTCTGCCTTGCAAGCAGGTATTACAGAGTTGCCCGTATCCCCTGCGTATGGATCGATGAAGGTAAAATTTTTCAAACCTCTTGTTCACAGAGGGCAAGACAGGGCTTTTGCCCCTCTCTCTGCCACATTACAGGGGCTTCTGCCTGCTTTGGAAGCCAGCACAGAACAGGAGCCTGGATTTGATGAGTCACAGGCTTACCAGGGTTGATTCTCCTTTTCTAATCTGTGCTGTCTTTTGCAACCGTTTAGAGGAGCAAAAAATAGCTCTCACAGACAATCAGAACAGATTATTTTAATGAGAGCTCAAAACCGAGAAACAAATGGCTCAAATTGAGCCTTTAAACATTTCTACATATGTCTACACGGAGCTGTGCAATGCTTGAATCAGCAGGTCTGCAGCAAGAGACGGCTGCTGTCAGGAGTTTAGTTTTCAACTCTCTTCCCTTCCCTGTGTGCCCCCCCCCCCCCCCCCCCCCCCCAGCTAAACAGAACATCCCAAGCGAAAGCTGCATGCTATCGGCAGCTCCATTTTCTGCTTGTAATTGTCTTTTATCTGCTGGAGTCGGCAGTGCCCAGCTTACATCTGTTCCCGATTCACTCGGTGCAAATGTCAGAGAGGGAAACAATCATTTTTCCCATATGTGCTTAAACGGGCAATAGGTAGAATGAAGCCAATAACCTTTCAAAGCTCTTTCCTTTCTCTCTAGCTTGTGTCCACCTTTTTTGATGGCCACTGTTTGCTTATTATTAGTTCTGATTTTTTTTTTCCATGCTGTAAATACAAAGTACGCTTTCAGTTGCTCTACTCTAGAGGAAGATTAGGTCAGAACTGTAACGGGCTGTTGTGTTTGCAGAAAGAGATTGTTTATTTGCTTCAGTAGGGAAGAGAACCCCCAACAGACCCAGCACACCTGTGGCCAGCACCCTCTGATCCTGTCTTACCCGTATGCATCCCAAAAGTGAATTCTGCAGCTAAGGTAGAAGCTTTAAGAATCATTCTGGCATAACATTGTGTCTTTGTTATCCAGAGAACTCCCTATGACCAATAAATATATTTTCCCTTCCTTTTATTTCTTATATCACTTTCAGTTTTTGATAGCCGTTCCAAAAGCTTTAGAGCTTCTTCTAGATCGGCGTAAAAGTATCACAAGTACTTGTTTAAACATCAGATCAATTTTGCACTTCAATGCTACCAAGAGTATTTAGGCCCATGGGTCATGAATTTAATTTTCTTACAGGCTTCAGAGAGAAGAAAAAACAGCCTCTCTATCTTAGCATTAGCTGCTTCTCCCTGTGACAACTCAAAGCATCACCTTTCTGGGGCTCCAGGCTCCAAATGGCACGAAGATATGGAGTTGAAGTCCTAAGCACACAGACACCCTGAAGTCGGCCCAGGGCTGTCTTGTACCCTTGCTCACTATGTTGCGCATCAGCCCTGCAGTTCTCCCCACAACAGGAGCCCCCAGGAAAAGCTTCAGTAGGAGAAACATGCACACGCATGCATGCAGCAGGTCAGGGTGGATGCTGGCAGCAGTATTTCAGTGGGGTTACAATAGCAAAGTAATTTAGCCCACGCTAAACACTACCATGCTGCCTACGGTAGACAGAAAATCCTGCCTCACTTCTTTAGTAATAAAACGTTAGGTCTAAATGCATAAAATCAGTTTGTCAATTTTTAATAGTGCATTAATGACGCATTTTGTCAATTGTTATAAAAAATAGACAGAAAACTTTTTTACTGTGGCTTGTTTGTTAACTCATTGCCGGCTCAGAGACCCGGATGCCTCAACACGTGTGTGCACAAGTGACGTGAGACTCTGAAGATGTCAGAACATCAGCTACCTTTTTTTTCAAGGATACAGGAATGTCAATAGTCCTTGTCGCACATGGGGGGAAAAATTGCCTTTTAATGGTCAATAGTAATAACCACTCTGTTTAAACTTTCATGAATAAGATATATACAATCTATGGCCTATGAATTATGCACGTCCCTCCAATGGCTGGGAGGTAGGAAATGGTCCCCGTTCCCCTGTCCAATTCACCTTCACTCACAGTCCCTGTTTCTCTCTGATGCTTGTTCCAGGTCCTGCTGGTGATGGCTGTGGTACCTCTGCCCGTCACCTCTCTGGGCAGGGGATGCTGTCCTCGTGGCCAGCTGGGCTGTTTGCAGGGACTTGTGTCCGTCTCGGCTTTGGTTCAGGGCAGATCCTCAGCTGGAGAGGGTCACTTCAGTGCTGGAGGCTTCCCAGCCGCCCCTGCGTGCTTGATTTGTGTTCATGAAGATGCGTTTAATATGTACCAACAGGAGCCTGTTGAAAACATGAGCCCTTTAGGCCGGTGGTGACCGTGGTAACAGCAATATTTCTGCTGGTAAAGCCTAATGCAGGCAGTAATTGTCATAAATACATGCAACATTTTGCTTGTTTTCTACATTTTATGTGCTCTAAAAAACCACCCTTCTCTTCCTTTCCGCTTCCTTGTTGCCCACAAACCGAGGTGCAAGGCCAGAAAAAGGCTTATATTTTTAAAGGAATTTCCAGCTCTGACCATGGACATCCAACCATCTCTAATGATAATGTGCTCTTAGGGGACTTGGAGCCCAGATTTAGAGAGTGCACTGAGGTTCAGATAAGCCTTAGCAGAGCATCCAAAAATTACAGATTCCTTTCTGTACCCTGCCCAAACATCAGATCCCTTGAAGCTTGCCTAGGGCTGCTGGGCAGGAGATCAGCTGGGCTGAGATCAGAGCCACAGGGAGAAAGGTTTGAATCATGAACCAGAGCAGTGTGTGTTAATAAACACAAACGGGGAAAAAAGGCACACTCCAGTGCTACCAGCGCCTTCCACCATCTGCACCCTCGCTGTGATAAAGCCCATGCAGAGCTTCATAGGGAACGAGATGCAGCTTGCAAGTGCCTTTTGGTGCAGAAGGATCTCTTGGATGCTGATCAAGATACAGGTGGGAAAGGATCCCATTGGCAGTGAAATAAGTAAGTAATTTTTCTTAAAAGCTGGAAGGAGGACGTAAAGATGTGAAGAGGAGATCAGAGAAAGTAAAAGGAGTAAACCCTGTAGTAAACTAACAAATAACCCTGAGGCTTTGGGGGGACTGGTAAATGATCAGCTGGGAGAGAGACCGGGGAGAGGATGTACTGATCACGGGAGAATGAAGTACGTGATACACTTGGAAAAATCCCCAGAGGACGTGAGAGCTCTGCTGGGCAGGGTTGTCTGGAGGCAGGACCCCCGATTCATGGGGTGAAATCGGCAGGTTTGAGATAAGAAACAAACTCTGAGATGCGTCGGGTTGGGTGTGATAGGAAATGCCGTCTCTGCTGCCCTGGCTGGGTGCACGTCCCCGTGGCAGGTTTACGTACCTGCTTCTCCTCGGCTGCACGAGGTGTAAGCCTTCGCCTTTGCTTTCCTGCCTGTCTCAATTGCTTGCCCCTGTGGAAGGGAGTCAGCAAGAAGCCATGAAGGTAGAAAGTCCTTACAGGCCCATAACTTCTGTCTTTTAAAAGTAGGACACTTTCAACACAGGTACGCATTATTCATAAAGCAAGCCCCCAAACTATCATTTTATCTCCATGCCAAATTATAATCCTCTTCCAGCTCCCTGGGGTTCTGCTGAAGGTATTTGATTTTTTTCTCTGTCCCTTTCTTTTAAAACCCATTTCATTATCAAATGGCGTTAGGGGAACTGATCTGTAATGAGGAAGCTGGCAGAAGTCCCAGAGTGATCAGAGGGGCTGAGATTCAGCGAGGTTAAGCTACTGCTCAAAAAAATTGTAAGTAATTAAAATTAATTAAAAATCATTAAACAAACCTTCGTGCTTGCCATTTCGTGTGCTGCTGACTTGACTGCAGACTGTGCCACCGTTCCAGGCTGTGGCACGGTGGTTTCATACGGTGCAACGGGATGAGCAGTTCATGTCTTTGCTGGATGCAGGTGGCTTTATCAGGGGCTGTTACACCACCGCGCAGAGACGGTTTGGCCAAAGAGCAGATTTACATGGCGGTGGGGTTGGTTGCGTTTGTGTGGTCCTGTTACGTGGAACGAAGCTTTTATGCTTGATGCTGGCACGGTTTCCCTAGCTGACCACAGGACAGTGATTTAGTCTTTGTGAATTTGAATTCATAGCTGCAAAAAGGCAATTTCTCATTTTCTCTCAATGTTATGTGCACGTATGGTCCCTAACGTGGAGAAGCCTTGCTCTCACCAGGGATGTCCAGGCACTCCAGTATTACTAGTGTGCTAATACTTATATTACTAAGGTTAATACTAACATATAGGGTTGTTCATTTAGAGGTGGGATTTTGTAATTGCCTGAAAAATTCTGTCTCATTCCATTTTACAAAGAGGACCAGTACATCCAGTACATCCCAGACCTTCAAAGTGACCCACTGCAAACAGGGCTGGTTAAAACATTCACAGCAACATCGTGAATGAGCAGGGTTTGTTTCCTGCAAGAGCCTCCAGCAAATTACCTCCCCTGGAGCCCCATGGAAGCTGCAAAAACATTTGCATTTCTGAGGTCCTTGCTGAGAAGAAATAATAAAAATCCATAGAAACGTTGTCACTTCTCTGCTGGCGCACGGGGGTGCGGAGAGCTGCTTCTGCTGTCACAATATTTGACAATTCGTGCACCAGAAGTGACCCAAAGTTTAAGCTGTCATGCGCCATTATCATGCTTAAAGATAGCTTGTTCCTCCACAGGCTGCGTTATCCCTGTCTTGTCCATCTTGCGGAGCCGAGGTAGATGATTCAGCCCAATTTATTGGGAGTGACAGTTTTGGCTGGGGAGAGGCCTTTACCCGGTTTCCATGGTGATCAAATTACCTCTTTCATTCCAGGTCAGGAGGTTAAAATCATTGATGAGGACTCTCCAACCGGTGGGTTTGCATTTCATCTTGCTGCATTGTCTGCTCCTAGCTCCGAGGACGACGATGTATTCGCAGACAGGCATTAAGGTACCCGGGAGAGCCTTTAATTACAAAGCTAGCTGGGTGCGAACGCATAGGCCATCCTCACCCTCCCAGAATTATTTGCAATAAATGCTCATACCCCGCGGTGAGGGGTATAGCACATACCTTGCAAAAATATGGGCCTTCCCCCACTGGTTGTCCATGTGAGCACGAGATGAGGCACACGAGGAGAGCAGGAAATCCACGCCTGGGACATCTCATCCCAGCCTGCTGGTACCAGCTGCGTTCAGAGGAGATGCTCCAGAGGAGCGTGTGAGATAGGTGATAGATTTCCACCAGCTAATAGCTCGTCCTGCTCTCTAAAGGATAGAAATTCACTATCCCCTCAAAATATTTGTCTAGTTTTAATAGTGTTTCCTATGGAAAAGCCCCAGCTCTTTCCCAGGCGGCTGCTGGTGGTGGTCTGTGGCGGTGGCTCCCACAGTGCCATGGAGCCCGTTCCTTCCCACTGCTTCTGAATTTTCCATTTGCTTTACACTGGTGCTTGGAGATCACAGTGCAACACAGCGCGCTCCCTCCTTTGTACTGTTTTTTTTATTTATTTTTAGATGGGGGGGGGGGGGGAAAGCCTTTGCCATTTCTGGCTGCAGGCAGGAGTTACCCAGAGAAGTGCCGGGCAGGCACCGGCCGGGAGAGCCCAGTTCAGGGCAAGGCGTGCGGGTCCCCGTGGTGCTGCCCGGCGAGCAGGAAAGGTGCGCTTCATGGCTTGTCCGCTGACTAATTTCCACAGGGCTGTTTTACAGGAGCTATTCAGTATTACATCGCCTCCATTTGTTGTATTTGCCAGGTCTCTCTCCTTCCCCTTTGAGCCTTAGGAACGTCGATAAATGCTGTGAAAAAGTCTGTTGTAAATAACCAGAGTTTCTGCCTATTCTAATCAATAAAATATTGTTTATAGAAGCACTCGCGGCTCACACAGCTCCAGTTAAAGGTCTGTCAGTGTTTTTATAAACCCTGCTTTTCAGGTGGCTGTAACTTGGCTGCTCGGAGTACCCATCTGCCGTGGCGTGGTTTACAGGCTGTCGGTCGGGATGTAAATCAGATTGGCGTGTTTAAGTTTTGTAGCTTCTGGTTTTGCTGTTTCTTTAAAACACAAGTGGCTGTATATGGCTTTTTTTTTTCTTCTTGCTAGACTGTAGCTTAGTAAAGGAGGTGCAGTGGGTGGATGGATGTATTTTTGCAGTTAAACTATATCGATGTCATCTTATACGTAGGGAAAACGAAACAAGCAAACAAATAATGTTTTGATAGATTCTCACTATCTGCATTTAAAAGCGAAGTACCACACAGAAAGCACAATAACTACATTTCATAACTCTCACTATACAAAGCCAAACTGGGCAACTCTACGGTAAATTATTTCCTCCTGCTGCCTACATTTCAGACTCCTTATTTTTCTGGGTTTCATATCTCTCAGCCTTTTCATATCACAGCAGACTAAGATTCAGTGCATGTAGCAAGCCAGACCAAATCCCATATTCAATTCTCAAAATATTAGTTCAGTCCTTACAGCAATATTTGATTTATGGAATACTAAAAGAATATAAATAATTTGTTCTTGTTTTCATAGGATTAGTTGCCAGATGCAAAGCTAGAAATAAGGGATAAAAGGTCTGTGCTTGCTGTTGGGCATAAAAATCCTTTAATGATTTATTAATGTCAACATTTTTATTTTCCATATAGGCTGTTGTTATAGATGTGTCTATTTATTTCGTTACACAGTCAAAGGTCAGTGTTTGAAAAACAGTCAGAAGGATGTTTAAAAGTGCCCAAGAAACTGTCAGTGAGCTTTGGCCTTCTAAGTTGTTTGAAGTGCTTTTGAGATCTCCAGCCTATAAACATGCTCTTCTCCCGCTTGCAGACCCGGGGACGGAGGTTAAGGAGTTGATACGGGAAGTGCCAAGTACCTGCAGGCTTTGCTGGCTTTGCAGGGCAATGAACCCTCAGTGTCTGTGCAAAAAGGACCTGTTTTGAAAGCACCACTAGTGGACCTGAGTCTGGCAGCTTTATCTTCTCTAGTAGTTATTTCCTTTGAACTCAGACAAAAGCTCTAGACCCCACGCAGAACTCATTAGATGTCATTTACTGGTTCTGCCTATACAACTGCCTCTCTGTCCCTCCTTGTAAGGGTTGCCATTGTAGCTCTGAGTGAAGGACACAATTTCTCTCCATCCGTTCATGCTAGACGGTGCACCAGGCATTTCTCCCAGTATCAGCAGGCTGCAGTGCGAGCAGCTTTTCCTTCTAACTCACCTTTAGCAGTCGATCCAATAAAGTATTGCTGCCCAGCGTTACTATTTTGCCAGCAGTAGATGTTTCCTCTCCACTGCTTGAATTGTCTGTTCCTCCTGGGGTGCGTTGTGTTGGGTTTCTGTTTGTCATAGCTGGGCTCTTCCTCCGTCACCTCCGTAATGACAAGTGCTGCCCGTCGGTTGCCGCTGCAGGGATGAGGCTGTGCCACGGGTTGGTGTGCTTGGGGTGCAGCAGGTAAATGCCAGGAGTTGCCCAGCCTGCGATACGCTCAAGCAAGAAGGGAGAGTAGCTTTAAACAAGCAGATTTCAGAGCTGTTCTTGACAGGCTGTGTCTGCAAGGAGTCCTCAGTTTTAGCACCACCAAAACTGCTTCAGTGTTTTCATGATTATTTATTATTACAGCTTTAGAGCAAGTAAGTAATTAATTGGGTCTCAGATTGTTATCCTCGGCTTGGCTCGAGTTTGATAAGGTGCTTAGGACGGTTACGTGAGAGGAGGCTCCTCCTTGTTGGCACGGGCTAATAAGCCTATCAGCAGAGGATGGAGTGGCCAATAAAGCCATTCTGGAGAGGTTATCAGGGCAGCACACATTTTCGTCTTAACTAGACAGAGTGCATATAGCAGGTCTGTAACCTTTAAATATGCAAGTGCTTTGAGGGCCGAGGGGGGGAGGCAGAAAAGGGAGCTCCCCCACGGCAGGTGCTCTGCATGGAATGGCAGAGCTGCCTCCTCGGCTGCTCGGCAGCAGCAGTCCCATCGCCATGAGCCTGCAGCCGGGAGGCAGCAAGAACTGTATGGCTTGGATGTGCAGGGAAAGAGCACTTTAAGATCTGAACTTAATTTTATATCTGACCTCTGTGGAATGAAAGCTTCACTCAAAAGGGAAACAACATCATAACCCAATCTCCCTGGTCCTCTTCTACTGTCTAAGCCACAGAAGCCGTATTAACCCACAGCTAAGACACCGCCAAAGTTCAGCTAGGAAAAGCTTCTTTGCTTTTCAGGGATTTATATCACTTGGTTCTGGGGAACAGTGAAACACTCACGTTTCTGGGGGAGATGGCCTCTTCTACCTGCAACTACCAAGCCCCTGTGGCAGTCTTGGTGATGTATTATCAGCGTTTCCCCTCCGTACTGTGTTATCTGCCCATCTCGTTCTGAGCAAGGATGAGCATTGCTTTGGAGAGGACAGAGGTTCAGCATCATTACTTTATTCGGATGTAATTCACTAAAAGTATCCTGGGTCAGGAGATCAGCTGAAAATATGATTAACTTGCAGTGAGCTTAGCATATAAGCACATGTAGAATTTCAGCTTGTGGCTAACTGCTTGCCTGAGTTGGGACTTAACCTTGAGACTTGTTGCTGAAATTGATAATGAGGGTCCACTAAGAGACAATTGCAGAGGTACTCTCTTGGACCTGAAATGATCCTGCAAGGCCTGAACAGTCACCGCCTGTGAAAACTGTCCTCTGCACTGCAGCGATGCAAGGCTGCGAGATGGTGACCTCCAGGAACAGGCTCTGTCTCTGCTTTACCGATGCCTCTGAACCGTGCAGTCTCTCAAACAAAACTTCCCAAAAAATGAACAAGTGGAATGCAAATGACCATGTTAGCTATGTTTGTGGAGCAAAACAGCAGATAGGAAAATAAAAGAATCTGTTGTCTGAAATTGTGAGAATACTGCAGAATATCTATGTCCTTAGCTGCATTTCTTCTCTGGATTAACAGTGAAATTTCTCATAATGAATTTCCCAAAGCGTTGCATTAAGTCAGCAATGCTGACTCAAGCATTATATGTATTTTTGAAGGACACGTTCATATGTTAACGCTCTCACACAAATACACACAAAATCTCTCTTGCATTACTGAGTGCAACAGATGTAACTGAGGAAAAAGAGCTCTAGAAGCAAGTGGAGCTGTTGTCTTTCTGACCATAGCCAAGCTTAAACAGCAGTAAATGTACATACAGCAGGGACAGCAAGAAACATTTTAAAAATAACTTGTATTTGCAAAACATTCAGTATCTGTGAAAAGCACGTGGAAGAATTATAATACAGAACAGCTTCGTCTGACAACATAGCTAAAAAGCTATTGACGTGGAAATGCCTGTTTAAGCTATTAAAAAGGGCAATATTCAAATGAAAAAGTCTTCCTTTTTAATCATGGCAAAACTCTGTCCCTTGAAGTCAGTAGATTTAGAACAATTTTATAGCAGTGTTGTCTGGGAAAAAATGTCTTTGCCTATAAGAGCACAGGTTCTTTTAATGTGAGTTGTCATCTAAATAATTCCACATCATCAAGCAAAAAGATAATTTCTAAGGGAAAAAAAATATAGCAGCTTGAAGTCTCAGATACAGTCACCCACAAAATTGCTTATGAATGTGCTATTAGTTTGAGCTAAAAGTTAATGGAGAAGCTGGCTGGCCTCGGGGGACTAATAAATAGGATACTAAGTCTTTCTGCTTTAGGGCAGTGTTTCAGAATTGGTCCAAGTCCACAGTGATTTGAAAGAAGTTCCCGTTTGATGCTTATTTGTTGGTCTAAGTGAGATAATGGATTGATGAGTTTCAGCCTGATTCTGAGTGAAAACCAGTTCCAGAATTATAATTTTTATTACAGAAATGCTCAGAGGCCACAAACTGTGTCTGGATTTATAATTCCTATACATGGTACACATCTTCACCCCAGAGTGTGCGCAAACTAAATATCCATAAATAAATGCGGTGCTGCACATACAGCAGCAGAGAGGCTGTGGCATAAATAAGCCCAGGCATGGGAGCCGCGCTTTTACTGCTTACTGGATGATCTGGTCCGTCGTCCTGCCGCTTTCATCCCTTTTGGCTGAAACTTTGCAATGTTGAACGGGCCGGTTTCCAAACCCTGCCTGGCCCTCCCAGCCCAGACGGCACCGAAGGTGCAGTCCGCACGGGTTCCTGCGTGAATATATCTGTAAGAATTTTTCACGTGCTCCATCTCCAAAAGGCAGATTGTGCTGTGAGAAGGCGAGTTTCTAGGCACTGTAGAGTACATTAATTTTAGATTGTCATGGATGTAGTAAAAACAATAGCAATGAAGCAGGCAGTTGTCATCCCAGTAATCTGATAACATTGGAAATAAAAAGTACAAATTGTCACATGTAAACTATGACAGAAAGAGAAGGAAATGATATTAAGAGTTCTTATAAGCCACCCTCTATTTTATGCTGGTATAAAATAGGTATACATCTTACCAGCTGCTATACGAAGTGGGCAATTAAAGTAGGTACTTCACTGTTTCTGACCCAAGACCAAAGCCCCAGCCTGCGGGCAGCAGCGGGTGTTGCTCTGGGATGCTTAGCTATGTTTCTGCGACATTATTTAAGTTTGGCAAACGCATATGATCTGAATGCTGAACATCTCTCTTCTTTTAGCTTGTGACTTATGCAGAGTGCCTTACTGTGCGCTTGCGCTGTGGTCAGCTCAAAAGGACGTCACTGTGGCTGGCCCAAAGCACTTCTGTGAGCAACACAGTGGCAAAGAACAAACTTCATTTCTGATACTCATAATATCATGTTTGTGCCGCGTTCAGGGTCCAGAGATTTTCACTCTCTCAGGAAGAATGGCCAACAGACTCCTATATTATTTGCAGTGATGAAGCTTAACTGACATGGTGATGAAATGATGCCACCCCTGAAGCTCTCTGAAAGCCATAGTGGAGGAAATCACCTCACTCTGACACGAGGGAAAGATGTGAAAAATGTCAGGTGGGAAAAATACCTGCAGTTGTCCCGCAGATTCACACCCCGACTTCTTAACAGGAAAATGAAAACTCTTTAAGAAGAGGCGGAGCGTGGTGGCTTTGGTGTATGTGCGGTGCTCCTCCTCTCTGCAGTAATTTATCAATAATTCCATTGCTCAGAGGGCTTTTGAGTATAGGCTGTGGAGCTTTAGCACAAGCAGAAAAAAAAAGGATTAGATTAGAGGATTAGACATTAGACATTTATATGAATATGAATAGTCTTTGCAGCTACATCAGCTAGGAGAAAATTACACGGGGCTGATAATCTTCATGCTTCAGGGCATAAGCCGATCATGAGAGCTGGTCAAATTATTTGTTGTGAGTCATTTATTTGAAGAATTTAGCCCTTTTCTGTTTGTGTGCGGATCATGATTTTTATTAATACAGTTCCTGTTCAGGACTGTTTGACAGCACTTTGCATGGCTAGGACTGAGCTGTAAATGGTTTATCATGGATATTCAATCAGTCACTTCCTAGCTAGGATTTATTTTCTGGGAGTGACAGCGAGGAGAGAAGAAAGGCCATCCCATGGGTAGCACTCAGCTGTGAGATAGAGCCGAGTCCTCTCCCCACAGCCTTTCTGCGTGGGCTGCACAAGGCAAACTATGTCTATCCATCAAGCATCTTTTCTTTCTGCAATTAATAGAAAGCTGGAAACTTGCTGCTGATTAGCATTAAGAAATTAAAAATACTGATATGATCACAATGAACAAGCAATAAATTGGTGCAGACAAGCCACAGCAAAACCAGTAAATAAGCAAATGTTTATCGCTTCTGGGGGAGTTCTGGGTTGAGAGTGGTTTGAGGATTTAAATAGCAACATTTTCTTCTCCTGCTTCTTCAAGGTCCTTCCCTGGCAGGTGAAGCCCCCACCTGCGCCCTGGGCTGTGTGGCTCCCGGCCCAGGAAAATCACCCTCTGCCGAGTGACAAATCCCCAGATGGTGCCGCTCCGCAGCTGGCGCTGCCCTAAGCCTCCTGCTTTCGGAGCCCCCGGCAGTGGGCTCTGCCAGGCGAGCCCCGCCACCGAGGCTCAGACATTTTTGAAAAGCACATGTGTATGTATTTGCATGCCTGTTTTACCTTTCTCTGTATTTCTGTGAGGTTATTCTCCTCGTGGCACACTTTCTGACCTGCTGACACAGCAGGGATTGGAGCAAAAGGGGGGAAGATCAATACAAATTAAAAGCAAATTAAAAAATGTACAAAGGGCCAAAGCACGTTGTTGAAAATCCATTAGCCTCTGATTTATAGTTTTGTGACCCATGATTGTTTGCTGTGCAATAGAAGTGATCACAAAATCTATTAGCTTCCTTGGTCTGCTTAGAGACGCTCGTACAACCACAGAAAATCTCTCATTTAGATTAAGTTGAATAAATCCCACGTGGCCTGTAGCTCACGTGTGATTAAAGGGTCTGTCTTATTGTTGTCCAGCAGTGAAGGGAAGGCTGGCACCAGGGGGGTCACTTGAATCCTTGAGCCCACAATGGGTGGCAAAGAAGGAGGAAAGAGAAGTAAGGCGTGAGAAGTGTCTCCACTTCTGGATGCTTCAGCCCAGCCTCAAGCCCGTCCCTGTAGGAAGTCTTTACAGACACCGAGTTTTGGGCAGTAATGCTAACAGCAGTATTCCTTGCAAACTCCAGACAGTTGTTAGCTGCTTAAATCTCCTCCTGTTGCATTCCTTGCCAGGTCAGCACAGATGAACGCAAGCCCAAGAAAACCGCCCAGTGCCATCCCTGCTCCTCCTGCCCATCAACACCTCCTGCCTGAGCCCGAAAAGCTCCCTTTGCCGTGGTGGTGGAGTTATTCTCCCTGTGATTGATTTGCTGTGCCAAAGCAGGGAAGGGAAGGCGACATTTAGTTACGAGAATGATTTATTCCGGTTTATGGTACCCGCTGGCCTGCAAACCTGTCTCCCTGTGCCGTGAGCTGCACTGGATGGGGCAGGTTTGGACCAGCTGGTGAATGGTGCTCTTGGCTCTGGCGGCGGGACCCCGAGCGCGGCTGCCTGTGCCTGGGTACGAGGGATGCGGTGAGTCAGTGTGTGCCCGGGGGCCCCGGCAAAGAGACTCTGGGTGCTTGGCTTTGCCTTCCCTGGGAGGAAAGCTGTGTGATGCGTGTGCCGCTGTTGCAGGCAGAGTCAGCTCTAGCTGGGCTCTTTACCTGCCTCATTTGTTGGTTTACCTTGGCTGACTAATTTGTTAAAATTACAGTTTGCCTTACCAATATTGGATTTTAGTTTTGTTTGACGAATGTGCTAACGATACCCGTTTTTCTCAGTGAGGGCATGTCATCACCCTTGTACAAAATGCAGTGAGGGACACTGCTCGTGAATGAGGCACAAATACAAGGTGGACGTTGTTTGCAGGGGCTCCAGTACAGGGAGCAAACAGCCAGGGCAGTGCTGGGGTGCCAGCCCCTGGGAGCACTTTCACCACGCCATCAGCTGTATCGCAAAACAGAGTTACGGTGATGAGATTTCATGTAACGTGGAGGCATCACCCAGAATCACTTACGAAGTGGCAGGGAGGAAAGAAAGAGGAGGGGAAAAATCAAATATTGGAGAAACCCACAGCGGCCGAGCGGGGTCTGGGGTGCAGGGAGCAGGACAGGCTGGGAGCGTTGGCGGCTGCTCGGGAGCCTCCCGTTCCCAAACCTCTAGGACAGCTTCTGAAGCCTGCAGCTGATGTGGGGAATGTGAACACCTATATAACTATAAATTCCTCAGTGCACCTCTCTGCCTCATTCAAGTATTTCCTCGGTACGTTTTATGAGTCCATGGGTGTTTTTTTTTTCTTTTTGTCAAGCTGGTTCCACTCTAGCCTTTGATTAATAGCTCTGAAAAAAAATCACACTCTGGTTGCAAAGAAGTTTGTGCAAGTGACAGTTTTCCTAACACGTCTGTGTAGATTCGCAAAATATTGTAGAGGAGAAACGTGTGTGTATGTGACTTTGCAAACAGACGTGTTCTCCACATCTCCTTTGTAAAGCCAGGCAAACACACGCCCAGGCAAAATGGTGCCTCTTGTCCTGGCAGTGGCTGTAACAAACGTCCCAGGCGCTGCGAACTCATTTGGTGTATACGGGAATATCACAAGACGTCCCCTGACCATTATAATGCGGTTAGTAGCGATAATGTTGTCTTAGTGCAATGTCTCATCACTGTTTTAACAACCTGACATGCGAGTCACCTCATATTATCACTTCAATGAATCCATTAAGCACTAAAGGCTTTTGAGAGCTGGATGCATCAGCAATGAGGGGGCAAACTTACATCACTGCTGACTGAGGAGGTATTATATTTGGTTTTGTTTAAAACCTTCAGTCTGAACACTAAGCAAGAAGCAAACCAATGTGGATATTCTGTAGGTACGAACAATGCTGCTCCTGAAAAAAAACATTGTTGGATGTGAACGTAGGGACTGAAGCACCTAGAAAGGCAGCAGGAAAAGGCGGGTGTTGGGGAGGAACACCACCATCGACGCCTGCTCCCTCCTGGCCGCTGGTGAGGCAAAGCATCCTGCAGTGAAGGGGGAAGGAGGCTGCGCGGGAGCAAGGGGACTCTGCTGCCGTGGCGGCTCCCCTGTGCCAGGACTTTGGGCTGGTAAAGTTGGATCCAGGCAAAGAGCCGCGGGATCCAACTGCTTATACAGGTGAAGCAGAGCAGCACCGGTTAAGCTGAGAGGCACGACCGGAGCGGTTCCTGGAGCACCTTGGCATATTGAGTATCTGAGACAAAAATAGCAAGTCAAATTCAGTGATTTTAAGTGCAAAATAATGTACGTGGGAAACAGAGCCCTAATTGTGTGCAAGCAACGAGCAGCATGGGCACTGATTTAAGCATTATTGCTCAAAAAATCGCCTGTGAAGTGTTCATGGGTAGTCCTCTGATATCATAAGCTGAAGCCTCAGCAAAGGCCAAAAGGCGAGCAGAACTGTATGAATTAACGAGGAGGAAATAGAAAACGAAACAAACAGAAGAAACCTTATGCAGCTTTATGAATCCTTGGCATGCTCACAGCGACAGTACTGGCCGCCGTTTGGGTCTTTCAGCAGCAAAAGGGCTCCGCAGAACTGGAAAAGGTACAAAGGGCGGCCATAGGGATGTCGTAGGGACCGGCCAGGTTGCTTTGGAGAAGACTGCTGGACCAGAACCCTTACCTTGGAGCAGAGGTGACGGATGAGGATTTTTAAAAAGCGTGTCAGGAATTCATTAATTCTCGTACAGCAAATATTAGGAGATACCTGCCAAAATTATCCAGCAGTAAGTTTAAAGCAACAGAAGGAAGTAATTTTTTATATAATTCATAATTAAGTTGTGGTACTCTGTGCCACCAGGTATCACAGATGCTAACAGTATAAATGGGTTCAAAAAGGGATGAGATAAATTCGTAGAGTCATTAATGAATACTTGGTTCTCAAATCCAGTGGAAGTCCCTAAACAGTTGGAAGCTGGGGGAATGTGCCAGGGAAGGAGCATCTGCAGACAGAGCCAGAGCCGGCCCCGGCACTGCAGCCCCCGACAGCTCTGTAACGTGGCGTCTCGGTGGAAAGCCGCGTGGGCCAGCGCACGCTTCCAGGGAGGAACCGATTCTGATGGTATCGCTGATGGAAAAGAAAGCCAGAGGAAAATAAACCAGCACAGGATTCTGGTGGTGCCAAGAAACCTTAACACTTGTGAGCTCAGAAGCGCTTGGCTGCCACGGCGCCGTGAACTCAATGGTTAACAAGAAGAAAAATGGTGTTTCCGCTGCTCCACAACCTGCTACCGTCACATAAATTGAAACCGACAGAATTACCATTGATACAAATTAAAAACAAATAAAAAGGGTACACAGAACTGATTCTCAGAGTTCAAACTCCATTACCAACTGATTTACTGTGCAGTGACCTGTGATTGTTTGCCCTGAGAAAGTACTGCGCTCGGATCCTATCGGCCTGGTGGCTATGTCTCACACCAGTCAATAAGCTATTTAATTTAATGGGAAACAGTATTGACGGACCTGGAATGCAGCTCAAAAAAAAAAAAAAAAGGGAGAAAAAAGATGCAGCTGCAAAGAGCAGATAAAGTCTTCAACTTGGGGGTTCACTCTTTGGGTGTTTTCCCTTTTGTTATCTCATTAATTAAAGTCCCGAGAAATCTCAGCTGGATTTGGGAGTGTCAAAGCCTTGCAGGAAAGGTGCTGAAGGCATGATTACTGCAGGGACGGGGGACGCGGAGAAGAGATAATGCAGAGTACAATGTAGTACCCTGACCTTTCCGAATAAACAAATCCATGAAGAAACGAAGTTGGTAGAAAGAAAAATCTGTCAGATGAGTCAAAGGGAGAGGACGGTGCTGCTTGTGAGCCCAATTCCTTCAACAAACACAATTTTTCTGGTGCCTCTTAACTGGCTCCTTGGTGCGAGGGCTGTGGTGGAGGGCCAGCACCCTGGCCGTCCCTGAGAGTCACTGACCAGTGGCCTCGGGCATTTATTTTGCATTTTTAGCAGTGCATTTTAAGATTACATGGTTTTCAGCATATTCAGTAGGAAAAAACTACTGGGACAGTTGAGATCTGGCTCCAGCTTTGGGGAAGAGCTCCGGCACAAGGGACCAAGCGGGGCCACGGGGCGCCGCAGTCCCGGGCTCCGCTCCCTGCTTCCCCAAAGTGCTCCTGGTTACTCTCACACATTTCACTGCTCATTTGTGAAATGGGAGGAACACCACTTACCTGGCCCGCTGAGCTGCCATTTACTAATAAGTATGCAGCTGCATGGTGTCCCAAGGAGAGGCTGTAATAATAATGATGATGATGATTATTATTATTATTATAATAAACACTCATTTAGCTATTTAGATTTGTTTTTCCTGAGCAGGCACATGGCTTTCTTGTTCCAACAGCTACTGTAATTTCTGTCAGTGAACGTGGACACACACGTGGACGTTTGCTCATAAATCAATCCCGTGGACCAAGGCGGTTTCTTCTTTGTCTGGGTGCAGGAGCTCAGCCCGGCTGGAGCCGTCCTGGGGAGCTGCCCCTGCTGAGCACTTGTAATCCCAGAGGGCATGAGCTAACAACCCGGTGACTCCCCCGCTGCAATTTCTATGGCAACACTCTGAGTTTCCAAGATGAAAGGTGCATTTGCAATGTCACTCACATCTCAAGAAAAAAAAAAAGAAAAAAAATGTGCACGCGTGCCCAGGCACACACACCCGGTGCTCTGTGGAGGTTTCCAATTAGGTGGCACAGCAGGGCCGGTCTGGTGCTGCTTTTCAGAAGGAGAATGTGGCCAAGAAATGGCCACAGGAAAATGCAACATGGGAGAGGGGAGACAGGGGCTGGGAGAGACCGCAGCTGGCAGGAATGCCTGCAGAGCTTGCTTTTGCTGCTGCTGCTTCTCTCTCTCTCTCTCCAAGTCTCCAGTGCCTCTCATGGCACCGAGATGGTCATTGCAAGGAATCAAAAACTGGTTGAAATTCAGAAAATTTGGAAAAATTTATTTTTTAATTAGATCCACAGGTAGCAAAGATTTCAGAAAGAGGAAGGATACCATAAAGAAATAAGGATGGTTGATCAAACTGTGTTTTAATTTTTAAATTGGTCAAGGAGCCTTTCCAATGGACAGCCCTCTCTTAGATTCCTGTATGTCCCTAAACGCAACAGCATGATTCAATTTCCAACTTCATTAAAGTTCACCGCCCCCTTGGAAATGAATTCACAGCTAACGAAGTGGTATGTCAATGCATAAACTTCAGTTGATTGGTTCAAGTTTTCTGTAGTTAGTAGCCTGTAAAGAAAACAGACATTTAAGGAAATTAGAGTAGCAAGACAAATGAGGTGGAACCATCAAGAGGAGCAGAAGCTGGAGATAATCCATATTTTAAAATATTGCAGTGGCTTTGCAGTGTTTGGAGGGAGCAATATTACGTGTTTTTTATGCAGAAGGCTTTGGGCCTCACAGCTCTCCTCTGCAATGAGACGTGAACAACCTGAGTGGAAAAGCCGCTCTCTCATGCACTAGACATACCTGAGTGTACAAGTCTTCTATCAGATTGAACCAAGCGGCTGCAGATGCGCTAATCCGGACTAATCCTGGTCCCCCTGGAATCGCTTTTCAGTCAATACCGAGACTCTCTGGCACTTCTCGCCCATCGCCATGCTGCAAGTGACATCCAGGGAAGGGGACATAACACACGACGGTCTGCACTGGGGCAGCTTCGCCCCAGTCCCCTGCAGCAGAGCTGGAAGGTGAGAACTGTGGCACCCACAGAGATGGGGAGTGGGGGCAGCAGCATCCTCGCCCCCAAGCTCGGCAGCCTCCGGGGATGGGAACCACGTGCGCCTCCACCACAGCCTGTTGGACCGAATCAAACACATGCCGAAGGGCAGCGGCCACGCACCCTGTGCCACAACAGGGCACACGGCTGTCACACCATGGCAGGAGCAACAACAGCAAGAAGCAAGTCAGCCCGTGCATCCTCCATCTCATTCTTTCAACCGCTGGATGTTTCTCTTTGTTTAATATTGCCCCTGGTGTTGGCTAACGCAACTGTTAAGTTACTGTGCTACTGTCTTTGGTGTAGTGAGAAGAATGTATGAAGGTACAGGCCACAAGGAAGGTGCTTTATAAAACAATTGCATCAACAATCTGGACCATATTGTATGTTTCCTCAAAGCAAACAAGCAATTTGCAGATTTGACACAGCATGAATGTTGATCCCTGCGGACGGGAATTGGAGAGGGCCCTTCCCAGATGGCTTCTCTGCCACCGTACTCATTTGCGGGTGTTCATACATCTTCTCTTTGCGTCACAAAAAGAAGAGGAGGAGGAGGAGGACTGGGGGCTGTGTTATTCCAGCTCGAGGGAGGGAAACAAATTAGGAAATTGTGTAATTGGCTGTAAATTGGCTTTTTTCTTACTCGTGGAAACGTTAGGTGTGCAGAAAGGCAGACGTGGCGCAGGGTGCCTGTGCCAGGCTGCACGCTCTGAACAGCGCTGGTGTACGGGGAGGAGGTGGAGGCCTCTTGATGCTCCTTTTCCAGTAAACTGGATTTTGGAGAAGGACCACCAGACACCAGAAACGACGCTTTCGTGAGCCCAGGGTTTCTTATTACGTATGGCAGCTAAGTTTTTTTATATGGGAAGCATTATTTTAAGCAAAAAAGGCAGATTGGGAATGCAGACACAGAAAAGCATGTCAAATGAGAAAAACTTTGATGAAAATTCAAATCCAACTCAGCCTCTAGCTATCTTCTGAACAGCATGCATTCTCCTGGATATTTTTTTTTTCCCTTTTTTAAGAACAGGAACATGAAGA
This sequence comes from Aptenodytes patagonicus, assembly GCF_965638725.1. Lineage (NCBI taxonomy): Eukaryota > Metazoa > Chordata > Aves > Sphenisciformes > Spheniscidae > Aptenodytes > Aptenodytes patagonicus. The sequence goes on from NC_134970.1 coordinate 1,869,751, forward strand.
AAGCACTTGGTATGAGGGAGGTCAGTAGACACACTGCATCTTAGAAGTTCAATTTAATCTCATTTTCTTTGGCCTCAGTGATTTGCTTTTCCAGACTTGGTGGACCCTTGAGAAACGTTTTATCCTCTCCTTTCAGGTGCTCAGTAATGTAGTGTTAAGAGGACTTTGTGGCCTAATTATGGAGAAATTCATTTCTGAGTGGGCTGTCTAGGCTGCTTTTACGCTGCTTCCCTGTTCTCAGCTCTCAAATGAGGCTTCTTGCAAGGCATCGTTTACAGAAAGCTTAAAATCACCCTTTAACAGATGTTCCCCTCGGTGTCATTTAATCCCAGGCACTCAGACTGCTGGTGCCAGAACCTCAGCAGCTCCTCAAGTCCCGCTGGAGGTGAGCAGGGACAGGCTGTGTCCCACGACCCCACCGGCGCTCGGCTGGGCCAGGCTGCTGCCTCGTGCCCGGCTCTCTCTGGCAAAGCACCTGCTTCCCAGTACACTACTGGAAAAAAACACATTTTAAGTAACTCCTGAAGCTGCCTTGCATATGTTGAAAAAACAAGCTTAACACAGACCATAGATTTAAAACGTAATTATTTTGATAGGGGAGATAGGCTTGTGCGTTACATTTTGACGTTAAGTTACGTTATGCTGTGACAATTATTCTACTTTAATGAAGGGAAAAAATTGATTAGAATATGTTAAAAATCAGTCTGTTCTGACACCCATCTACAGTTTCGATATGTTTTGATATGCGATATGTTAGAAATGTATTGGAGTATAATCAGAAGCGTGGCTGAATATATTTCATAAAAGCATGAAACCTAGCAAACATTGTAAGACAGAGCAGTAAATATGTCATCGATACCACTCCTTATAATAGCAGCAGCCTGTCTCTGGAAGAGCAACCGGAATTGTACTCGTTTTTATATTTCTTTCATTGCAAGAACAAGACAGCACCCAGGGAAATTCTCAGACAGCAGATATAAAGCAAGCGAAATGTGCAGGGCAGAACCGGCTGCCACTGCCACCTTATAGATGCTGGGTGCAAAGGAGTTTGGAAAGGAATAGGGCAAATTCATGAAGAATAAGTCAATAGCGGTTATTAAAACAGTTTGGCTGCTATTTCTGGGTGAACAAGTCCCTAAATCAGAAGCTGGATGTGCATAATAGGAAGAGAATAGTGAGCTCTGTTCTTCCATATATGTTTGGCTTTGGGTGCTGTCGCAGACGTAGCAGGATGAGCTGGTACCTGGTACAGAACCGTAGAGCAGCAGGTTGGAAGGGACCTCGAACCATCACCTGGCCCAGCCTTTCCTGGGAGAGGGAGCCTAGATGAGGGACTGTGTTACGACAGTCTGACCCAGCACAGCAGCTCTTTATAACGTTTCCCTTTAGAAAATAAGGCCCTTGTCAGACTCTAAAGCAGGAATGAGGGGATATTCGAGTTTTGAGGTATTCCTTTATCTTTGCAAGACAGGCAGCAGCGAGGAGGTCTGGCAGGGGCTGCCTGGCGATGTGTTTCCCTGACGTGCCGGAGCACGGCGATGCAGGTGTGCAGAAGCAGGGCGACGGCTGCCGGGCTAACGGATGGCTTGCCTGAGAGCAGGCGGTGGAAAATGCTTGATACAGTACACAGTATTTTAACTAGATACAGAGACTGCATGGTCTAGCTCTGCAGCTTTCAGCCGATTGCTGAAAACGCTTTAAAATGATGTGTTGCAATTAATTTTAAATCTGCTTTTGAGAATAGTCTTCAAAATTCATTTACAACAGCCTGTTTCCAAAAAAAGTTCTTGCTGGCAAACTTGCTTATTTGAGACAAATGAAAAAAGAGTGAAAGATGGATGTGATTATGGCTGATGATGTCATTCTTTTTTTTTTTTTTTCCCAAGAGAATGACTATGTGTTGGCAACGATTTGGATCCATCAACTTTAGTGAACTCTTAGAAATGAAACAAAATAAAGGAAAAACTTTTTCTGTCCTGAAAAAGCAGTAGCTGGTAAAATACAAACTTCTGCATAAAAAGATACTCTTTGTAGACTGGCAACAATTGCTAAAAAATTATCACAGATTTCACTTCTGTTAAATAGCCCTAAGTTATTTTAGGAAGAAAACCAAAACGAATAGGATTTGATGAAAATAGAGCCTTGGCTCTATTTCTCTCTTCAAAAACTAATATCCTGTCCTAGGATTGGTAACAGAAGTGGATGTGATTGTCCTTGCGATTTAGTCTCTCCTACAAATGGGGCAAGGAAGTGCTGCATCGCAAATACAGAAACTCACAAATCATTGACATTTCTGAGAGTGAACTTTTAAAATACCCCCCAAAATACTTTTGTCTGTAACAGTATCATTCACCCAAGGGCATGCGGCCCTTTACAGGGTAGATCCCCAGGATTTCCTGGAGAAGTAGGTGATTTTATTCCTGTTTTGCAGATTGAGAAATGAGAAACGGAGAATTTAAATGCTTTGCTCTAAGAACAGTGAGTCAGTTAGATATGACTGAAGCCTCAGACTTGCGTTCTTGTGCTGTAACTGCGGGTTGCACTCCCACGTATAGTACTGTCGAAGGCATAATTTAATTTGCCTTTTCCCTTGAGAACCTCTGCAGCCACAGATGTGCAGGAGAGATTTGTCCCTTAAATAATAAGATTAAACAAGTCTCATGCTTCATAGTAGCCCAAACGCTGCATGGGACAGGGAGGATTTATTCTCCCCCTTGCAGAGTGCGGTGCAAGTTGTCAAATACAGTAGAGGGATGTATGGGGGTGGCTTGTTTTTCTCTGAAACACTGTGTATTTGACACTCTTGATAGCAAGATAGTGCACTCCATCTGAAAGGGAGGTGGCCAGTCCTGCCAGGCTGCTGTCTGATTTAGTCTGGATATCAGAAAAGCCTTATTGTGTTTTCAGATTAGGCCGGGTAGCGATTCAGGATAACTGATTTTTTCTTTGTTTATTGCCAGCAGTTAATGCAAAAGCATATGTAGATATGTATATATAAACCCTGTGGGGTTTGCTTTTATCTTCTGCCCTCCCTCTCGTGATTTCCACAGTGATCTAGACGGCGTGCCTGCTGGCACCAAGGCTGCTCTCCCACCCACGCTCAGAACGGGCTCTTCACTGGGCTTGGGACATCTCAGCCCCGCTGCAGCGTGCCCATGCACAACCCCAACCCTGCAGCACTTGCTCAGCTTCAGGGCAGCAAATATCTCCCTAATGATGCCAAAGACAAAATTCACCCACTTTGAGTTAATTACATGCTTAAGTAGAGCGCCGGAGCGGGGACTGCCTGCAAGACACAGGGACTGGGAGAGCCCCGATGCCAGCATCGATGCTGGCTCTTCCTGCGCAGCTCTAAAATGGCTGTCCGCCCTGAGCCTGAAATCACAACAGAAACAGGCTCTGGAGAGAGCTGCAGGAGCTGCAGTTAACTAGTTTCCAAAGCCTTTGTATTAAAGGCTCATCAGCACAGCTGATAGAGAAACATTAAGAAGCACAGAGTGTCCAGAGGCCCCTGCCAATGAAAAATGTTCTCTCTGAAGTTGTGGTTTGAACATCAGGGACTCCTCCTGTGCCGCTCTTATTAACATCATAACTCAAGGAGCCTTCGCCCATCTCCAGGAAAACATTCAGCAAAGTATTGAGGCTGCAGACTCATGGGTGAATCAATAGACTTTGGTTTTAGCAAAAATATGCTGTGATCAATATTTAAACAGGCTCCAAATATACCTCTTTTTTTTCCAGCTGCCTGCCAAAGATGTAACGGGGAGGAGGGGAGGGCAGCGCTCCTCCGAGTGTTATTAGCGGTGACCTCCAGTCTGAACGAGCCTTTCCATGCCAAGGGCTGCGCAGCAGCCGGACCTTGGCACCGCAAGTCTGTTCCGCGGGAGGCTGGAACCAGGGTCAAATAAATGCATGAAAAATCCCTCTGTAGCAGGAGCACAGGAATCACGATGTTACTCGGGGCGGCGGGCGGTCTCTCAGGCTGTGCTCAGCTGCTGGCAGTGATCTGCTTCAAAGGAAAGGCCAGTGGAAAGGGTCTCCGAAAGAGACCTTCAGTCCACCTGGAGGCCAGAAAATGCTCAGCGTAAACTTCAATTTCCCCAGAAGATCCTGGAAGTGGGTATGTGCTTGACCGGAGTTAAGGGGCTGTCTACTCAGCAGCCGTCCGACCCAACTGTGGGTTGTTTTATTCTCCCTGAGAGTGCCAGCCGAGATGGCCACCGAGGATGTCACTTACTAAAATTTTTGATTTCTCCCTTTCGTTGGCAAAGGTCAAGAATGAAAACAGAACTAAATACTTTCAGAAAATGTGGGATTTATTTTTATTTATTTATTTTTCCGCCACCTGAAAGGACAGATTTTGGCCAGTTCAACCTGTTTTTACCTCGGTGGGATATTACTTCACTTCCAGCTACCTTAAATCAGTTTCTCTGATTATATCTTGGACAACTGAACAGAAACCTTAGCCTGACGATTTCTTCTTGCTGACTTTGGTCGTTTGTGTCGTTTTTCAGGCCTTTCTTTCTAAGGGGAAGTTCTGGCTGAATTGCTTTCAAAGCAATATTCATCCTTAACTTCATCATAAAGCATTAAGGAGAATTTAGATAATCAAATCCAAGCCCTCATCTCCTAAGAGATACATACAATCTATACTGTGTAATTACTTCTCTTTTCAGAGGGGCTGTCATCATTTGATTAGTTCAGATTAAGGCTGATCCTGAGATGCCAGCGGGTGAAGATTTCCTGCTCTGCGCCATCCATCTTCAGGCACCCAACCAGTGCAAAGATCAGGAGGGAGGGAGCACTTTGCCAGGAGACAGAACCATGTGTAATTGGATAACAGACTAGGAATGGAAAAAAAGGGTGAATATAAAGGGGAGAATTCTCACACTAAAGCTCAATAGCTTGTGAAAGAGCCTCCCAGGGGAAATAGTGAAATTTCTGTCAATCTTGAGTAATTTAATATGGGACTGACCAAAGCAGCAGATACTGAACAGAGTGAACAATACTGCATTTGCTAGGAAAGAACCGGTGACCTGTAGGTATTTCCAATCTTTTTAATTTAGAATTAGCATACAGGAACATACATTTCTCTGCGTAGTCCTTGAAACAGCAAGACTAAACGCATACCTTACTTAAAGCATATGCATGGTTTTAATGGCATGAAGGTGGTTAGCATGTGCCTACTGCGAGACACGTGGTTTGTGTTTTGCTGATTGGAGATCTAAATACTCAGATTCAGGAAAGGGCCATGAATTGAGTTTTAAGTTCAAGCATGTGTTGAAGCTTTGGTCAGACACTACGGCTCCAAGGGGAGCCTCACGGCAACCCTTACCGCCAGGCTGGCTGTCCTCCAGATGGCTCGCCTGGCCTCAGACACAGCTGGGGACATCCTGGATCAGGCACTGTGGCCAAGGGACCGAGGGACCAACGGCCAAGAGCAAGGGACAGGGCTGCACCACGCGCCGTGCACCCAGCTCTGCTAACGACTTTGTGCATCGTCTTGGTCAAGCGCTCTGTGCCTGGACTGAACCATTTGTCAAATAAAGACAATAATACTCACCTACGCCAGGGGTGATGGCAATGAATTAATGTTTCTGGATCACTCAGCGAGCCTTTTATCAAAAGTGCTAGTTTTATTACAGGGAGGATGGAAGTTTGGTGTCAGCACTGCATCACGTGCTGTTTCAACCTCCCATCAAGCCTGCTTAGCAGCACTGCTACAGCTTGAATTCTCAGCCGCTGGAAAACTAGAGTAAATGTGGCTAGGTATTTGAATAAAACTTAATTTCATTGTAACATTGGAACAAGAAGAAAAACATTAATTTGATTTAAGACACTGGCACAGATAGCTATTTTTTATTATTATAATAATAATAATACAAATAATTCCCTTACTCTACCCCACTTTTTTTATTTAGATTGGAAAGAAGCAAATTGATCAAATTAGATTAGGATAGCCTGAACATTTAATTAACATTTATTAAGATTTTAGTGCAAGAGACATACTTAGAACAAAAGCTTGATTATGGGTTTAAACCTTCTTGCATAAAACCTGACCTTTTCCCATCGGGCTGCTCTCCAGCAGCCTCTGAGCCGCTGATAGTGATCTACAGCTTCGAGCAGCAGAAGTTGGGTTTGGAGAGAAGGATTCCAGGCTGGGCGGGCTGGGGTTTAACGCAACGATTTGAACCTGTTTGCTGCTGCAGCTTTAGTTGACTTGCAGAAAATTCCTCAAGTTTTATGGCTGGTGAAGGGGAAGAGAATGGAAAAAAATAGGCTGGAATAGGAATAACTGGACACAGGAATAACCTCCTGTGTCTGCCAAACAGGAAAGTTGTGTGGGATTTTTAATGATAGTATGATAACTGCTCAGACAGGCTGCAGACCTGTTACCATGCTGGGGAGAGATGTGTCACGGTCACAAATGTGGCTCCTTCATGTGACCACATTATCATCTGCAATATTATTGTTGTCATGAGTAAATAATAACAGTAATAACAGCAAGATGAGTGGAATGCAAATTAGAAACAAGAGTCTTCGTTAGAGAGGGCGATTAGTGCTGTATCATCCACATTTCTCCATGGTACAAGCAAAGTCCCTGTGAAACTTTAAGTTTTAACTGCATGTAGGTTGTTTACCCTGAACTTCTTTAGGCCTTTGTTTTACATCTCCGTGTTATTGGAGAAAGGGGCAAGGAAGAGAGTTTGCCAGGCTGTGGGCTCTGACCAGCTGAATGTCTTTGAATGCTGAATATAATGTGCTTATGCAGAAAATATTAAGGGATGAGTCAGGATAGAAAGCGATGAAATTACTGCATGTCTGTGCAAGCGGTAGGGATTCTTTGTGTCTATTTTCATTTCCAGGGCTTTGTCTTTTTTTCAGTTTTCCTGACTGGCGCAGCATCCTTGCTGACCCTCCTCTGTGACTACCTCTCGTGCGTATGGTAATGCCGCAGGAACCCTTCCCTCTATTTTAAGATACAGAAATGTGGCCAGCAAATATGAATACCATGCAACAAGCCCTCGTAGGTTATTCCTGACACTTCCCTCCCTCCCCTTCCTCACCCTGACTGCAATATTTGTTGTAGTTTATAACATGTAATTGATTTTATTTCTTTTTCACTTGGCCATCCTTGGGCTTCCAATGCCCTCTATTTTTTCCTTTTCTCTATCAGAAAAGAAAATGCAATCTCAAAGGGGAAAAAATGGGTGGATAAAAAAATTTCAGCTTGGCAGTTATTTCCTGCCTGGATGTTCTCCTGAGACCGCTGCAGAAGGTGGTCACCACCGTGTTTTAATTAACAATCTGCACGCGTTCCAGCTGTTTGACAATTGTAGCTGAGCTTGTAGGAGCAACAGGGGGGATGGTTTTTTCCTCTCCAATTTCCACACTTAAATCCTTTCTTGCTTTAACTGTGCCCACATGCAGTTGTACACCTGAGTAAGTCTGATACTCACATTGAATCAATACTATGATTTATGCATAAGAGCCCAGAAACCCCGCAAAACAATTGTGCAAGTAATTTTTCATGAACCAGACTTAAAGCACTTGCCAACAGGCTAAATTACCCTCTTGTTAAGTGTTGTATTTTGTTCTTCCTTCTTTCTTCTCCTCCGTGTATGCCTTAATATTGATAAGTGTTCTCTAGCATGAGAGAACATTTGCATTTTTTGCTAAACATCATCTGGTTGAACACATCAAAGGATCCTTTTGTTCTTTCCCTGTTGCATATTCCCTCAAATTCAGGACTTGATTTCAGAGATAGCTGCATGTGTCGTGGCTGGAGGTTCTGTACTGGGGCTTGTTAGTAAGACTCAACCCTCGGTAGCCTCCAAGCAGTTCGCTTAAACATGCAAAGTACCGTGGAAAGCTTTTCCCTGTGATATTTGAGTAAGATGTTTGCGTTGAGGTTCCCTTTTGATTCTGTGCCGTGCAGAGCTGACTCAGTGACTTCCCTGCCTGTGCTTAGACTTCGAGTAGCTGCTGCAAATCAAATTAATGATATTAATAATTTCTTTCCTTCTTTGTGTGGCTGCTTACAGATCTTGACTGTTCTTTGTTTTCAAGAATTCGGTTCCTTTCAGTCCCACTGTCAGCTGTCTTTCCCATGCATTTGGTGTCCACCTTTGCTTGCTGTTCTTGATTTCAGAGACAGAAAACGTACTTGGCCTGAAAGCAGGAGTCTTGTGGTGTGTGTGCCTCTGGTGTGCGCACACGTGTGTGTGCTCCTCCTTCCACACTGCTGTCACATACCGAGTCCTGCCTTTGGACCTGCTTTGAGGGATGCTCCATTGGAAATGGGATACTCTGTGGTTGGGTTTTGGGCGCCGGTCCTCTGTGTGCACCTGGGGCTCCCTCGCCGCATCTCAGTGGCTGCAACACTGCTAAGAAACGCTGACATGGGGGCACAGGCACCCTCCTGCTGACGGCAAGAGGCTGAGCCTGAGCGTGATGTTTCCGTGTTGCCGGCTCGGTGGTGACTTCTGCGGTGCCGTCCGTCAGGAGGGGCTCCCACGGCCATGCACCTGCACGGGAGAGGGCTGGGAAGTATGTAACAGAAAACAGACGATCCACCATTTTTCTACATTGCACTTTGCGAAAGCAAATGAAAACAGGTTTGGAAGATTGATTCCCTACATATAAACACCAGCCAAATGAGATAATTGAATGCTTTGGCTGGCTGTCTCCATCTCCAGCAGCCAACGAGGCGCCTCATTCCCCTGCCCTTCCCCAGGGCTGGGGGTCCCGGCTCCAGAGCCCAGCGAGAGCCCAGCCCGCAGCGCAGCAGCGAGCGAGCGGCCGGAGGGAAGCAGCAAAGGCAAAGGGATGGTTATGGACTTTAATATAGCTAGTCTTTCTCTAAAAATGCCATCTATTAAAAAGAATAAGACTTTAACAATCTTGTCTGTCAGAAACAAATTGCTACCACAACATCAATGTTCACCAGCTTAGTTAATGTTTATTTAAATGACCATTTTCTACTGGCAGATAAAAGATTGAACTGTTTTGTTGCTATTGTTGTTTTTTAAAGTCCTCGAATATGAAGGTGCCTGAAGCCAGCATTTGATTCTCATTATGTTATGACATTTTCTTCCCCTACATAATTTGAATAACACTCTGTTTAACTCAACAGCTGGAGGGATATGGCTTTTTCTTTAAATTTTAGAAAGTGAAGCTAGTTCTGTAAAAACCTCCAGTCTTCAACAAGATAAAAAATAAAAAGTCTGGTGTGGGTAGCAGAGTGCTCATTTTCCCTAAACACCTTTACACAGTTCTGGAAATTATCACCCAGGGTTTTTATTTACTGCGGTGATTAGTATAGCATAACCACTCAGAGAGAGAGAAAAGTGGCTAGCACAAAGGGTGTTTTAATGGCATGCACACCTTTCCATTAGGAAACAGATTGATAGTTACCCACTCTTAGATTTCCACCTCTTAAGGGATCATTACGATCAATTAGCCTTCCCCTGTCTAGGACGGGCTGTAGGGTTTCAGCTGGTTGTTTTTGAATCAAGCTTACATCTCACGGCTTGAACCAAAGCAGGTATTTAAGAGGAGGCAATCCTGTCCTGGCTTTGATTTAAAGACTTCAAGTAAATTCCTTTCAGGCATCCCTGTTCTGCACTGCTCCTCATCCACTGACCTGCATCGGGACGTACTGCGAGGCACGCTGCAGACCCAGCAAGCAAAGCTCCCGTTAGCCTCCATTGGCATCGCTTTGCATCCAGGCTAATCCAGCCCTGATCGTTGTGGGTTGAGTGTTCAGCAGCCCAAACCTTGTCCTTCATCCCACGTTTCAAAAGAGCATCAGGTCCTTACAAAGTCCAAATCTCAATGAGAGCCAAATGCATTTTATCCTCCCTAAGACAGCATAACTTTTAAAATGGGATTTCTAGGGCACTTTAGATTTTTTTACCACCCTTCCCATACCTTAACCGCAAAGCTTTGCTTCCTCCCTGATCACATGCAAGTTGAAATGAAAGTCAGATTTGATTCAAGTTTTCTTAAATCTTACTTCTTACTGCTCCTCTGGGCACATTATTGAAACTCCAGACACTCTTCCCCATTTAAGGAGTTAATGAGAGTCATTTTAAACTCTTGAAACATACTCATGGTTTACCTGCTATTCAGAAACATATTTCCAAGGTCTCCCAAACAGCTTTGCTCTATAACACAGTTTAGGCAGCAGTTTACCGTGCTGTTTCGCTAAATGACTGCACTCCATAACCTGGCATTCCTGCGTTTTACTTTGCCTCTGTGCGAAATCTGCGTATCTCAAAGTTCACATGGTCCTCGAGAAGGTCACTCCAGACTGCCTTCAGCCACATTAACGATTGTTAATTGCATCTGGTCACCTTAAAGTCAAGGTCAATATACAACGATTCAGTTTAATTTTGCATAACCTTGTGCCTATCTGCTGGCTTGTGTTTTTTCTTACAAAGGCCAACTCCGCTCTGTTTTCTTAAAAACTCTGACACCCCATACCGATAGTGTTGATTCCAGATTAAGCCTGTTTCATGTTTCACAACTCTCCCCCATTTTGCCACAGGCTTCCAGATGTTGCGCCCGGTTCCATGCTTAGCTGCAGGCGAGGAGCAACTGGGCTAAGGGCTGCCGAAGCGGCTGCTCCCATAGTGTTGTTCAGTTCCTTTCTTTATGTCAACGATATCATAGAGGTCTTTTCCAACCTCAATGATTCTGTGATATCCAAACACTGTGTAAACGTGTCAGTAGGAAAAAACATGAAGTGTTACAGCAGTTTTTCATTTACTTTCACACCAAGTCTCACTTCCAAAGTTGCAGAGTACTCACAACTATCACAAAAGTCAGTACGAGCTTTATTTAATTTAATTAATTACTCCATCACTATAAAAGTTTGAAGAAAAATGGAGGAATATCTCTAAAATACAGGATCTAGTAATTTATGAGTTATGGCATAAAACCAGTAGCAATTTTTCTCAGAATATGATTTACAGACAGGGTGTAGGGTAGCAGAAGCAAGTGCCCTAAAGCCATAAAAAAAGGTTGCTCACCAGCAGGACCATGCTTCAGTCTGACAGCAGTTCACATTTTCTTAAAACACAGAAATTGGTGTCACAGGGAGCTGCAGCCACCAAAAAGCTGGTCCAAAACTGCCACAGCATCACTGCAGTGCAGAGGAGGCAGAGGCTGTCTCGGGAGCACACGTTGAAGGAACAACATGAATCGACCGCTCTGAGGGGAGAGCTTTCTGTCCCTTACACTGACAGATTGTGTTAGCTTAGTCACTGGAATTATCTCGCTCCATGTTTATTATTGTGACTTGCATGCCTGACCTCAGCTGGGCAAGTGTGAGGAAAAATCAGCATTTTAAATCTTAAGAACAGGAGAAACTTTCCAGTGTTTACCGATGGTGATATTGCAATGGACTCAGAGTTTGCACGCCAGGTCTCAAAAGGCTCAGTTACTGAACCAAACACTCAGTTGTTTATCAGGACCTTATCTAAGCCTGACCATCAAGCTAGAAATCTCACCGTCACCGGGGTTTTGATAAGATTTCCAGAACATCCTTCTGGGGTCAGCCCCAACATGTGCAGAAAATGCCTTTCTCACCTTACTTGGGGTTTTAATTTCCCTTTCATTCCATGAGCGCGGGAAGTGTTAGAAGCTGAACAGAGAGTGAAAATTATTTTTATCCAAATTAATCTGAACCTTACAGCAATGCTGGGTTCAGAGTATGGAGGTCCCTCATCTGTTTATATTCTCTCCTAAGCCACTGGCTCAGAACAAAAGAGGTCAGCAGCCATCATTTCTTTGACCTCTGAATTGCTAAACTCTTCTCACTTCTGTCTCTTGCTGGCTCCAGAAAAATAAAAGGTTTCATACTAAATCCGTTGCAGGGCAAGAAAGAAATCTATCCCCAGGGGAGAAAAGGCAGCAAAGGAGAAAATAAACTCTCAGATTAAATTTTAAAATTGCTTTATTAAGACTTTTTTCTTTTTAAACCTTAGTTCCCCTGTGAACATACACATCTTGAAACCTTTCTATTTCTTAATAGCACTCTCTCATTTAAACCACAATAAAAAGATAAATGTTGAGGGAAGAATGAAAGTGTTTCTAATTCCCCCTTAACCCCTCACAAAATTGCTATGGAAACTTCAAGCATAACATTTCAGTGGTCATTCTGCATTCATATGGACAGAGCTTTCTTTGCGATTGCAAATGTACTAAAATTACTGCGCTGCAGACAATCCACTTAGGAAAAACTTCTTTGCAAAGACACCAGCTTGGGCCCCTCTGGGGTACCTGATGCTGAGAGTCTGGTTCATGCCCACCAGTAGCACAGTGGCAGACTCCGTCTTTTGCAAAGCCCCCGGCAGCAGTGACTGTCACAGGTGTGACAGGCTGTCCTTGCGTCTTTTGATAATGTCCTGTGAAAGAAAAATAATGGACACAAATTCATTCATAGGTACAGAGGAGCTAATTGCCTCTGGACCAATTTAAGCCCTAAGCCTTTAACCAGTGCAAACGAGCCCCCCCTTCTTTTCTTCCTGGCAAGTCAATGGAAATACCTTAAGGTATTTACATGGTGCTGATGGGTCATTTGGATTATGGTGACATTTTCTGCTTTGCAGGCTGGGCAGACACCTGAGCAGATTATAGTTATTACAGCACAAAGCCACTCAAATCGCCCTCTGTTCTGGGTACCGAAGCAGAAACACACCTAATTGTATGATGTTCAATTCATCTCTGTTTGCAAATGGACGTTATAACTTCATTTATCCTCCTCCGTGCGTGCGCCCCGCGCTCTGTGGGGTGAACACAGCTGTTGTCCCGCTGGCCTCGGGGAATCCGCCCAGATTTGACCCCCTTTGCCAAGGAGACCTAGGCTCCATCAGCGTCTGCCGGTGGGTGACAACCGCCTCCGTGTCAGTGTCACCAATGAACTGTCCCTGCCTGTCCCGCCGTCTGTCTGGGGTGAGAGGCAGCCTTGGATGTCTGCATCCATCGGCAGCACCAAAACACGAAGCTGACGGGCATTGCCTGCAGCGTTGTCTGGCAGAGCAGGTTTCAGACCACAACCCCCTGACACTTGCCAATTCCTACCCAGCAGCGCTCTCCAGTCTTTGAAGCATCGTACAACGTGTATTTATTTATCCTTTCATTTCCATAGGCTGTGTGTACCCTACACACATCATTGACAGTGATTAATGTCTTTCACAGTTTGATTCCATAGAAATTGCCTGCGCCAAAAAGCTCAATGTATTTCCTTAAACAAATCAAGCGTAATAAATATTAATGCACGGTGTCCTCGCTGTACATTAAGTCTGGATCTTTGTAGCTAATGATTTGAATGGCTGATAAAATCATATTTAAATATTTTATGCAGAAAGAGCTCTGTAACTAAGCACGTACACAAGGCAGCGGGTGCAGGTATGCTCCGGCCGGTCACACATTGGCACTGCACTCGCAAAGTCCTCTCCTAAGGTCCCCAGCCCTCCCAAGGCTGTCCCTCCCTCCCTCCTTCCCCTCCTGTCAGTTGTTAATGCTCCTTGTGCCAGCCACAGAGTATCATGCTGCTGTGCCAGCAGCAGGGTCACCGTGCCTTCAAAGAGCAAAACGCATCTGCTCTGTCGGCAAAGAAATCTGCGGTGGAGCCAGAAGCCGAGGTGGCCACAGCTTTCCTAGGGCTCCCTTTCCCTGCCCCAGCCTCTCCTCGCAGCTTCTCGGGGGGTCCTGGAGTCGTGCACCACGACGAACAGCAGGCCACTTAGTGTGTGGAGTTAGTATTTTCCATTCGGAGGATTGGCATTAACATGGTGGAGGGTCCCTGTGACTCTGCTCTTTTTACCTGCTCTTCTGTGATGTCTGGAAAGCAGCAGTTTGACGGGGCGGGGGACTGGAAGCTGGTTTAAATCACGCTCTGACAGCTCTGCAGTCCGTGGCAAGAGCACCTTGCAGAGCTACCGCACGTGCCGGGGGGGTTTGGTCCTGGGCAAAGCTGCAGGGATGCTGACTCCTTTTCTCTGAGTTGGTTTCCTTCCCAATCATTTTAGGTTTTGCAGGTGTCCTCCCCCCCAGCACGCCGGCATCCGTGGGTGAGAACTAAGGCGGTGCAGGCCGGTTGTGCTGTCACCGCCGGGTTAAACAGGGCCCTTAGCTGAGGGACGCCTGGCCCGAACTAGGGATGCTTTAACGCAGCGTACCTGGCCCAGAGCAGGGTTGCAGCTCAGCTGCCACCTTCTCACGCTATTTGAAAAGATGCTAAACACGGATGTGTGTGGAGCACAAATCAAACCGGTGCCAGGTGCCAGGATTGGTCCTTTCTCTACAGTCTCACTGCTCTTCTTTCTTACGGGTTTTCATGGCCAATCAATTTGCAATGAACCTGAGCAGAGGAGGAGAAATGCCGGGTTTAATTCAGGATAACCAAGTACCACCATGGGAAGCACAGGCCACCATTTGCTGGGCTTTTCTCTGCGTTGGGAACCACCAGACAGCTTTCGGTGTGAGCTTTGGCGTGTGGGGAGATGCCAGCTGCTGAGAGAGGTGAAGTAAGTGGATATTTCTTGGGAAATATCACCTGGCAAGAAATTTCAAAGGCTTAAATCCCCCAGATTTCCTTGGCTCTCAGAGTTACGGGCTTAGCTGCGGCTTTGTGGCTAGTCCTTGATATCCTAAAAATACACCACGAGGCTTTCAAATTAGTCTAAGCACGGGCCATGTTTGTCAGCGTGTTGGAACGGGACATGCAGCGACGCACCCGTGTTATCACCGAAAAGTGCTTATCAACGTACCCTGTACTATGCAATCCCTCTCTCCTCCTTTAATTTCAGATCCATGTTGAGGATTTTCCCCTCTGTGATATATTCATTTCAAATATTGACTCACCAGATTCTGTGATTGATAGAACTCAAACATGTTAGTCTTATTACATCCTATATACTTTAATTAACTTCAGGAGGTGATGTTAATCAACTTGAATGCTGAGATGTGGAGCAGCTAAGTAAATGGAAGGGAGATGGAAAAATAGCCGGACACATTTAGAAGCTAGTTTTTTGAACTGAAATCTGTACACGGGACATTTGACATCAGGTTGCTTCAGTTTAACTTAAAAGAGATGGTCAGAAAGTACAGTAGTGTTATCAAGTTGCAAGAAACATTGAAAAGTACTATTTAAACTAATTATGTTTCTAAGAAAGTGTCAAACTGCAGGGAATTCGGTGCAGGCTTGTGTCTTTGTAAGGCAGTATGCAAAGTCATACGTAAGCCTCATGAACCAAAATTTAGTGTTTCTGAGGTCAACAGCTAATGGGAAAAGCAGAATCAGGCTGATGTCGTCAGCAGCCAGTGTCTTAACTTTATAATCACCATCAAAAGTGCTTTAAAAGAAAATGCAAGTTACCCCACAGCCTTGGAATAACATGCACTCATGGGAAATACGGTTTAATATTTTGAGGTTGCCTTATGTCCTGGCAATCTTCCTTAATTCCATTATCATACCTTTGTGTATTCCTCCTAGCCATATAAATATGCAGTCAGCATTTAAACTCTTGCTAAACTTTTATAGTTGATAATAAAAGCGGTTGTGATTCCTATATCAAGACAAAGAGCTAAACACGTTGGGCTAGTACAGCAACCATTTCCAGCAGGTGATTCATCTCTCTCATTGGGGGATCCACTGGGTTCATTAGTTGATGTACCTGGTTCAGTAGATGGCACATTTGATTAAATAAGTAATGTATTATAATTTTGGTTCTAAATGAATGATTCATTTTTCCATTGGATAATATACCCACTGCTGAGCAGCCTGTGCTCAGTTCATCAGGCAGTTTGTCTATTAGTTTTTCAGTGAGCCTTACGTAAGTATCAGCACTAACTATACCTACTTGAATGGCTAATATGGCCGCGATATTATCAAATTCTGCACTGAGAAGCACTTTATATGCAAAATGTAATGTGAAAAATGTTCAATATGTTATGCAAATAGAATTGACTGTTTCTGAACTTGCAAAATGCACAAACATGAAAATAGTATTTGCAATTTATTTCAATTTTAACAGTCCTTGCATGCATGCAATATTTAGTATTTCTATAAAATGCCTTGTCATGAAGTACCCTCTGTACCTTGCACAGGGTACACCAGGGAGTTGCTTCACCCATCAGTGAAATGCAACAGGGTGTGAGGCAGCAGCTGTTGGTACACGCACGGATCCTGCAGCCTCTGCTGGCGTGGGATTTGACAGCTGTTCCTACATGGACCCCTCACCCAGCCCAGAAAGGCTGTTACTGCCACGCTGCCTTTCACAAACAATATTCTTCATCATGACACGATGAACAGCTCCATAAGAAAAAGTGAAAGAAAACGTTACGCAGTCACGGATGTGAAGGTCAATAGGGACTGAATCAAGCAGAGATTCGTGTTGTGATGTTCCATCGGCCCCTTCCATTTGATCCCCAGACATAACTCCTCTTTCTCCAGCCATGCCTTGGATGCCCCGACTCCTGATCCCAACTGCTCGTGGCGTATCGCAAGTCTGACAGACGTGGTGGTGGCTGGACTGCGCCCACAGCTCTTCATCCCCGAGGTCCAGGCGTTCGGTAGGTACGGAGGAGCCCCCAAAGACAAAAGTGTAACGATAAAAAGGGGAAAAAATTACAGAGGTGGCCAGAGGCAGACAGTTCTGATTTCCTCCGCTTGCCTTGCAGAGGCCAGCGTGTATTTAGTATGAAGTTTACCGTTCCCTAACCCACTGAAGAGCCTCTCTGCCACTGGGGCCGCAGCCACCTAAAACAGTAGCTGCCCCTGCAGTGGGACGCAGCAGTCTTTAGCAGCACACAGCAATGCCACGCTCCGGTCAGGACAGAGAGTGAGCCGTCCCCAGCCCCGTGGATGCGTCAGCTGGAAGTTAGATGGGCAGGGAGATTGCCTGCGCTGGAATTTGGCCAGGACACTGGGACGAGCTGAAAAAGCATCTTCCTGGGACAAACGGTTCCAATTTAGTTTGGTCTGCTGTAGCCAACTGTACCCAGCCCAGTAACATCATCTCCTCTACATCTTGCAGCTGTATAAATCATTCTGCCTTTAATTACTGAAACATGGTATTACATACATACAGCATAGAGTAATCTCAAATAAATGGAACTTTGCCCTGAAATTAATACTTAATCTCCTGTTTTGCTGATTTTTTCCACTCACTGAATGCTGTGACCTTGTAGTTCATACCGTTCATTGGACTCTGCTCCACATTAGAAGCCATTTTCAGGAGCAGAAATTGTGTGAGAAACGCAGAATTTTATAGCAGCGAGATTTAATTTAGATAGCAGGGGCTGATCATTGAGACGTCTTTTGTACGATACTAAACTTTCCACGTTAACAACTAACAAGCAAGCAGCAGCCTTGGAGCGAAATGAATGCACAGCACAACAGAAAGCTGCTCCGGCAGACGTGGTGGCACCTGGCTCGCTCTTCCCACCAGAGCCGTGTTCCTCAGCCCGAGGGGACGGTGCCCGGTTCCCACAGTCTCGGGAGCCTCTCTGCCGGGGGCTCCGTCCCGCCGCCGCTGCGCAGCCTTCGTGCAATTTCCAGCGAGTCACCTTTATCAAACAGGGAAACCATCCTTCTCACTTCCACAGCCTTTGACTGTCTAGCTTTTTTTAGAATATGAATTTATCGGAACAAAGCCTGTCTTTTCCTATGTGCATTGAGAGCATCTGGCACCAATTATGAATCAGGCTTCTAAGTGCTTAAATACTATAAATGCAAACCAAAACTGCCAAAATCTCTTTTTTTCTCTCTACGCAGCTGGGTGAATTTCTGCCATCTTGTTATCATAAATGACCTTGGTTTTGACTTTGTGATTTATTTGACATAAATTTAGTGGGTGCAAAAATAAAGTTAACTCCTTTGATATTGCCATATGAAATGTTCAGCTCTGCATATAAAACACTTGCCCACACTTCTTCTGATCAATTTGCCTGGCAGCCTGGAAGCTGTGAGTATTCCAGATAGATTTAACTTCAGACCTGAAGATATAACCATTCTCCAAGTTTAACCAAACTTTTTTTTCTTTTCTTAATCTTGGTAATCAATAAAATGCAATTGATCTTTACAGGCATAAATCATAAGTGCCTCTCAGTGCTCGGCGAGTACATTCACTCTTGGTAATGTGACTGAATGATCTACTCTTTGTTTTGCTATATGAGCTGTTTGTCATGTTGAAGAGGCTGCTGTGAATGACTCACTTCACTTTGAAGAAAGATTTATTTTTATAAACCATTATTCCCTTTCTTGCAAAAACATATTCCCCCCCCCCATCTTGGTGATATGATTTAATTTTGTGTTTCCATGAAGACTGTGAAGGGTGCGAACCCGGGGTGCCTGTCCCTCCTCCCCGCGGTCCCGACCGCTCTCAGTGCAGGCTGGATCAGGGTTTCTCCACGGGGTAAATGCTGGCGGGACTTTCGGTTGCTTGCATGCAGGCACACACGATCGCAGCGCATCACTGGAAGTGCCGGTATAAATTATTCCCAAATGACAAAAGGAGCAGGCAATACTGGTTTAAAGTAAGAGTATAATCTTTTTTCCACTCTAGTGATACAGTTTATTTTGTTCAAAAAGAAACAGCCACGCTCACAGGTATAAACCCCAGTGTTTTTCTTCCCAGCTGGTTGTAGGTCATCTTCAGCCTTCACCCGGGGGCTGCCTGCGGCAGGTACCACCGAAGCCCAGCAGATGCTTACGGCAGAACCGCTGAAGGGTCACAGCTGCGTGTGGACAACCTCGTACCATGGCAAGGAAAGCTGTTGTTCGGGGAGGTGAGTGCCACCGACTGCTGTGGACCTGGACAGGGATGGGGATGCAGGGATGCAAGGATGCGGGGCTGCCATTTCCTGAGGCTGGAGCTTGCTGGAGCCACCAGAGAGGCTGTGCAGGGCCTCCGCGGGGCCGTGTCTGCTGCTGGGCATGCTGGGCTGCAGGAGCCTGCTCCTCATTTACACCATGTTCAGTTGCTTTTACGGTTTGGCTTTACCGCAGCCCGTGGAGAGCCATGGACTCGGCTGTTTTTTAAAGCTTTATATCGTGAAGTCATCTGAGTGATATAATTCCCTGGAGGAGATGGGAGAGTATGTAGCCTTGAACTTATAAAGCTGAAGTTGTTCGTGTACCTCCCATTTCTGAGCTCTGCTCGGTGGAAAACAAGTCAGCTGCTGCTACTGCTCTATAAGCATCTAGTTAGTTCAGTGATCTGTTTTTTTGTGATTTGTAGGTTTTTGTCCTGTGGTAGGACTTCTGTCACAGTAAGAGCTGGAGAAGCAGGCTCTTCTTTTGAAAGTCATTTATATAAAAAATAATATCTACCTTGTCTGGGATCTTCTTCTTGACAGTGACTTATAACTGATGTTTCAAAAAATATGCAAAAATTCCTGCAATGTCTCTAGCCTGTCAGCAATATATGCAAGAAAATTGCTTCCTGACCTCCGGCATTTCATAACCTGAAGCATGAGGATTCATAATCTCAGCAACTGTATATGCTACAGTTCCTGAAGCTGCAGATTCTCATCTTATTATTATGGACAGATTGGACGCCAAATAGTTATAGCTTAATTTAAATGTCCATTCTAATCTTTACTCTTTACTTCCTCTCTAGCTTTTATTGAAGTAAACAATCTATTTGCAAAATGAAATGCTTAAAACAAAACATGAGGGGGTTTCTGTGGGGAAATTTAGACCTAGAATTATTTATGTTAGCTGGTCAGAAACCGGTAGCTGTTTTATTTGAGAAGTTAAAAGCTTTTTAGACAACTTTCTTTTCCTTCAGAACATAAATATAAGACCAGGGATCAGTTTGTCTTAATGTTTTGTTGACGGAAACTGATGGTCTTACGGCTTCGTGCTAATGAAGAGTGTATTAGAGGTGTACATTTAGTTTTAGCTGGCTGGTTTTTGGGGGGTTTTATGTTTATCTCCACTGCACTCATCATTTACAGCAACATATCTCAGCTTTAGGTGCCAGGTTTGGGCAATTCCTACCACCCTTTCTTCCACGTTTTGTTCAGCATCGACTGCCGTCTTCCTCCCAGGTCTGTTAGTTTTGCGGAGCCCTGTTGGAGCGTTCCCCCGCTCTCTCTGCTGCGTACGCAGGTGCTCGCGCTCTGGTACTGCAGCCCGTTGTCCCCGTTCTAGTTAACGAGGAATCTGCAAATTGATTTCTATGTCTGCTGTGATCAATATTTATGTGCATTAATATTGTTTCCAGCATCTAACCAATAAGGACATGAATCTTCAGCCAGTTCCCCTGCACTCTCCCTTTTGGGTGGCATTTTAATTCACAGGCACCACCTGTTAGGGAACGTTTACTTAATATTAGGTAAATGTTCAGCAAACCTTGGGAAGTCTGGATTAACAGAGCTGAATAAATCTACCAAAAGACTTTCCTTCTTTCCATGTTTCTAATCAGGGATGTTGTCATCTTCTTTGACAGATTATTAATGCTACACACAAGCATGTAATAGAGATTGTTTTTTCATTCAGGGATTTTTGTCCTGATAAACAGACTGGCATAGACAAGTTACCCCAGTCACTGCACGAATGTTTGCCTTTAAACTCAGCCAAATTCTTGAGAGCCCCTGGCCCTGAGCCAGAAGACCTCTGTCATTGCTCTTGGCTCCTCCTCTGCAATCCATCGTCAGTGACCCATCACCCTGGCAGCTACCAGAAGAAACCTGGCATCTGGCGCATGTTTTTATCCCAGCCCAGGTTCCGGTGTCTTTCCTTTATCTTCGTGTCTGGCTCAAAGCTGCTGAAGCAGACAGGGATCTTTCTGGTGAATTCGACAAGCTTTGGATTATGCTTTTCTTTCCTTACATATGTCCTCTTTCTGTTTATTTTTGATGTTCCTTTGGGTAAGGGAACAAAAATTATCCTTCTCTCTGTTTACTCTGTATCTTTACTCCATCTATTCTTTATGTTGTTTTTACTGATTATTTATTTCTAGCTGTTTATCTTAGATATTCCTTATCCTCAGCTTTTCTCATATTATGAGATGGCTTGTGAGGGCTGGTAATTTATGAGATGTGGAGCATTTCACAGCTAGGTCAGCAGTTCAGTTAACCTAGTTCAGTAGTGGGTAAAAGTTATAAAAATCCAAGCTTTCGGGTTGCCGTGGACCCGGGCTCTGGACTCCATGTAGCCATGGAGGAGATGATTTGGGTTGTAATGCAGAGAGGAGCACAGTGGGATTCGGGCTCTGCAAACGTCGCTGCCTCCGAGTGCAGAGCCCGGGGCAGGTCTCCTCTTCCTCCCCTCTGTGCCGGGCTCCTGCGTCCACCTCGCTGAGCCCCAGCAAACCTTGTGAAGTGCAGGGAGCAGCGGCCTGATATTTTTTGGCACCCTGGACAGCTGCGATAGGAGTAACTGGAGCACAGTCACACTCCGCAGAGCACGGTGGCAGTCAGGGTGACTGAACGCTTAATGGATCGTGGACCCTTCAGTCACCCCGTGCGACCTAAAAGGCCGGGAGTAAGGCAGTTGTCTCATTCATCACCATGTGCTTTTTTGCTCAGGAGACAGAGCCAATATTATCATGTAATTAGCGCTTGCGTCGCGCTGCTGGAAGTGAGAGTGCCCCTATGGCAGAGGGTGTGCACAGAGCTGGGGGCGAGGATGGGGTCCTCCCAGCAGGACATCATTGCTCCCAGCTGGAGCCCCAGCACCTCGCTGCCCGTGAGCTCAGATGACCATCAGCTGGCTCTGCCCTGACATACCCCCACGCCGTGGGCACAGCCCCTCTTTTACCAGGTCAGTTCAGGGTTGCAGGCTCTGGGCAGAGAGGTGTTGGGCGGGAGCAGCCTCGCCTGGCTGGGGCTCTCCGGGCAGTTATAGGAGGTCCAGCAGGAGATGCAGTCCTAGCAGGGCTGACTTGTTTTTGGGAAGCACCAGGCTCTCTGTAGTGGCTCTGGAGACTGGCTGTGCTCTTGCAGTGAGAAGGATAAAAATAGACCATGAGGTGTGAGGAAAGGACAAAATTCAGGTGAAATGGTTAGGTCTGTAGTCAGTAACAGAGTCAAGTGCATAGCCAGGCACGGCTCCTGGCAGTGCTGCACTCATCCTGCAGCCTGGGGCTGCTGCCTTTCACCATTGCTAAAACCACCAGGAGAAAACAAATTTGCGGTGCTGTTGTGCCTGCAGCAGGCTCTGGGGGAGAGGAGAGCGGCTCCGGCACAGGAGCCCACGTCTGTGTGCACGGAGAGAGACGGTGAGCACAAAGCAGCCAGGCTCTGCAACGCTGTTTTCTGATGTGATATATAAGCTGCCACTTTAAATTGTTTATTTGTTTGCCATAGTTTGTTTGGTTTATATTTAGTTTGACATGGTCTGGAGGTTGGAGTAATTTTCTAACTCACTGAATGATCTTTTTTTACTCTCTTAAGCACCTTCTTTGTCACATGAAAACAATTTTCAATCAAGAGTACAAAGCACCCACTTGCAGCCAGTGGACTTTATTTCTTGTGAATATAATTTAGCAGCTTTGGATACAGTTTATTTAAATACATTTGCATGCTGAGGCCAAGTTAGCGTTTGAATTAGGGTGAACCAAACTCCTTTCCATGCAAATACTTACAAAAGAGAGTGACTCCTGTAGCGTCCAGGTTAAATACACTTTTGCTTAAGGGTGTGTGCTGTGAAATGCAATTAGAATTCTGCCTCTCTCCTCCTTGCTTTTTTTTTTTTTTTTTAAAAAGGAAAGTAATTTAAGTAAAGTGTTTGAGCGTTGTGGGGGGTTTCTTGTTTGTTTTTTGTTCATGTCAAGCCATGTTGCATGACTAGCAGTGCAGCGGAAATTGCCCTGCTGGCAGCGACAGACGGTGAGCCTGGTCAGAGCTCCTTCCCTGGGTCAGCCTGGCAGAAAGAAATGCCATAATGCCACTTTCCTCCCCAGGTTCTCTTCCACTGAGTAATTTATTAATTACAGCATGTCCGCTGGAGAAGAAAACCTTGGTCTAATTTTGAGTGTCATGGGATGAGAGCTTGCTTAGTAGCTGGGAGCAGAGAGTGTAAAGACGAGGCTGTAACAGGACAAATGAGGTTTGGAGGAGCAGTATTTGTTAGTTTTCATTTCAAGAAAATGAAAATGGGCCTTACAGAGGAGAATTTTCAATGTGCCTTACAGAGGAGAGAAAGGACCATTTTACAGATTGGAGAATTGAGACATGGGGAACAGAAATGACTCAGTGAAGGTTGTACAAGAAGTGAGTCACTGTCTGTGATCCCCAGGGTATCTGCCAGAGTTTCGCTTCTCATGTTCATCTAATTTTCTGGCTATAGATTCTAACTTCAAAGAAATGGTGAGAAAGGATGAAAGTCTACAGCCAATCTTGTATAGGAGGTTAGATACAATAATATCAGACTATTTTGGCCTCAAAAATCTACAAATTAATGAAACATCATCCAGGCTGGGATGAAGTTCAGAGGTTCTTGATCAGCCCATCATGTAATCAAACTTGTGAGACTGGCATTTCATTTCCAAAGTTGCATTTAGAGACTTTCAAGGAAAATTAATTTTAAGTGTTGTCAGAGAAATTATTCATGCCAGCAGTAGTTACACCCAACCGTAGGGCAAGAATAACATCATAAATTAACAATATAATCAGAACAGTTTATATTTGTGGAGAACCCTGAATGACTGAACCACTGGTTTAAAAAAAAAAAAATACTGCTAGAGCGTGTGAGAGAGTAGAGGCATCTGAGAAAATCAAGACTTGATCTTGGAGAGTCTGAGAGAAGAAAGAAACCCGGAAGGAAAAGCAATTTGATCAGTTACTTTTAGCAAATAATTTGCTGAGTTCACTAGTGCCCGTGTTCTTCAGAGAAGCAGTTAGAGGCAGTGGCTGTCTTTTAAAATGGCTTGTGTGTTCAGCACCTTCGGCAAAGGAGGTTTGAGCTCTTGTCAGTAAACACTAAATAAATTATAACAAAATTAAGAACCTGCCACTTTCTATAAAGCCTTGCTTTGCTCCACTTTTCTAAAGGTGAAAGAGACAGTGGCTGTTCATGGACAACGGCATTTTGTCTGTGGTTCTTGCGAGTCGGGAGTATGGACCAGGTTCTGAACATGCTGACCAGTGAAGCCCCCTGCTCAGAAGTACCCCAGCCCAAGCAGTTCTGTGAGTGCGGAGGGGGAAACAAGTTCTTTTCTAACACCTTCAGTGCCAGCAGGACAAGTTTTAGCTCCCACTGGTTTTACCTGGTGATAGAAAGCGAAGTACCTTGAAATGTCTTGAACGCAGCACTCAGCCTTTGTTGAGAATTTTAAGCTTTACCTACTAACCTGAAAATTCATTTTGCTTGCTATAATGTGGAACGCTTCAAATTCCTATTGTTTCTAAAATCACTCCAGATAACTCCTTCTAGCTGTCTTTATAAGCCTGGAAGGTGTTCAGATTCATCAAAGTATTCACTGCTTAAAGGTGTGCCTTCCTCCTGCACTGGGAAAAATAAATCGAGGCTTTCAGAAGCAGAAAATGAGCAGACTGTGCTATGAACTGACACTGCAATTGCAGTTCCTCCTTGAAACTGCGGTGCGTTCCAGCCGTTTTGATTTCATAATCCATGGTCTTTCAGTGGGTCAACTGCATGACCCTTAAACTCGGGAGGGATCCGATACTGTGAGTTTAATCTGCCTAAAACTGGCCAAGTCTGAAATACTGAGTCAAAAATTGAAATACAGCTAATCTAATATGTATTGATTTTTTTTTTTAACTGAGCTTGTCTAGGAAATGCAGGTTTTCAAGAAATGTCTGGGACAAAATTCACTTATTCTTTTGTTTGTTAGAAAATGTGAGTGATACAGTTCTATAATTTCAGCGCTGTGTTCTTTCTATAAGTTTAGAGAAAGCAAGAGTGTTTTAAATCCAAGTTAGAAGTAACACTGGATTATTTCAAGTGACTGCTTTCGCAGAGCTGCTTGACTTTTCTTATCTCACTGAAGAAAATATATGTGGGTAACTGAAATCACCAGGATTTGTTAGTTCACCTGAAAAGAAATTAGTTGGTTTACTCTTCCAAGAAGGGACAAATTGGGTTGTATTACCACTGATGCCTGATCAGTAGCTGAGGGTGTTCAAGTCTGTAGGTAAAGTTTTCTGGAAGCTACTTACTGAAAATCAGAGTGATATTTGGGCTCCTAAGCTACAGCTGTGAGAAATTTACCCTTCATGAGTGAAGCTGAGAGAGGTCCCACTTACCTCAAATGGTTTTGGTGAGTTAAGGACTGAAATTTGTAATATATCACCTTTCTACAACCCTGAGCCCCAGTAGGGGAAATCCTGTGTGGGCACAGGCTTAACACGAGTCCAATACCAGGGAAAGAATTCCTGCCATCAGGAAACACTTCCAACAAGGGTTGTGTGATTTTTGTCTTACGCTTATTTGAGATAAAATATTTGCAGTTGTCATAGCCAGCCTTCACAACAGCCAGATCTAATAGCTCAAAAAAAATAGATCTAAATGACATTAGCTCTGAAAACATGTAAAAAGCAGTGACTACTGCATTCTGCATGTAGGCACAAACCTGAGCTCCAGCCCAACTAGAGAAAAGACAAAGAACTGGCCTAGGGTTCGTAGAAATCCCTGCAGTGTATTAAAATGCACAAAGATGTGTTGATTCACATCAGGTAAGATTTGATCCAGAGCATTAGCTATCTTACTACTTAACAAACCCACACAGAAATCCTGCCCAGAGATATTTTCATAAAGAATGCTTCTAATAAATTGGATTTCTGCATAGAGAGATAAAACCTTTGAGAATATTTTGCAGCATGTTCCCATGCAATGTAAAATTTCCTCAGATGGGCAATGGTGTAGCTATCATATTTAATTAATCTTCTTCCTCAAAGAGGTTCTTATCGTCCTGCCTTTGTAATGCAGTTCAGGTCACTCCACTGGGATTTCCCCCCCATGTCTGGCATTAATGCCAATTCAGTGCATCAGTTCAGATGAGAAGATGGAGGAGTTCAAACTGGAGGTGAGCTGGGGTTATACAATTTGGAAATGCAGGAGGTCTTTTGCTGAATATAGATACTACCTCCTGATTCAAAGTCATGCCGGAGCCCCAGTCTACTCATCCTAAAAAAGGCATCCCTTCATCACGCTAACCTTGCTAAAGCTCCTCTGCTCCCCTGCAGGGCATTTGTTTGCCATGTCTTGGATATGATATATTTCTTCCAAACGCAATACAACATACAAAAGCAGAACAAATGATAAAATATTTTCTTGGCCTTTTTTATTTCTTTTCCTATTTTTTCTGTGCTCTGTATTTTCATTCCTTTAAGACTCCCTCATCTTACCCTTGCAAATGTCACATATGCAGTAGACAGATGTTTCCAACGGAGTGTGTGCTCACTCCAGTGATGTGTCCCTTTTTGAGCCATCGTTTATTAAATACCTGCATCCTAATATACTCTGCCTAGCTTAAACCTGAAGTGCATTAGAGTGATGAGGATCAAATGCAAAGTTTGGATTTGATTCAAATTCTGAATCCATGCTAAACCGAGGCTGTTCTTATCTGAGCTTTTAGTTAATGCATTTACCAAGAGAAAGTTCTGCTGCGGTGGCTGCTTTCATCTGTATAGTAATGAGAACTTGCAGCACTACAGACACATCTTCCTGAAACTTGAGTTGCCTGCTGAAACCAAGTCTGGTTCTGTCTGTTCTGAGTTTTCCGGTTGTTGAAAGAAGGTATAAATTCAGTACTTTGCTAGTGTCTGTTCCAGGCAGCGTAGCTGTTCAGTAGCCGTCAAACACCCCATTCAAACAAAGAAACACTGGGCTGATTCCTCCTTAGCCTGAAGCAGTATTTCTAGGTTAGTGTACAGCGTGGCTCTTCCAAACTCTCCTCCTGCAGGAGCTGGAGATACCCATTTCCTTCTCCAGTAAGGGGCCCCTTAACCAATGTGTACAAGTCTTTAGTATTTACCTTGTTTCTCTTGGTTCTCCTAAGCCCCAGGACTTCTAGGTGGCAGCAGGGGTGTGTTTTGCAAGCTCCCCCTCTGCGGGTGCTGCTGTCGGTCCAGCCTGGCAGTGCCAGTGCTGATGTGACCGGAGCAGCACTTGGCATCCTGCAGCTTACTCCATAGAGCTCCTCTGTTTCAGAGGTTGCCTTTGACAGATTTAAATCTAGATTTATTTGCTGAGCTCTCAATAAATTATCCTGGCGTTGGCAAACCAGCTGAACTGAGAACACTTGGGGAAATAAACAAATATGCAATGAGAAATTTATGCCTCTACATAAACTGTCAAATCCCTGGATGATTTATGTCTGTCTAAATATGCTTGTTAATTGTTAGCTTCTGTTCGGCTTTCCTTATGATGACGGTGGGGCAGCAGAGCCCTTAAAGCAGGTTTATACCTGAAGATCAGCTTGTAGATTTTGCCAGGGTGAATGGAAAGTTTCTGTCTGGGATGGAGACTAAGTGAAAGCCAACTACAAAGAGGCAGCAAAGCTGCATGCTGCCTTACCTCTTCGTGCTTCAATTCCCCATTTAAGAGAAGGGTATTTCTTCTGTTCTCTAAGTCAGTCCATCTGTGGTCTTGACTTTAAGGCATTTTATATCTTACCTCCCTTTCTCTTTCTCTTACGTACACAGGACCTGGGGCAGTAGGGTATCTGCCCAAGAGCTGCTGTGACACAAATATTAAGAGGTACCTCTAGAACAGCGAGTGTGAGAACTGGGTAGTGATAGAGCATTAATGTCCAAATTTGACCAAAAGTTGTTTGGAAATAAATACTAATTTTCTCATCCTCTTTTGTGCAGTCTCTTGGCAAATGTTTAAAAGACTGGTTCTTCCTGGCAGCAATATTCACATGAATCATCAACAAATCTGCTCCTAGGACACTTCTTCTCCTATAATAAAGGGTTAAAAACACAAATATCCACCAAAAAGAAGCCTTTTCTGGGTAGGTAGGACAAGGAACACTTAAGTTAACAAAGCTTCTGTATCCTAAAGATGTCTGAGCCAGTGAAATTCTGTGAGGACCCCATGTGCTGTATCAAGCAGGCATCTCATCCATTCTGAAACTGAATTTTAATTCTTTTTCTGGAAATAAAGAATGCCCTTTCACACCCTCAGTGCTGTCTCATTCTGCAGAAACAAGTGCCTCTTAAAAACCCTGGGAGCTTAGCAAACTAAGATCAATGAACTTCTTTTTCCCCACCAATATCTAAATAGACATTTTTATGTGTTTTTACATCACTAGCTCTTGAAGAAAAGGTCACTACTGATTTTGAAGTTAGGCTTTATAACCCAGATGGCTTTAAAAAAAAAAAAAGCCATTTCTTTGGCTTTTCTTTTATCAGAGGGTGAATAAACAGATAAAAGAAACAAACATATAAAGGTACATTTCATTATGCGATGTCATTGCAACAGCTCTGTAGAAACAGTCAAGCTGTTGACAAACTCAGGGTACAACCGCATCAATGAACTTGTATCATGTTTGGCAGCACAACCTTCCCGATAAGTCAGAGTGGCATCAGTCTATAAATCATGGAGATTTATGGACAAATATTGTAAAAACAATAAACTTTCTCCCTTCGAATATTCACCTCTTAGTTCACATTGTAGCAGTGCGTTTCTATCGTGAGCTATTCTTTGGAAATGTGTTCTGTCGAAACCAATCTGCTAGAAATGCTCTCCAGATTTAAGCCACAATTAAAGAGAATCACGCTTACGCTGAAGGAGGAAGCAAAACTTGGTGCAGTTAAACTGATCCTACCGCATAACAAATGTCTGCTGTTAGAATTGCCCCAGAGTTTTACGTTTGTGAACAAAACCTCCCAGGTTACTACAGGTTATCCTGGTTATGAGCGGAGGCGTTGCACTACAAGCCGAAAACCTCTCTGGAAGCAGTTACGCTGGAGGGAGTAATTTGTGCAAATTACTGTTTGTCCTATTGTCACTCCGAGCGGTTCCCAGGCTTTTATACCTGGTAACAATTTTAAATATTTATCTTCCGAAGGAAAGCTGTGTTGCGTTTCCAAAATAATGTTTGATGGTCAAACAAACAGGAAGACCTTCCAGCAGGACATTTTCCTTTCATCCGAACAGGAAGACTTTGTGCTCTCTTTTGAGGAGGGTGTTGCTCTGCTTCGGTTCGGTTCATCCAGCTGTTGGGTTTTGCTTTGACTCTCGCTGCTGGGGGAGGCTCCTGCAGCCATCCCGGCATCCCGGCATGGGTGCCTTGTGGCAGGAGGGAGGTGCCGCCAGGCTGGGTGTGGGCAGAAGGGGCCCCTCCTGGCCCCTCCGTTGGCATTCACCAGCATCAGGAATAGAGATGCTCTGCTGCCTGGCAGCAGGAAAAATAAATGAGTATTCAGACCGCTTGTAATTTAACAAATCCATCTTTTATAAAAGCAGACATGTCCCTGGGCAGAAGCGGAGGGGGATTCGTGACACGGGTGAAATTCTGGCGCTGCTGGAAAAAAATGGTAGTTTTCCACTGACTCCAAAAAGGCCAGAGTACTATTTTAGGATTTTTAAGGGCAACACATCCTTTGGTGGAAATACAACAGAAGACACACATCTGCTGGTAATCTGTCCCTTCCAAGGGACAGTCGGTCAGTAAAAACCACTGGCTGGGCTCCTGCTGTGTGGCGGAGCGGGATATTCATCCAGTTGTAGAAACGGGGCCAGAGGGAGCCCTGAGAGATCTGCCTGCTCGTCCCAAGCAGGACCAAATCCCAGTAAACATTTCTGATAAATCTTTGTCGAAGCAACACTTAAAGACCTCCAGGGATGGATATTTCATAGGCTTCACAAACAGTCCCTTAATAACCTGCTCGAAATGAAAAGCAAATTTAATGAGGACTCCAGCAGCTCCCAATTCAAACACCACTTTAGAAAGACAAAGAAGTAAAAGAATTGAGTCAATTTACATCTTTTGGCAGGAAAGTGTAAATCACTAGAAGGAAAGAAAGGCATATGGTAAATACACTCTTAATATGTAGTAAGGAAGGGAAACTGGCGCAGCAGCAGCTGCGTTTACCAACTGAAATGTGAAAAACCAAAATAGTCTTGTTGAAAATATCAGATACAGCTAATAGCACCAGGTACTAAACTAAAGGAGTAAACATCAAAGTGGCTGCACAAAGTACAGTCCAGGACATACTGGGATGGCGCAGCCACGTCCATGGGCCAAGTGACATCTGACTGCATGGGAAGGAGGAGGACTCTATGCAGCCATACCAGGGCTACAGCTGCCATAATAAGAAAGTTTGTTCCAGGAGAGAAAATCAATGAGTTTTTTTATTGCTTTTATTTAAATTAAAAAAAAAAAAATCTGCAATAAGTTATAACATTAAAGAGATGAATGAAATTATTCTTTGCAAAAAATCCATTTGTGACATCTTAATGTGTCCTAAATATAGTAGGATCTGAGATGCGCCGCTCGCTTACCAATAGAATCGATGATATTAATCACGCTCGTGATGGGCACATGGCAGCTATGCTCAGGACTGGCTCGCTGCAATATGATTGCTCTGTCTGGTGGAAAAAACCAAGTTTAATGTGACATCGTCAATCTAAGACCAAGAATGGGATAGATTTTCTGATTACGAGGTTAAGTGATGCATCAAGAGAGAGCAGAGCTTGGTCATTGCTAATCATTTAAATTTAGGAAGACTGAGGACCGTGACATTATTGGCTGGCATTAAAGAGCAGCTCTTTGATACCAGCCATTTGTATGTGTCCTTTCTTCTTCGTGACTATATTTATTATCTAAGCAATAGGAAAATAGGCTTGGGGAAGCCATTCTGTTCAGTCCTTTGGTCTTCAGTTCTGTCTAGCTGGTAACAGCACCGTGATGTAACCCAAAAAACTCAAGCAATGCTTGCACAGCCCAAATATAACGCACATTTTGCTCTTGAATCAGTGTAATCTCACTGAAACCACGGGAGAAGAGGGAAGCGTTTCAGGCATAAAAGGAAATTTGGCACTAGATTTGCAGACCCTGTTACCTGTGTGCTAGTTAACTTCAATGTGTTGCTGTTCTTGTGTAGATTCAGAGGCCAGTTTCCAGTCAGATTTAATCTGTGTTATGCAAAGCAAGGGTTGAATCTTCCGCAGCACTAACGTGAAGTGCTGAGCTTCCTTGGCCTCATTTGATATCAGCAGGAGCTGGAGTTTCCTCCTGGAAATTATGGGGAAGGTGATGCTGGGTTGGCCTCTCTCTGCCTGGGTGGGAAAGATGTGTTGCTGGGATCTGGGTGACTTAAGCCCACTGGTATTTAGGCAGATGCTCAAATGAGGCTCCAGACAGATCCCTGGGGGAATGTGTTCTCTTCTGCACAGACCTATCTACTCGTCAATGCAGCTCTTGAGTCACACAGCAGAGTAAAATCACTGTCTTCAGTCAATGCTTTTATTAGAAAGGTGGTATTATTGATAGCGAAGTGAAATAACGTGAAAAAAGTCAGATTTAAGCTTCAGCCAAGCAGGGAAGTAAAGGGAGGGACATACATCCGTACACATAACAGGCTGGTCCACCCTTGTCTCCTTTACACAGTTTGTTCTTTATACTATACTGGTTTTAAATATGGCTTGCGGTCTCCCAGGGGGTTCTTGTGTTTCTACCACCAGCTCTGTCTCTGCAGGTGTCCTGAGTACTTCATGTGCTAGTCCTCACTACGTAGCTATGCCTGGGTGAGCTGCTGCATTGCTTCTTGGAAGACCAAGGCAAGACCCAGATGAGCTGTTATGATTTTTATCTTATTGCTGTGAGACCAGAGAAAAACCTGGGAACAAGCGATCCTCTGAAATGTGATTGTCCCCCACGTTTGTTCTGCATTACACTTTCTACATGATATAACTTCCTTCAAACCAGTCCAACAATTCCCATGAACGCACGTTGGTTCGCATTTTCTGAAATGCCCTGCCTGCTCCCAGTGAAGCCCCTGGTCCTCAAAATTCAATGAAGTGAGTAGATGAATCAAGGCAGACTGTCCTGCTGAGGTGCTGACTCTGTTTCCCCTGGCAATAATCCCATCATTAAACCACTGCTGCGCCGGTTCAGAATGTCATATCTTAGTGGAGGATAAGATTCCTCTTTCATAAAAGAAAAAAGAAAGACAAGGTTGGACCCTCAAGAGCGATTTTTAATTATTTCCAGATCTTCTGGATCATTAGGAAGATGAAAGATGGCATCAGTTAAGATGCAGGGCACACTGATGTAATGTAATTGATTTTTACATATATTTAACTGATGATTCATAAAATGTGATATGGCTGAAGCAGCACAGCCTTAACTGCAGTCTGAATATGAAAGGTCCAAGTTCATAATAGAGAGATTACTGGGTCTGCCACTTCTGAAGGTGAGAGCCTGAGGACAGGATTCTTGACATTCATCATCATTATCCTTATTTATTTTTTGTGTTATAGCAATGTCTAGAGGCTAGATCCTGATGCTGATTGTGCTAGGTGCTTGCAAGTAGAACAGAGAAATGAAATGCGAGAGTGCAGCCTTGGCACCATTGACATCAGGATGCCTGTAGGGGTTGGGATTTCACCCGTGGAGCCTCGTCCTCACTGCGTGCTGGTACGTGCTGTCCAGAATCCATTAGATCTTTTTTTTTTCTAACTTTATATCCTTCATCTATGAAGAGGCTTGCCAACCCCACCATCTTTAGATTATTTCAGTGACTGGCTTGCTGGTATCTAACCTGCCAGCAGCCAAAACTGGGGGTGCTCCTAGGCTCCCCCCACCCAAACCACCCTCGGAGGTGGCTGTGGCTCTGAGCGAGGGGCACCCACAGCCCCCCTGCATCCTGCAGAGCTCCGCTCCCGGGGTGCTGCTGCAAGAGGTAGCGGTGCAGAGGCACCGGTCTGTCAGCTGTGCCGTGAAGGTCCCCCACCCTAGGAGGGCACATCATAGCCCATGGGGCAGGGTGGCTCAGGGCAGAGGGGCAAGCTAAGCCCGCCTTAAGTAATCTGTATCACAGCCACTATTTGTCAGGACCCTGAGGATTAGATCTGACAGCCAGCCTAGAAAACCTGTGCAAACCCTCCTCATCTATGAGATGTTCCAGGCTTTGATAGCTTCAATTTTTCATTTCAGGGACTTATATTGATTGTTTTAAGAATTACACACACACACACACACACACACAGAGTACAGGAAAACCAGAGCAAACTTTTTCCCAAACAGTCATATCCCAAAGGACTGGGAAGGATTGATTTTCACACATTCAGCTTTTAGGCTATTCACATCTCAATCCAGACAATTTTCTTTCAAGAGAGTCCACTACAGTCCACTTAATTGTATTTTCTAACCAAGCAGTGGAAGAGATTTGTTGGCTTTACTGTCCAAAGAAGACACAAATCTTTTCTTCCAATTTTTTCCCTTGAGTTGATAATATAGTGAGTGAATTTCTGACCCTAAAAGCAATAAAATATCAAATTGTTGAGTCCAACACCACAGGGAAAAGATTAGTTTATGGAGGAATTTAAAGACTTGGAAAGGAGGACCTGGCT
The DNA here is from genome assembly GCF_965638725.1 of Aptenodytes patagonicus. Classification (NCBI taxonomy): domain Eukaryota; kingdom Metazoa; phylum Chordata; class Aves; order Sphenisciformes; family Spheniscidae; genus Aptenodytes; species Aptenodytes patagonicus. Next base: position 1,903,259 of record NC_134970.1, read on the forward strand.
GTATATTTTTCTATTTTTTTATTGGGTAGCAATTACTCTTAGTATAACTTTCCAATTTGGTCAGGACAGTATGCTAACTCTGATTCTGTGTGTCACGTAATAACTTGGAAAATAATCCCAGTATGAGCATTAAAAAAGCATTCTTTTATATATTTTCTCTGGCTCCGAGTTTAATAGTTGGATATATTGTACTTGACCAGGTTAGGTATTCCAATGACATCTTGTAAATTGGGTTAAAAATACAGTTTTGTAATACCTTCTCTCCAAGTTTGCAGGTTTATTTAAGGCTCAGATGTATAAAAAGAATCTATAAAAAGAATCAGTTAAAATATGTGGTTTTATTTGCAATGTGCACCACACCTCCCTCACCTTGGAAGTAAGACCGTGAGACGCACTTAGGTCACAAAGGTGCTGCTTTGTTGAATGGCAACACTAAGACAATTATCTAATCATCTAACTACTTCGTTCAGCACTTCATAAGCTGAAGAATTAAAGATCTAACCACTGAAATCAGGGAGGCTTCACTCAGTCCTAGTCTATTTTAAAATCTCCCGAGGGCTGCTGGCAGTGGAAGCAGCGGTGCGGGCGTCCCTCCTCCCCGTGGTGGCCCAGGGAGCGAGCTGGCGTGGGGGCTGCGGTCGTGGGGATTGCAATCATGGAGCGCTGCTCTGTGCCAACTATTTTGACACCTAATGGTTGATGAGTTGAATCTAGTCCAAGAGACAACAGGATGCTTCTTGGACGAGGAACCCATGCTGGTTCTGACCTGATTTCAACAAATTCAGAGCTTCAGTTGAAGTGAAACTTTTTTCAATACTTTTATGAAAATAGTTTTTTTAAAAGCACAACAAAAATTCATTTTGGTCAGAATATTTTGCGGGTCAACTAATACAGCTCTGTGCTAGACCTTGTCTCAATCTTCCTAGCTGACTGAGGAATCTCATTTCATAAAACAGCTTGCTGAAAGCGCCCCTGTATGCGACCTGCTAAAACCAAAACTAAAGTTTCAACCCACTTTGTTTCTTGAAGCAGAGGCTAAACCCCTTGGGGAAGAAAAAGTGGGGTGCACTGAGCAAACAGGCATTGACCCTTAAATGCAATGTTGCACGCATGAAGTTGTAATAACAGTTACTGCGAATAACTGTTTATTCCATTCCAGCAAAACAAGCAAATAAACTGCCGATGGTGGTTTGAAACTTCATACAGTGTAATATTCCTGTAATGGAATGCTTTTAGAGAGGAGCAATAAAAATAAATTGAAAACTGCTTTTCTGCTGGATACAGCTGGCATAAGCACCTTCTGAGCAAACAGGATAACACGAAGCTTAACGTAACATCTCTGGTTTTATTACTCAGAAGCGACAGTTCTTATAATAGTATAAATTCACTTAAAAAACTGACTTTTTTAGAAGCCCTCTGTGTTAATTCTGAGCAGTATAATTACAGGTCTTTTTATGATTTACGTTAGAGACCAATTAGCTTGCTTCTGAGACTCTTTGAAAGACTGTTCTTTCCCTTCCCGTGCAGGTCTCGCTCTGCTCTGAATTTATACACGTGAAGCAGTAAAGTGAAATTGTTCATAACCATGGGAAGTAACTGTATCTGTTGGCTTGGCTTTGCTTTAAGTACATTTTCTGCAAGACGGCTGTCATAAGAAATGCAAATTAGTGACAAAGTACTTGCTTCTGTAAACCGGAGTACATAAAATGGTTGCGCAGTTCTTGGGAGTCATCAATGTTTTGCAGCCCTCCCGGCTGTCCCTGTCTCACTTCGTCCTGTTCACAGGCTGATTCCCTTTCCCTCGTGCAGCCTTACGTGCCCCATTCCCATCCCAGCCTGAGCATACGCACCCAGCCTGAGTTGTCAGGGCTACCTGACCATCTCTGTCTCACCCAGAAGCTTGCTTGGTTCCAACAGCGAAGGTCTCTCAATGCATTGCCTCTGAAGGCTTGGATGCAGGACACCATATAAAAAATACATACTGTCCTTTAGGAAAGATATTCCAATTTTTTTGCAGGTTCTGTGCATTAAAAAAAAAATAGTATGTCTTGTAAGTGGTTATATAAGGAGTTGCTCAAGTTCATATATCTGCTTTTGTGTTGTTTTGCATCTCACACGAAAAAATCTGTATGTGGGTTGTATGTGGGTTGCAGAATGGTCTTACCTAGCGGTTTCAGAGCTAGCTCAACTTATCTTTGTAAAAAATGAAAAGCATGTTCTATTATAAAGACTATAGAAAGATAGAGAGGATTTCTAATTGCTAATCTTACTACTTAATTTTTAAGCCAGATCTTTAGCTGGTATAAATTACGATATGCTTTCCATACTCACTTTTCTTGCATTCCCTGCCGTGCTTACTGTAACCTGCTAACAACTCTTCTAGCGTAACATGGACTCATCTTAGTGAATCCAGAAAGGGATTTTCACTTGAAAAGTGTACAGAAAGAGCATGACCTCACTGCTTGAAGCTGTTCTTGCAAATAGAGCCTTTAGTCTTCGAATTTCCCTTTGGAAGGTCATAACGAGTAAAAGCTGTGATATAGCCCAAGGAAACTACAGCACTACCACCAAATTCTCTTGCCACTTTCTTTACTAAGCAGCTGCATTACACTTTATTTTCCTTGCCTCATGCTTGATAGTACTTGATGATAATCTTAATTTGTGTCATTCTTTGAATCCTGACTAAAGAAGAATTTTACATCTACATTAAGGGAGTTGCTTCATCACTGCAACGCGGGGTTCTCTGAGACAGAATTCCCTGGCTGTTTAACAGTACCTACACACAACAGCTCTGGATGTGAAGCAACGAATCTGTTATTAATATATGACTAAGTAGCCCAAGGGTTCGATAACGTCTTTCTCCTCAGGGTCACCTGTTCAAATATAACACAAGCTGGAAGTTGAAGTTATTACCATTTTATGGCTTTTTGCTAGTCTGTGTAAAATTAAGATTGCAAACCTTGCACAGCAATGGACTTTCTCCAGGACATGTCTTAATGTCTACATGTTCTGCATGCATCAAACATGCAGAATGATGGTCCTTTAGCGGTGAGCAAACACTTCACTCTTTGCTGGTGTTGCAGAACTGATGTCAATTGTTTGCTATTTTCAGAGGCATAATACTGATCTCTGTTCGGCTGTCTTCTCCATAGCTTACATAGCTTCTGCATACGAGCAGGTTATCGTGGATATATTGACACAATATTTTATAGGGAAATGCAAGCTTACTCTGCCTTCTCTCCAAACCTTTTGATCTGGAGGCTGTATTGTCACAGTTTACCTAAACTAATAATTCTGCCGAGATTTAGGGCTCAGTGACATGCTGATACACAGCTTCTGGTCATCTTGAAATGCAGATGGCTTTTGCCTGCCTAACTGGTAGTCCCATCATAGTGGGAATAAAATTCCCCCTAACGGGACGCCAGTGCTCACTCATAACAGGCCCACCAAGGGAAGGCTCCTAAGGAAACCAAATCTCTCTTCCCCGTAAGTTCCTGGAGCTGGCAGCAGAGCAAAACCACCATCACATCTTTGTGATGAGAATGGCCATGGCCCTCATGCAAACACAAGCTGACAGCAGGCAAGCACAGAGCCTGCCTGCTTCCCTTTATTGCTTTTAATCGGGCGTGCAACTCTGGTGATTGGGTCTTTAATATGTGACAAACATCTGATCTGTTCCCCATTCCTCAGGCCTGTCTTGTTGCCTTTCTTGTTACAGCAGAATGATTACAGAGCACTTTGTCAATAATCCAGCAAACCTATCATACAGTCGATCAATGGGAGCTGGTTTTGTCCAAACTTGCCTTAGCTGTGTGTCTGAAGAATGCCAAGGGGAAGGATATTGCTTTGCCACTTATCAGGAGACATTACCCTTACAGATATTCCTCTCTGTCTCTTTTGTCTATATAAAACCTATTGTTGCTGATTGGTATCTAGGAGCTCTGCATAAAAAGAAATCCCCCGAGTCCGCTGCTGCTGTCCATCAAGTCATTATATGATTAGGGCATTGGTGCGCAGGAGCTCTGGACAGGACTGTGTCCCATCACACAGAGCAAGCGACAGCCGCTCCCCCACGGAGCTGCAGTCGAGGCAGCTGGGGCACGGACGGCAGGGAGGAGGAGGTCGTTGTCTGTGTGTTGTGGCAGGGAAGTTGGAGGGCTGAGATTAAGTGGGTGGCCCAAGATCCCAGATCCCTGGGAGCAGCACTGGGCACTGGCTGAGCGTGCGTCACTTGGAGACTGCACCGTTCCTGTGAATTCGTATGAGGAAGGATATGAAGCTGTGGGATGGGACCCCTCATAGGCATCCTGCCATGGGATTTTCCTGCTTTGTTAGAGGCACTTACCTGAAGCAGCTGATCTGGGAGCAGAGTTGCCCATAAGAGAAATGGTGAGACACTTCCAGAAAGTAACTCAGCCCATCTGGAGCCAAAGAGCTTCCAGAGATGTCTTTCCGATGACTCCACACTGTTAGCCGTTGGATTTCCAACTTGGAAACCTCAGTTAAGTGCTTGAATTGGAGTAGGACAACTCCAAACCCTGATGTTTCCATTTTTACTCTTTAATCCTTTTATAAATCCAGGATCTTGCTGGCAGGGAATGAAGGCCCAGGGAAGCGAAGCTACAGCATTTCTGTTCACTGATAATACTGTGCCACGGTGTCCTCAGTGACTGTATCTGTGACCTGTATTTACTAACCGCCTCTGTGCTGCAGCCTTCCTATCTGCAAATCAGGAGATGAAAGCTCTGATAGTTTCTCCAGTGTATATGCTTGTTAAAGAAAAATATGGGTGAAAAATACAGAGAGAAAATACTTCTGTTAGCTGGTAATTTGTAGAGTCTGTTGCAAAAAGCTCCACCTGACAAGGTTGTAAGGAGTAAGTGCATGTTTCCCCAGTGCAAAGGACTGGAAGGAATTTTATCCCATTTGGTTATCAGATCAATTCTTGCTCAAAATCCCTGCATTTGCTGCTGAGGTTTTTCTTCATTGTTAACTGTGCGAAGAAGGTGCCCAAAGGCTTGGCCGGTAGCGTAAGTCCCTTTCCGAGTGCGTGCTCCTTTGTCCTCACTGCCTTTCACCCACGGCGGTGGCAGGCAGTGACCTCCTGTGCGTGCGCTGCAGCTGCCCGGCTGCAGAGTAATCCTCTGCTTTCATGTTCTGTGCAGGCCAAAGTTTTGCTCCTGATAAACCAAGCTGGTGGGTCTAAAGGTTTCCAGTATAAAGTTAGTGGTGTCACTGGTTCTTTGGGCTCCAAAGAGAACTTGTATAAAAGGAAAATACGCTGAATTTGATATCCAGGGATGCTGTCCAAGGACAAAGCAGTTTGACCTATATTATTCCATGTAATGGCAGGGCTTGCAGTAATGAATTCTGTCTTATCTGCGTGATGGGGTTATGATTTGCAGACATCAAAATCCGTAACTCAGTGAATGCTGCTCTAAACTTGGGGGGGCGGCTAAATAAATAAATAAAATTTGTCAGTGTAGAATAATACGCTTGCACATGGTTAGCAATAGCCAGGCAACTGTATATCACAGCAAAGAATAATGTCAGGTTTTGGAATCAGATAAATTGCAAATAACAATGCAGAAAGCAACTGAACCTTGAGGAATATCAGCAGCTAGACTAGATGAGGTGGCTGCAAAAAGCCATTGTTTGGAAGAGAGAAATAGAGACCAGTAAGACAGGGGAAAAAAAAAAATGGGGAGGGAACAGCAGGCCGTAAAGCTGTGATCAAGTGCAGGAGAGATGATAAAAGGCCATGGACAGCCCAGAAAAAATATTAAGAAGCAATAAAATGCAGCATCAGTGGAGATAAGATGATAATTTGTTATTCTCAGCAGAGTCATTTCTGCACCGAGACTCTTTCTAGACTCAAAAGCTAAGCTCAGTTCTGCCTTGCACCTCATGCGGTGATTTACACCTTGACAAAGCGGGAAGAAAACCCTCCAACCAGCAAGTAAGAGTATTTGTGTGCGTGCTTGTGTGGGTGTGTGTTTTGGGGGGAGGCAATCTAGTTCTGGCAGAGCTTAAACTTATCCCTGAAAGGGCTTGAAAGGTCGTTTCCAAACTGCTTTGGCCAGTAAGAAGTTGTGCATTCATGACTTCAGTGTAAATGAGAATCAGACCCACTTTTCCCTTGGAAAAATGGCTCAGCAAGGCAAGTGATGTGAGAACCAAACGCCCCATAATAGCTGGTAGGAGAGGTAATACTGATCCACAGAAATGTGAAGGACAGTACATCCCACACCAGTGGCGGTCTTAAAGTCAGGTAAAGGATTTGGAGGGAATTTTGTGCGGCGTGATGCCAGCTGCTGTGGGCCCACACAGTGTACTCACTGGGCACACACTGCCTTTGCTCCTGATTGCAAGTTTAAGTTCAGCCACAGTCAAACATGGTCGTTCGAGACACCTTTGACTCAAAATCAATTGTCACTGGGTTTGTCTGACTGTTAGAGACGTGATGTTAGTCTCAGCGTTGAACAGGCACACAGGAGCCGGTGGGTGCAAACATACCTGTACCACAGGGCAGAGCCACATCCAGGGGTGTAGGAACCAGCCTGAGAGATGGAGGACCGTGGGCTGGAGAGTCTGGTAGTGCCTCTGGGGCTGGGAGGGAAGGGAGCTGCATGGAGCCATCTCTCAACTCCATCTCTGTATCCTCTAAATGGCACAGGCATTGTTCAGCAGTTTTCAAAGATGCTGATAACAATGATACGGATCCCTGGTACTTATTAAGCTGATGGCTTTTAAACATTAAATCCCAGCTACAATTAAATTAACTGAAATTGTGGTTTTTTTTTTTAAAAAGACTTCTAAGCACTCCCCAGTAACATTTAAAAGGTGAGGGAATTGCCTGCAGGCCTAAATAAGCACTGCTGCAGATTGCATCCAGGACTAATTCACTAGCTAATGACTAAAGTTGTAGTCAGGGGACTAGAGAGGAGAGGGGGAAGAGGGAGGAGGGACAAGCTTCATGACTGGGGAGGATTTTGTGGTGGTGTTGGTGTTGTTCTTCCTGGAAAGGGATTCCAGGCCATCCTCTTGCAAAGCCAAGGAATTATCTGCAGAATGACATGATCGTCCTGTTAATCAGGAAGTGATTTCTTATTAATTTTTTTTCAGTTCCAAATAGGTTTATGCAATCCTCCAGCACAGATCTCTCCAGCCTACCCTCCCTCTATGTGAGGATACTCTGATCGGGGGTAGCTATCCACCACGGAAGAAAAGCAATTAATCACTTTGGAGCTTTTAGTACCTCCAAGACTTTCTCATCCTCTCTGTCCCGCAGGCAGCCTTTGGGAGGGAAGGAGAGAGCACGGAAATGGTGAGAAGCAAAGAACTGGGGTTTGGCTCTGCTGAGCTCGAGTCCAATGGGGTCTTGCAGAGAGTGGAGCCGGGGTCCCTGGCTGACTTTGGGCTCCGACAGTGTCACGCTGCCTTTTTGTGCATGCTGTGCTATGGACTGGGCATGCTGCTAGATGTGCTCCTGGTAACAGCAACGTGGGGAGGGATTTCCCATCCATCCCAGCATGGTGGGATTGCCCACATGTGGATTTCCAAAGGGTCTGGGGAAGGGAGGGCTGTGCTGGAGCCTCCGCTGACCTGAATCTGAGTGTAGCCAAGCGTCAGGTTCCTGAGCAGGCAGCCTGGGAACTCTCATGAGCACAAAAATCCATTTTAAAGAGAAGAGCTGAAGGAAATGACAAACTAAGTTACACAGACTCTAACCCGGCGTGCTGTTCTGGATTTAAATCCATTGTTATAGCCTCGGGCGTCCTTGAATAATTACTTTTGATGACTGGCTATGACGTGCTCCATTCGGGTCTAGATGATGCTACACAAGGCATGCCACGGCTCTCTGAGTTCAGTAACACCGGTGAGGGTCTGAGCTGGCTGTGTGGAGCTGTGTCCTACCTGGAGAGGAGGAACCACCACTGATGGACTTCTGCAGGACAAACCCCCGAGCCCCCTGCTCCTTGGCTGCCTGTGTGAGCGTCTCCCTGTGCCGTGCCGTGTCTCTTCTCCCCGCGTGCGTGTTTTACATGTGTGCATGTCCCAGGCTGTCCTTTAGCAGACAGGCTGCTCTTCACACTGGCAGCCAAGCTCAAGGCCTGAGGCAGTCAGACGGTCCCTCAGACAGCCCCAGGCCCCTTTGCTGCAAACTGTCATACACAGGGGAAAAAACCCAACAGTTTTCATCACTCCTCTGTAAAGGACTTGGTGCTGATTAAGCTAGTTTCCACTCCAGCAGCATCGTTTACCTGGGAGGGGGAACAGCTCTGCGAGCGGTCAAATAAGAACAAATTTCTTAGAGGGAAAATTAAGGTTTGGGTTCAACAGGAAAATCACAGGCATAAGTGACTATGCCTAAATTTGAGCATCCACAGAGAAGGCACGCACTCTGGGCTGAACTTTAAGTTCTCTGGGACACGTGTGCTGCATCAGCCTCAAGCTTGTACTTCCTCACAGGGGTGAATTTAATCTTTGCAGCTTGCTTGAGTAGGTGAGAATAAAAGTGAACGTGAATGTCAGAATCTTCTCTTCAGTTTGTAGCAGAGGTTCTGAGCTGCAGCACATGCTTTTGTCAGATCACCTTTGCCAGGATCACCTCGGCAGAAATTGCTTCTGAAAGATATTTAACATTTCTGTTCTGGCTTTGAAGATCTGATTAAACTATGTTCTGTTTTGAGGGAATTGAAAATATACTTGTTAATTTAATAGATGGCTTCCTTTGGTTGCAGGATTCGTCCCTGTTAGGCACATCATTCAAGAATTATCTATTGTGGTTAAAAAAATATTTCCAAGACATCTGGATTTGTGCTAATATCTGTGAGTAGCAAGTCTTCGATTTCCTTCATACTTCATTACTTATGTGCCCCAAAAAGCAATCCTTTCTTAATCAGGGCTTGTTTCTCCTGTCAGGTTATTGTTCATCATGACATATGAAGCAACAAGAAGGCATTCTCTTGATTTTCATAAGTTAAGCTAACCGTCCACTGCTGACAGCCCTATTAAACCAGAGCAAGTTGAATGTTTAAGTCATAGAGTTTTATATCAAATCTATCATTCTGACAGAGCGGATGTTCTTCTTTTCCTCCCACCCTCTGAATTCCTTTCCCGGTTGAATGTTGTAACCACCACTCGGGGGGAGGACAGAAAGAAGGCTAGGCAGGTGGACAGACACACGACAGACTGACAAGGTCACCACGGACCCCAGCTCTCTGTTACAATACAGGCTTACGGTTTTCCGTTTCCTAATGAAAGTCAGAAGTGTGGCGGTCTTGGAAATGGCACTCCTCCATGTCCCACTTCATCTGCCTCTGACCTTCTGTAGGATAACGACCTACTAATTCATCGCAAGGGAAGCACTGCAAAGATTAATCATTTAATATTAGTACATCACTTTGATAGCCAAAGCACTACATACCTGCTAATTAATAGTAACTGTGTTTGGACCATTGACAATTAATGCATATTTTATTTCCCAGCGTGTGTTTGACAACACGGGCAAGAGAAGGATGGCTGCCTTCTGGGAGAAGGGACAGGGCACACAAATTCCTGTCTCATGAAGTGACCTCAGGTGTCCGGACTCCCCAGGCTTTCTTTTTTCTCTTCCTGTTGGGCTTCCTCAGATTAACCTCTCGGCTCTACTTCTGCTGAATAGGTTATTGCTGCTGCTGGAAAGCAAAGAGAGAAAATCCTCTCTTGGGGCAGTAGGTGAAAATGCACTGAAGTCGATAAAGATGCCCCATATAAATCTGTAAATGTGACCGAATAAATCCAAAGAGAGAATTTTTTTTGCCCCTTATTGAACAAGTTGCTTTTGTTCTTCAGGTCTGAGCGTCTTTGCACTTCCATGTTGTAAGTAGGCATAATCTAGCAAAAGTAACAGATACCAATCTAAACTAGAGCAACATCTGGCACTTTATTTAGCATGAGAAGTAAATCAGTCGGGTTGCAGCATACATCTTTGCTATCATATCGCTGTTCTGAAATGAATCATTTTGACTTTCTTATCTGTACCCTGGAAACCTGTGTCTTTACATCTGAGTTTTATGTGCTGATGCAGTATGCCAGAAAAAAAAATTAAGTAAAAATAAAAAGATTACATTGTTTATCCACCAGTTGGTGGTTTCTTCTGTGCTCCTGACCAGTTAATGTTGTAAAGTTTATTTCCATTAGTTGTATTATTGCCTTTTATCTGCTTTTCCCCAGGGCACTTACTGTAACGTCAAAGCACCGAATCTATTTTTATGAAATTGCCCTGTTAAAAAAAAAAAAAAAAAAATTAAAAGGCCAGCAAGAAAAAAAGGTGATGGATTAGATCTTAAAGCATGAGAACAGCTCCTTAGACTCCTTTCTGCCACTAGCTTCATTTCAAAATATTTTGTTCCTTTGTCCCCTGATTTTCCATGGTCTGTTTTATTACTGCTTTTGTTATAGCATTCATCTAACGCTATATTAAGAGTGAGGCTCTTGAAGTGCACTTTGCAGAGGAGGTGGTGAGGAATTGGATAACTCCACAAGGCCAGTGGAGAGGTGCACGCAGGATTTCTGAGCCAGCCCTCCACAGTCTTGCTTAGTTTTGCTAATTGAAGTTTGCCAGTGACCTCTCACAGCCCCAGTGCTGGAGCAGAAGTCGAGAGCTGCGTGCTGCGGTCCTGCCTTGGGCTCTCCTAACCAGCAGAGCCCACAGCTGGAGAAGAAAGCTGCACTCGAGTTTCCCCATAGCACCTTAAGATTCACTGCGCATCCCCAGACAATAAACTTTCTTAAGTTACAAATGAAAACAAATATCCCTTTAAAACAACAGTGGTAGAATAGCCTAGTGGGTCCTTTAGAAACGGAAAAAGTAACGCTGAGTGTTGTAGCTATGTACAGAAGCAGTCGCTCAGCTGTTCAGTTGTATTTCACATGCGGGATCACCAGCAAAGAGGCAATGGTTTGGAACAAAAATCTCAGACTGTGATCACATGGTTTATCTTCCCCCCCAAACTGGGGTTTTTTTACCAGCCAAAGGTCACATTATCATGGCATCTCAAATAATAATCACATCCAAGAGGCGCAGCTGCAATTCATCCCGGCTCCTAGGCAGGTTAGATGCCAGGGGATGTAATAAATGGGTAAATGAACGCGTGAATGTTGAGAGTGGTTTTGCACAGATCAGTTTTCCTTTGGACTACACAGTTTATCTACCGCAGTTTTAAAAAAAAAAATCATAAAAACATTTCACTTGCAAAATGCAGTAGTATATGTGGTTTTCCATTTATCCACATTTAGGAGGTGTTAAATGTACTGGAACACAGCCATAACTACAGACTGCAGCTGTATCCCAGCCTGAACTCATTAAGGCAATAGGTGCTAAAACCAGAGCCCCCAGCTCCTTTCTGTGGGTCGTGCCCAGAGGGCGGGGGTGGCTTAATCCAGGAGAAGGGCTACACTTAATTTGAAACTAAAGCTCCTTGCTAGAGGTATCCGATGTGGAACAACTCCAAACCACAAAGCGGTCTCAGCCTTCCCATGCTCTGACGCTGCCAAGTCCCGCTTGGTTTGGACCACCTTACTCTGAACAAGAAGCATCTCCATGGGGTTTCAAAGGGGCATTCACAGCCTTGATTGGATCTTTGAAGCAGGTTATTCATTTTAGATGCGTTAAACTTGGCAGTCCAAACCCTATTGTACATCCCCATTTGATGTCCTTCTGCTGCCTTGGCTCCAGAAGAGCATTAGCGTATTTTTTTATAAAATTACATATGCCAAAGGCTCAAGTCCTTAACTTGTACAGAACTGATTTATAGCATTTCTTGGCAATCTTGAAGCTGTTCAGTGTTACCTATCAGCTCTGTTTATGCATTTTAAAACAGAAAGGGAGGCAATTTGCTAATCTATGTGCAGCTTGGTGAAAAGTTTAAGCTTTCCTTGGAAATGGCAGCTTTCTGTTACACTTGGAGCTTCCAAGCTTCCCCTGAAATTATTATGATTTCTTTTGAAATCTGAGGACCTTTAAATTCCAAGTGTACCTTACGCCCGGCTTTCCTTTCTCCTCGCTTCGGCATGTGACTGCAGCAGAGGTGACTTTGAGCGAGGCTTGCTGGGATGTAGAAACGCAGGTTTTCCTCGCAGCGGGATGAAATCACCACTTGCTCTCTGGAACAGCTAGTTCCTACGCAGGGCTCTCCCCCCGTCAGGAACGGGGGGAGCAAAGGAAACAGGCTGCAGCACAGAGTTGGTTAGAGCTGAAAGCTGATGTTGACATTTGGCCTTGTTTAGGAGCTTCAGAGGAGGGATTCTGAAAAGAGATGGAGAAAGACACCTTCAGTCTTTTTTCAAGTAGGATAAAACCATCTTAAAGACACCATTAAGAAAAGAGCTATTGATGATAAAGGCCAAGAAAGATGTAGCTGAATCTTCATTCAGCTTGGGAACTACGGAGCCAAGAGAGCCAACGAAGTTGGGTTTGTATTTGAACTTTTCTGTTTCATCTGAAAGGACTGGATTCGTGTTGGGTTTGGCTGAAGAGCTGGGCCTCGCGTTACTGCTTTGGGAAAGGGATAAAATTTGTTGTAACTTGGAGTAACCCAGCTGATGAGAGAGTACTCTAACTGTATCCCAGCACGTCCATTTAATCAGATAATCAAATCCTGGCATCTACAACCCTTTTAACAATGGAGACGAAAGTTCAGCCAGGCATATTAACCCCTTAATTAATAATCCTGACACTTAACTACTCTGCTGTTACCCATTAAGCTTCTGCTGACATTGATGGAGTACCAGGACACATTGTATGTGGTATGTTCAGTGGAACCGGTGAATGGTGCCTGGGTAGCGCTGGTACATGGCAGATGCACTTTCTGGGGCGTTCACCTCCTTTAGCAATTTCCCTGAAAGTCAGTTTTATTCTGCAGTGGTTCTTCGGGGTCTGTTGCCTGACTCCCACAGATACAAACTGTCAAACAGTGGTTATACCTACGCTGGCTTCTCCATGCCCTTGCAGATAGCAGCAAAGTCTGCCTCAGTCCACAGATCAGTGGCATGTCATGCCAAAGGAATCTCCATTTTATCAGTGATCTGTGATTCTCTGAGGGTGAAATGAGAAGATGCTCTGCCATCCAGATAAAATCTCTGCAAGGGGAACGGCAGAAGGCCATATGTTCAGAAGGGGTCACTGTGATAAGTGGAACCCTCTTGTCACTAGAGGGACACCAAAAAATGGAACAGCCCATTCTGAAAAATTATGTCCAGCAGAAATACAAGATACAAATTCTAGATGAACTGAAGCGTGAGCAGTGTGATCACTGATGTGGCTCATGACCTTTAATTGCTTTTGAATTTGTAGATGCTATAGAGTGTAACGTGATACTCTGAATGTGACAGAAATGTAGTGTTTCATCTCGCAAATGATCCAGAATATAGCCTGCCACATTCTTTTGCATTAGGACATCATACTATGTTCTTCTTTGAAATAAGTAAAATTAAGTGGAGCCAAAGCTTGTGATTCAGCTGGCTACTACTCAGCTGAAATTTTAGGACGAGAGTCAAAAGTAGAGTAAGAATATTGTAGTTTTGACTGAAGCATAGAAAAATGTAGGAAGGCTGGAAGCACCCTGCGAAGAGTCTGCACAGCACCGAAGTCCAGCTTAGCACTAGGTTGAATCTCTCATTAGTATCTCAGAGCTGATAGCACCAAAAGCAGTGACGTTACTCATGAGTAAGTTTTCATGTAACAGAGGAGGAGAGGATGCTGCCACTTAATATTTGATATCATACACTTGATACAAGTGGGATTTAAGCAGCACTTAGGTCCTGTATAATATTTTTTTAGGTATACCTTTTCCACTTCACATTCTCTGATAAGTATTTTTTTTTTAAACTGTCATGCCATTACTTTTCCAGACGAAGTACTGGAAGGTAAGGAGAGTTGTGGCTGGAAGGCAGAGCTATGTCCCTGTCTGTGCACACTGTCAGCGAGCAGGGAGCATCAGTTTCTAGTGCAGGACCAGGAAAATTCATTGCACGCTGGAATGAGGATATCTTCCTCTGCTCTTAGGAGATACGGCAGACACGGCTTCCTAGAAGAATGTTGAATTGCAAATGCAAATTCCTACCAAAACTGCATTTTTATGCTGTATCTTTCATCTTTTGCGTAACTCTCAGTGTCTATCCCTCTAAGAAACTAATGCTCTCTACCATACACTAATAGCAGAGAAAGTCAAGGGAACAATAAAGGAAATCCTTTGTTGTCTCTAAAAAGACAGTCGAAAGCCTGAAAGAGTCACCAGTGCTGCTCCTCTCTAGGTCTTAGAAACATAGACTTCTTGCTCAGAAAAATCCATGAAAACGATGAAAGCGTTTCTACAAACTGAATGCTATCCCCCCATTAGGGTGCTATAGGTAACCACGAATAACTTGACCTGATCACTAAGCTGGCCTTGGGACTGGCCACAGTGTATAATTCAGTGAATAACCTTGAGTGTAAAAATGAGATTCTACTCCAGAAAACTCTTTAATCTCCCTTGTTTTTATGGATCAGCAGAGGTGTCAGAAGTTTGACACTCTAGATAATTGAGCTCTCGCATTTAGAGCACAGCCTACAAATAATGGCAACTTTGCTTTGAAATAGTCTTTCTAAACTTTGGTTTGACAATTAGCATTTCAAAAGGTTGCAACTATGTAGCTGCCATCACCTAATGCACAGTTTGAATCACATGTAAGGATTAATAGCACAGCACTAAAAACAGCCGTAAAATCTACCTGCCTTGGAAGTGTTCCTGCTAACTCTCTAGTAGATGAAAATCTTGAGTCACCTATCCGTGACACATCTGCCATCGGCCATCCTCAGTGTGGGCTGAGAGGAAGGGGACATTTCACCTCCCTGCACAGACCAGACCTCACTGCCCCAAACTGCTTTTCACCCCAGATAAGCGCTATGAGGCATAGACTTACTTGCACGAGAAAAGCATCAAGAAGTTTCCCCGCGCAGGTTGGTGGATGAAAAGCTGGCCATGAGCCGGCAATGTGCGCTCGCAGCCCAAAAGGCCAATCGTGTCCTGGGCTGCATCACCAGCAGCGTGGCCAGCAGGTCGAGGGAGGGGATTCTGCCCCTCTACTCTGCTCTGGTGAGACCCCACCTGCAGCACTGCGTCCAGCTCTGGAGCCCTCGGCATAAGAAAGACATGGACCTGTTGGAGCGGGTCCAGAGGAGGGCCACGAAAATGATCAGGGGGGTGGAACACCTCTCCTGTGAGGAAAGGCTGAGAGAGTTGGGGTTGTTCAGCCTAGAGAAGAGAAGGCTTTGGGGAGACCTTCTTGCAGCCTATCAGTACCTAAAGGGGGCTTATAAAAAAGATGGTAGCAGACTTTTTAGTAGGGCCTGTTGCGACAGGACAAGGGGGAATGGCTTTAAACTAAAGGGGGGTAGATTTAGACTAGATAGAAGGAAGAAATTTTTTACACTGGGGGTGGTGAAGTGCTGGCACAGGTTGCCCAGAGAGGTGGTGGATGCCCCATCCCTGGACACATTCCAGGTCAGGTTGGACGGGGCTCTGAGCAACCTGATCTAGTTGAAGATGTCCCTGCCCATGGCAGGGGGGTTGGACTAGATGACCTTTAGAGGTCCCTTCCAACCCAAACTATTCTATGATTCTATGATTCTAAGTTTCCCATCACAAGACTTCTTTGGGCTTTGGGTACTTGTGGGTATAGATGGTAAAATAGCAGCTCTATCTTGGAGAGCAATAGTCTCCCTCCCGTGCACGTGCTGCAGGCACATGCTGAATTAGCCCAGGAAGGAGCTGATCGACACGGTTTTCAGCAAAACCCATCATTTCTGCAACTCTGGGCCCACCAAAGTCAAGGACAATGTCTGTTTTGGTGATGTTGAAAACAGAGCTAAGTCAGCACCACGGATTTTATCAACCATCTCCAGTGTTGTCAAGAGGATACTTAAGAGGCAATCCGAACAATAGGAATTCTCCGTGTGTGGAGGAGGTCACTCCCACTGAGATCCACTCAGTCTCACTCCCACGCTAGCCAGGGATTCAAGGGTTTATCTTCAAGGGTATTCACAAACTAATCAATAAAATATACATTTAGAAGACAGAAGCGACACCCGATCAAGGCTAAAGCCCCCCCATGTTTATGCTTGGAGTGCACAGAGTGACAAGAAGCTGTTTGCGTGCTGTGCTCGAGTGTACCTGGCATCGAAGCCTGCCAAGGGCCCGCTCCTGCGCCTGCAGGAATGCAGAGCAGATGTTGGAGCAGAGCTTCTGTGCCTGCAGACCACCAGGAGAGGAGTCTGCTTGCTGCTTTTCAGGATTGCCCAATGCTAGGGGGAAATGCTCTTGTTAGGGGCTTTTTTTCTCTCCTTTAAATGAATGCAAACAACAGGGGTTTTCTTTACAGCTCATTCTTTAATAACTTGGGTTAGTCATAATGAAATCTGTTCTTAGGGTAGAATTAATATGAGATAGTAATGGTGATTAGGTAATTAACAGCTACCAAGAGTATTTAACCTTCCTGGTGACAGCGTGTCTGACATCACCTGAGCTCGTGCAGACTCTGTGAAAAGAATTAACAATTTTAAATTACCCCATTTAAGTTATTAATTATGAAATACAAATGGGCCCAGAAATAATGGCAGTGGTGCCCGGTATCCTGGTGTTTTTTCCACCTCTGCATATCTTAAATCTATGTATTTTCTGTCTTCCATTTCATTATAAAATTGAAATAGGATTGCAAGTATCGAAGGACATCTGCTCTGGTAACCATTGGCTATTCACGCTGTTATCCCTGCTCCCACGAACGATCAGGAAGGAAAATTTCCTTTTCCGCTCCCTTTACCTGAAAATTCAGTTCATACTGAAATGTTACAGTGGCCAAGTACTTTGATCATTTTTTTTCTTAGTGCCAACATTTTCATTGGGAACAATATTCATTTTACTCAGTAATGTTGTTTTCCTCTTCACACATGTCACTGGAAGAGGTTATTGAGCTGCAGCGATACCTGAACTGATGTCTTTGCATTGCGATGTACCAGCTCCCAGAGCGTACACCTCAACGGGGCACCCAGGAATGTCGGAGCCATTCTCCTTCTCTGGAGAAACACAACAAAACAGAGCTCCCCCCACCAGCACTGCCAATGGAGAGATTAAAGAAAAAAGTGACTCTTACTAAGAAATTTCACATGCAACGTGTCGGAGATATTTATATACAGTATGAAATCCTGTTGCAAAGGAAGTTTGCAAACATTTGCTCCCGCAATGCATGTTTACAGCTTTGGAGTTTGCTTTCATAAATTTTCTATTTAGTCACTTCATGGATTGTAAACGTGCATGTGTGAGTGCATAAATCTGTTTGTGCGCACCCACCCGTACCTATAGGTTTCTGTCTATCCCATCCAGGCTGACCCTCTCTCTTCAATGCACATTTATAGCTCTTCTCCAAGTTCCTCACACTACATTACGGTTTCTTTTTATTAGCAGCCAGTAATGCATTAATGCATTCCTAGGTGGGAAGTGTGCTCCTAACTATTACCTTGGACACTCATTTAGTTGAATTTGATAGTGACAACACATTGACATTGGTAAGGTTAATGATCCAATACTTTATTTCATTGAACAAGTTGAACAACATTTAGTACATTGTTCCACAATGTCCTAGAGAGCTGTCTGCGCTATTACTTTAATGGTACTATGGCATCTTTGCCCTTTAAGTAATTGGCACCGTGAAAATATTCTCTAGATCCTGTCACAATTGATTAGTATTGCATTGAATTACAAAAAAATTACTTTTTTTTTCCTTTTTCAATCTCTTTTCATGGAAGGAAGGCAAAATTTGATCTCCATGGATGCGAAAGGCTGACAACACTAAAAGTAGAGTGGAGAGACAAATTCCTAGCTGCTGCTTTGACTTTTTGGATCTGGAGCTAACACAAAACTCTGCCCCTCACCTCATCCTGACCTGCTGAGTTCATCCCTTCTGGATTTCACAGGAGCTAGTCCTATCTCTGTTTTTTTCTGTCCAAGGCAAGCAAGGCACAGCAATTCTCAGTGAGTTCTGCCTTTTCCTGTGCCCCGGCGTGGCTGCAGGAATGTTCGTGGCTTAACCACATTGAACATTGCATCTGCAGGAGAGCAGCATTAAGGGGTGCCGTTGGCAGAAGGCTGGTCCCTGCAGCGAACCATGGAGCATGCCAGCGTCCCCGCAGGCTCCTCTGTAAGATCGTCTTTCATAGGACATGACTGATGGTACTCATATTTTTTAGAGGGAGGAGAAAACAAATATGGGGGTTAAATTGACTGGATGATGGATTAGAGCATGGTTGACTCCTATTTGCCTCTACTGCTAGACGTGGTGATGTGATCCCTTAGCATTCTATTTGCCAGGAGTCTGGTGCAAAGTTGTGTTTCAAAAGCAGGGAATTCTCCATCTTCCAAAGAGGCTGGAAGATGAAAGGAAAGATGCGTAAGATGAATTCCCTGTTCAGGGCGAGAAGCAATAGCACAGCTCTGAAATTACAACATCTGTAAAGAGAGAGGTGGCATTTGGTGGCAGTGACCCAGATGACAACCAGTGTTTTCAGCATGGGACTTGAAGGTGCAAAGTAGAACATCATTTTTGTGTTTGTAGTGACAACAAAAAATTTCTTGACTTTGGATTCATTTTGTCCTTCTATCACCTTCCCCCTCTCTTTTAAATTACCCTTGATTGTACAACATCTGCTCCCTTCATGCTTGCATATGGCTGTCTCCTTAAATCTGCATTTCTGTCTAGGGGCTGCATACAAATATCCAGCTGAAAGTTTTCTTTCAAAGATCTGATTAACCAACTTACTCTGGAAAAGAAAAATTAGTATCGGCATAAGTGTAAAAGCCAACAGTGGGGAAGGAGGTACCTGTGCAGAGGAAAGGTAATGACAAGTGTCAGACAGGGACACTGACAAGGACCAAAGATGAAGCAGTCGAAGGATCAAACCCTACAACTTCAGACAGGAGGTTGTATTTCATTCTTGTATTCAAAAAATAAAATCCTCACAGATGTGAAATTCTGAAACATGAGAGGAACATCATTTTTTTAGGCATATGAGAAAAATTCCTACAATTGACATGTTCAAAACATCTCCTCACCAGACATTTGCTACCCAAAATACTCGCCAAAGATTTTCAACAAAGCTCTGGGTTGCAAGTGTATAGGATGGCAAGATAAAGGCATATCTGCCTGTGAGCTCTAATTAGTAAAAAGTTGTCTCTCTCTTGATTTTGAATCTTAAAAAATAACTATATAAAAGTACAGAATTGTCCTCTGATCATCTATGTCTGCTTACAACGTGTTATGTAGCTTCTTCCGCTCTCTTTATAGGATGCATTAGATGGCTTTTAGTTTTATGGTAGAGGAAATAGATTGATATGTATATGGTAGAAGAAAGCTGAATTTCAAGAGTTAAAACACAGAAACTTTGGATTCCTTACTGACTTGCAGTATGCCTGTAGGCTGCTTAACTAACTTCCCAGTGCCTTGACCTCCTATGTGACAAGTCTGTTCTGTTATCTCCTGTTCAAGTCCTTATTTTAAGCCTGTCACCGTGGCATTTGGCTGAGCTCTATCACCTCTCCTCCCCTGCATGAGGTCGGAATTGGCCAAGGGGGCATCCTGGGTCCCCTGGGAAGAACACAGGGAATACCTCTGCCGGTAGATCCCGACGCCGCGACTGAGGATGCTCGTGTCCACGCAGGCAGCTCCGGCACCCGCTGTAAGAGAATGACATCCAGCGTCGCAAGGTGAGGCAGAAGCATTCATCTAACGCTGCAAGAGAAAGGCCTCGTTTGATGAACAACTTTATTCAGTTTTTCACTAATCTTCCTCCCTTCTGCCTTCCCTCCCTGCAGCCCACCCTCTGGCCCTTTTACCTCCGTTCCCCAGCTGAGCCTTTCTGGAATATACTCTATATTTGTCTCCTGCTTCCCTGAACACCCATTATTATGCAGAATAATAATGCAGGAGCTCTGCTCGGCACCTCTGCTCAGTGGCTCCAAGTGGGTTGAATTGTAGCCAGCGGCAGGGGGTGATAAATGTAGCATAAGATGCCTTTTCCACAGCAAACTGCAAATTGCCTCAGCAGCATGGCCCACAAAAGGTTCCTGCAGAGCAAATTTATCTCCCATTGTCGACCCAAGGAGGAAAGCAGAGAGGACGAGGCATCCTATTTTTAAAAAGTCACATTTGATCTTGTTCAGGCTCAGAGTCTGGAGTATTTTAAGGGACTTTTCATGGAAAATGCAGGCCTGAGAATGCAGCACAGATAAAGGGATTTATTTTTAACTGCAGCCCTGGTTCATGACCATGTAAGCATTTCAATTTTAAGCCACTCAGTTTGAATAATATATTTTGCCAAAGTGAATGTTATGTCATCTAATAACTCATGGGTGGGAGGAGGGATAGTGGCTGAGGAAGGGAAGAATAAGACTGTTGTTAGAGAGAAATCACCCTCTAAAGATTACCCTGCACTTCCTAAAAAGAGGAGGAGGGGTGGCGAGATACTAGAGGGTTTATCTGCCCACTCAGGAGTTCACGCTGCGTCTCCTCCCATATGGTTCAGTCCTCAGATAGCAGCATGATGGACATTCCTGAGGAATGCGAGGTGATGGATATATAGTTGGAAACCTCCGGTGATGGATGACAGAGGAAGGGAGAGGGTGACATTCGGTGATTGATTGATAGCAGCACAACCGCAGTATCCACAATTAATGGTACGAGGCGCCTCTGATATATGATAACGCTAAATACCTTTGTATTTGACGCTCACTTGTCACGTTTCTGCTATACTGTCCTCTAAATGTTAGTTAATGAATTAAATGTGGATATTTGGTACTAGTTTGCCGAGCTTGGCCACGGCCGGGCAGGAGGAGCCCTCCCTGCTGTTCCTGAGCATCCGCTGCTGCAGAGCCAGACTCGGGGTACAGCCTGGATGGTCCTCCACTCATCTGAGCTGGATGATGGGATTTATGAGTATGTTTCCAGGAATAAATGCTTACTGCCTTTAATTGTATCCTTCATTAGCATCCAAGAGTTATTATTTGTATTATAGTAATTGTTAGTATCCACCTCTGAGATCAAAGCTCTGCTTTGCTGAGGAATGGGCAAACAGAGCAGAGCAGCTCATGAGCATCCGCAACTGAGAGACAAGGGTGGGAGGTGAAAACAAGGTACTGGGAGGTAGGGAGAATCGCCTGGGAATAGCTGGTGGGTGAAAGGAAAAGGCAAGACTTGAATCCCAGCATCCGCACACCGCTCTGTGCGTTCCTTGTGTGCCAAATTCCATGAAAATGCATTTTGCTTGTGTTCACTTGACTTCAGAGTCAGGTTAACGGTTTCAGAATCTGATGTATGCTTGCTGTGTACTCTTCCAAAGCATATTAGTAACTGCAAAGGAATTATTCTGGAATTAGGAGTGTGTAAATGAAAGTAGATTAGCTCTCCTTGCCTCAGTGTACCTATTTGTGATACAATGATAAGTAAATACTTTAATGGTGGTGTGAATTCAGGCTTAATTTATTAATGTAATGCCTAATTAACATTTCAAGATCCTTCCTCAGAAGGAGGATTATTAGTAACAATAATATTATTATTCCACCGGTGTTGATTTTAGCTGAACTCATATGAATAGGTGATTAGTACCTGTAGGTCAGGAAGCGATTAGCAGCGCTCGAGGGCAGCCTGACCAGCGTCCGGGCGCTGACAGCAGATTCCACCCAACCAAGGAGGCACGTGCTCGGTCCTGTAGGCAAATGGGCAAAGGAGTTAGTGAGACAACATCTAAACAAACTTACACTGTATATATTCATTTTCCCTTAGGTCAGTTGAAAACAGATCAACCTATTTGCAATTCCAAGTTGAATTTGAGGGATTAGAACCTATTTTTCTGTGTTAACGTAATGAAAAATAAATATGAAGTTGTGCGTTTTTTTCAAATGGCCTTTAAAGTTAAGGTTTATTTATACACTATCTGTTTCCCAAGGACAGAAATAAAAAAATATTCACTCTTCATCTAAGATATTTTCATATATTTTCTCATGCAAATAATTCATGTCGCTGAGAAAAAAGTCTTCTATGAATCACTGATGAGTCTTTGATGCTTAATGTGCTGTCCAGCATATGCACAGAGTTCTCTTGGAATTTAGTTTAACAAGAGAATCTGATTTTCTTCCTAACATCATTATAGTTTCCCCTTCAAATTTCACTTAACAAGCAAATGAATGTTCTCCTAGCATAATTATAGTTTCTTTTTTTGAATTTCATTTAGAAAAAAGCCAGCCTCAGCTATCCTGTGTTTTTACACAAGGAACCCAGCCAGCTGAGCCATGCTGTGAATTATTTCCAATATGGCCAGTAGCATGGTTTAAAACATGAGTCTGACAGGGCTCTCGGGGAGGCAGCCTTCCCCGTGCTCAGGGAAAACACGGCAAAACTGTTCGTATAGGAGCTTGTTTGCTTTCTGAACGATTTTGTATAGAAAGCTGTATTCTGCTGAGTCAGCTTTCGCATGCGTTTGTTTCAGTGGGTGCTTGTTTGGGAAATCTTTGAGCATATGGGTGTTCTGGCATGACTGATCTTTGCTCAAACCTCTCTGTTCACTCCTGAGCAAGACTCTGCAAGCACCAAGAAGCCTCTTCATTATTAATATATTTTATTCTCTGTCCATCAGTAATTGCTTTTGTGCGCTAAAACTTTTCCCGTGCTTCCCCTCCAAGAGCAGAGGTGGCAACATGTGATGCAGACCCCTTGGTACGCGCTTTAGCAGACTGTATTGCCCCGATTATTTTCCCCACGTCAAGTACTTGCTTGTTTGCTCTTTTCTCGCTCCCTTGCACCTTCCTGCGTTGCTGGCTGCGCAGCTCTGCGGTGCTTAAGCCCCTGCTTTTCTGTTTCTTTCTGCTGTGGGCTTGCAAATCATTTTCCTTCAGAATAAATGGCATATATCCCTAACACCTGAACTGGTAGAACGTGAATAATTAGAGTCGAGTGCAAGTAATTTTTGAGTCAAGGCCTCGGTGTGTCATGGGTTGTAAAATTTAATCTGCTAGCAGTTCCTGGCCTCATATCAATTACATACAGTAAAATGAGGGAAAGTGTCCCATATTTCTGTGCAGTTATGGGAAATGCCATCCTTGTGTTTGAACATCACATATTATCTCTGTTCTTAGCTGTATTGCTAGGGCACTTAGCCAGAAGTGTTGGGAATTGTTTCTGTTATAAGCATGTAAGGAGTTATCTTTCTTAAAAGCACCCCAGAGAGCTTCCTCTTCCCTCTGCCTCCATGTGCTGCTCAGCGTTTGTGTTTGTAGGGCTTTGTTACCCACAATGGAGATTGCAGACAGGCAGAGACCTGTCTCCCATATGCAGAGGAATTAGGTCCCATATGCAGAGACTCTGTTTCATTTGCCGTTGAGACAACTGTGCTGTATGTCATTACTAGTGAATAAATTACTGGAAGGGACAGTCAGCGAATAACATGGGAGATAATGGGCAATAACGTGGTAGTCTTTTGACTTTACTATCTCCTGCCTTGCTGAAGTGTCATGCCATCAAAATAAATAAAAAATTAGAAGTAGAGGCAGATGAAGTGGGTGGCGTGATCCAGCTGGCAATGCGCTGCAGGAAGGCTGGTACGGGTTTCCCACTCTCCTCCCGCCCCGCCATCCACCGGCCACGGGGCAGGGCTGTCTGCCCGGGCCCCTGCCCCAGGCAGGGGGTTTGGGCAAGTTCTGGGCCCTGGGGTATAACCGCTGCGTGCAGCCACACGAGCAAGGCAAGGCACGACGCGACTGCGGGTGCCTCAGCTGCTGCACGGTAACTGTATATATGCATGTTATCAGCCCATTAAATTTAAGGGGCCTTACTCCTCTTTCCCCTGCGGGTAAGCTCCCTCCCATTAACTTGCCTTTACCGAAAGTAAAAGTTTGCCACGTGAACATTCACTTTGGAGCAGCTCTAAGTCCAAAGCCACTGCTGCCCAGTGCTTGCTAAAGCTGCAAATCTGGCTATTGCTGTGTGTCTGCAGAATGATTAAACAATCACGCTACAATACAAATAATAATAAAATATACAATGCATCTCAAAGTGCCTGAGAGAGAATGAATAATTAGCCATATAATAGAATATATAAACAGAAACGGCATTAAAAACAGATGAAAATATGTAGGGAGCAAGCTGTTGTTACCATTCTCCCCCCCATCTAAATATGTCTGGGGATGCTTAAACCCTACTCGTGAGAAAAAAAGCCCTTCTAATTTCCACTCTATTTGTATGCTACTGTAGCAGTTTTGAGAAATTAAAAATAATTGATACATTTGAGAAAGCACAAGCAGTAACTATTTCATATTTTTAAAAGCTTTGCAAATATCCAGGAAAAAGTGCTGTGCATGCATAACACTAAAGCTAAAATCTGCTCAGAGTGATGCAATGAAGTCCTCTTTTACGGGAGTAACTGTGACGGCATATAACAAACCAGCAGATGGAGGGTTTCTGTTGTAACTGTGCAGAACCTGGAATGATCCCTGGATTTAAGTACTTGAGCTCTTTTTACTGGGCTGGGGAAAGCTTTCCCTTCAATCAGCAGAGGTGCTCTCCAGAGAGCTCCTGGCCGTCACCCGTTCTGCTAAATATGGACTCGGCGCTGGCCTGAGACACCCTCATTCAGTAATGACAAACGCCTTAATTACAAGTAATTTGGAAAAAGTCTTGATAGCTATGCGTGCATTAAATGGAACAGATTAAACCTGAGACTAGGCATTTCTGTGTGATACTCTGGCAGCAGTTTTGTACAGTGTTTTTGATGAATATCTAACACATCAGTGCCCTCAGCTGTATACAGTACTCTGCATTAGGAGTAATCACACAGAGTGGACTTCCAAAGGAGGCTGTTTTATTAGGTAAAAGGGAATGAAACACAGAAAATAGTATTAAAGATGAACAAACGCCTCCATTATTTCAGAAAATTAAATGCACTTTTCCAAGTAAAGAAGGCAAAAGTCAGTCATTATCTGTCTGTAATACATTGCAGCAGATAATAAAGAGGGGTTTATGATCTCTGAAAGCAAATTAGAGGATATTTAAACAACACATCTTTCTATGAAGGAGTGATAATTACAAAATCAGGTCAAAATGCAGAACAATCTAACCCTGCCCTAAGCTAATGTTACTTGAATAAGCTGAAATCTCCTATATTCTCTCTCAGAAGAAGGATTCATTTGGGGTGCAGCTGTTCTCATTATGTTTATCATCTGGACTCATAAACCCTTGTTAGTGTGTGTTGATACTTGTCAAATCCAAATCAGCCTTGCTTTATGCCTTGCTGATCCGGCTCACGTTGCTGCCTTCCCACTGCTACTGAGCAGGCACAAAGCACAGCTTCTCCCTGCTGCCACCTTCACCTCTTTCAGCATTTTTAGGTAGGGATCTTGTCTTCCTCTGGCTTATGCAGCTACACAGTTCCCACTACCAGTATACATACAGTCCTGAAGTTCAGGAGTCAAACAAACGCTCATTCAAATCAGGAGATGAAGTTGCATGATCTTCAGTGAACTTTGCATCCAGCCTTTGGTACGCTTTTTTCACTGGTGTGTCCATATTGCTTTCCTTTTCCATAGGCATTTCCAATAATACGTTTTCTTTAACACACGGTTTAGGCTGGGCTTTGGAAAGAGTGTTTCGATAACCTGCTCTGATACAACTCATATGACTCCAGCGCTGATCATCCTGGGTAGCTTTGAAAACCCCAGGCGCTGCAGGAGCTGCTGGGGATGTAGTCCAGCCTGGACCCAAATCTGCTCCCACTGAAGTTGATGGGATTTTTAACCCAATACTGGTGAGAATGTCAACACAGAGCACATCCAGGGGATGGATCCCATGCTCACGAGTGACAGATACTACATGTTTTTGACAGACAGAGGTAATTAGGTTCTAAATCCTTTAGTTATCTTTTGCAAAGTTACCCGTAGTCCACCTCGTAGTGATTTTAATGACTTTTCTGAGGCAGGGACAGCTGCCAGCATAGCAGGGGGACCATGCGATGACAGTCACGTTGAACCTTGCAGAAAATACAGACAGTGATCAGTCCTTGTTACTAGTAGCCATAATATCAGACGAAAACAAGCGTTTCAGATTGAGGACACCTCTTTGCTATCTCCCTGGCATATGAACTCTGAATTATCAAGCATTCGGCAAAATACTTTAAGTTTTCTGCTGGTTTAGCCCAGAACAGAATTTTGCTGATAAAAACAAAGGATGAGCTGATTCCCTAGACCTTCCTCTTGTCTAATCCTCTGTGACCCACAGGATGAAAATTGAACTGATTAAAGCACTAGAAAACATACTGTGGGAACCCTGTCTGCATTTACCCCCGAGGGAAGACTGGAACGGCCTAAGAGGTCTTTTCCCTGTTCTAATTTCGGTGATTTTTGTGATTCACTTTGCTCTGCTGTGGGAATAAAAAGAAAAAGGCAAAGCACCTGGACAAATTGTTTCTGGCCCTGGATACTAATGGAAAGAAAAATGTCAGAGTAGATGAAAATGAGGTCGTTCTTGCCGAAGGAAGGCAGCTGATGAGATCAGAGCACAGCCGTCAACTCTGCCTGGCCTCTCATTAGCAGCGAGAGAAGACCCCGGCTGATGGGAGAGGCCAGGAGTGGCATCACTCTCAACAGATACACTCAGCAGAGGAGAAAATCTCCCTCTCCTCCTCCCCAGGGAGATCCTGGGTTGTTTTTTCTTCTTGCCAAGAAATGGGAAAATCAAATTTCCAACCATCTCTCAGTCCAGGTTTGTGTATCCTATCCCTTCCCAGAGATTTCTCTCAGACATCTCACAAAGACATCACAAAAAATACCTCTCCTGGGATATGATTTGAGTCTTTGATGCCCCCGAGATGGCTAGGGCTGTGACTCCCTTGAAAGATTACTTCAGCAGCAAGTGCAATTATGCAATTTAATGAATTTAATGAAATTAAGCACATTCCTAGTCATGGTAAAGACATTAATGTAGCTGCATCCTTGGAGGAACTGAAGAGCAGTCTCCAAACAAGCAACCTTTCTGCCTGAGCTTTGCTCCCAGGCATCTCGGGATGTGTCTGCAAACATTAAATTTCAGCACTCTGCTGTCTGACAGTTTGGTACTGGAAGCAGGTCCAGAGCAGACTCAAAAGCAGATCAGATGGGTGATAACTGTGTAATTTATGGAACTCTTTGCCTGTGTTACAGAAAAAATAATTGCAGCAGCTAGCATAAAATAATGAGATATGTTTGTGCTGTGTGTTGTTTTCTCTTACTTTTATGGCACCTGACATCCAGTGCATGTGCTGGACAGCACAACATTATTGAAAGAGTCATTCGTTATATACAGTATGGGAGAAATTCCGATTAGAGTTGAGCTCAACTTGAAATTGGAAAGTGTAATCCTCTTGCTTGTACCGTGGTGCCACACCGGCGCGTCTCACTGACAGAGCAATTCTGAGGAAGAGGGGATTTAACTAACGGGCTGCCTGGCCAAGCCGGCGCTGCAAACAAGCAGAAGCCCAGAAGTTCAGAGAGTTTGATGAGATTTGGAATTTTTCCTAGGAAAGGCAGTGCCTGGAGGCCCAGCAGTGCACTGGGAACACATTACTTGGAGGCTCAGAGTCATTCCAAATCATCTAAAAACAGCATTAAAAAACATGTGAGTGCTGAGGCTAGGCTGCACCTGCACCATGGTGCACGCTGTAATAATGCCAAGCAAATACACGCTGTCAGCAATGCAGAAAATGATTCTTTCTTTAGGACAAGAGGTTTTTCCTGCAGGGATTTTCCTGCTGCCCTTTTAACAGCTCTAGCCAGATTGAGGAATCCAGCAAGAAACTACATCTGCCTGGAAAATTCCTAAATGCCTCTCTAGCTTTTAATTGAATGGCTTCCTTTCTAAGTAACAGCCATAGCAGGTACCGTTTTCTCCATTAAACAGTGTCATTTATTGTGATTAATTTTGTAGGTCTTATCAGGTGCATGCACACTGGTTACTTATTTTTGAAGCCTATTCCCCTAAACATGTCTTTTAATGGATTTCCAGGGGAGGGAGGGAAGGGAAGAGGTTGACCACTTGAGATTCCTCAGTTTCCCTTGTAACGACTCCACAAATTAGTGCTGTCACTAGAGATGATGCCCTAACGTCTACAGCCTGGTGCCTAGCCGTGTGCTGTACTGAACGATTAAAATAACAGCAGCTTGAATTTTGGAGGTACCAAGGAATCACTGGAATTATTTGGACGCTTGAATAGGGATTAACTACAACCTCGTCTTGGGAAGAACAAACCTCCCTTGCGATGGTGCTTGTCTGACTCAATTAAATGCGGTGGGTTTCAAACCCGATCCCCTCCGGAGCGTGAGGACAGCACCCCAGTCTGCGGGTTTCGGGAACCAAACTAACAGGCCAGCAGTTTGCAGGGAAGAGCAAAAGAGAGGGAAGGGCCACGCACCGGCCCCTGACAGAGCCCGATCCCCAGCAATCCATCCGCAAGATGAAAAGGAGCATCCAAAGTCAGAGGGCTTTGCTACAACCTCATATTTCCTTCTGTGTCTCTCCAGTTAATTAGTTATGCTCTTCTTCCAGTTAATTAGCTCGAAGAAAAACAGCCCTTTGTATTTAGCCTTATAAATTACAGTCTTTTACTGTCTCATATGTTATAAGAGATGACACTTTCTCCAATTTCTTAGCAGGGTCACATTTACAATTCTTAAAGTTTTGGAAGGAATCTCACTTAGCCATGCTGTGTAGCATGGACATGGGGAAAGGCATTTCAAAGTTACCGTTATTTCTTCTTAAAAATTATCACAGGAACGGAGAGACAAATTTGTGAGGATCAAAGAAAATTAACTCTATTAAAAAAGACTAAGTAATGAAAAAAGTTACAGAAAAAATGCATGAAAGTGGCAAAAAGAACTTCAGATGTTCATACGATACCATCTGAAAAAAAAAGGCAAGTATTCAGTTAGCAGGTTGGAGGATGACAGAAGGTTGCTGCAGTCAGTTTTAAGGCTGCAAGCACATCGGAAAAGCTCAGACTCATCTATTAAAATAAAAGGGATCGCTGGCCTTTACCCCCATGCTGGGCCAATGCAAGCCATAAAGCTGGATCAGATGCACCGAATCTCCTCAGCTTGGGGAAACACAGCTCACCCAAAAGAAGGTGCAAACAACGGCCCCGTGTCTGTCCGTGCATGACACATCGTCTCCATTTAACAACAAATTAAAAGGCTGATGGCATCCACGACATGAGCTCCACTGGAGCATCGTGCCAGAGCCCGGCGAGCAAAAACCTCCAGTCCCGAGCAAGGGCTTGGGGTGTCCCTGGGCATCGTGAGGAGGAGGCTGGACCGCAGCAAACTGCTCACCTGCCTGCTGCCCCTGCCCACAGCCACAGCGCTGCCGGCGCCGCTGCTCCCTGTGCCCGCGCGTGGAGCAGTGAGGTACCGGAGCATCTCCTTACGAGAGTTTTTAAGAGAAAAAGGAAAGTAATTCACAGTGACTGCAGGAAGACATATTCAGAGAAGGGAATTCAATGATTTTGGACGGTAAACAACAATACATTACCAGTATTAACATTTGGAAGAGGAGATTTCAGAGGGAGATCAATTCCACTGAAGACAAGAATGTTTCTTCCAGATTTACACCAGGGTAAGGCAGAGCAAAACTGACCCCGTGAGTGCATTGCTGTCTCACT
Organism: Aptenodytes patagonicus; assembly: GCF_965638725.1. Classification (NCBI taxonomy): domain Eukaryota; kingdom Metazoa; phylum Chordata; class Aves; order Sphenisciformes; family Spheniscidae; genus Aptenodytes; species Aptenodytes patagonicus. The sequence continues at coordinate 1,933,005 of NC_134970.1, forward strand.
CGTTATCCATCAGCCTCTGCTTCCCACCCCTGAAAAGCTGCACGAGCCGGGATCTGTTGCATATGTTCCCTCCCTGTGCAATACATCTCTGCCATGCACAGGCCTGGACGGCGCTCGCACTGTTTATACATATATCTTTCCACTACAAGTACCCCCGGCCCCATATGTACACAAAACATACACACAGAAAATACTGTGTTAACAGTGTGTCATTGAGTCAGTGAAAAGATAAACATGGACGCGGCTTTTTGCAAACTTGACATCAAAGTCAGTGGGTGATTTTTTTTCCACCACTCCAGCCAGAAGTGATGTTAAGCAAGAGGCTCCCTGAGCTGTGTTTATTGTTACAGAAAATAGTTCATATGCTTTATCATCTGTTTGGACCTTTCAAGCTCATTTTGGGGACTGGACATCAATTTCCTCAATGGCATTCAGAGTGCATTTCTTAAGTACACCATATCCTTCTACAAGGTTATCATGTAATATTAAAATATGAAGTCTGGGCCTGTGCTTTCAGTCCTCAGACCCAAGCCACGCCGTGTCAGATAGCTCCTGGGGATGGAATTGAGAGCAGAGCTGTATATCACGATCTCGCTGATGCTTCGCCTTGCACTGGTGTTAACTGAAAACGGGAAGAATCTGCCCAAGAGGGGGATAGCAGAGTTATGATGTGTCTTATTGATTGATCTGCACAACAAAAGTGAAAGAATATAAAAAGAGAGTTTCGATAATACAAAGGTAGACATTTTCAATACCAACTTAGGGTCACAAGAAATTCTATAATCATAACTTTAACTCATCCACTTCCCCTAGGTTTTGCAGCACTGGATAATATACGACACATCAGTCAGAAACCTCGGTGGCAAGCAGGACAGTATTTTGAAAGCTGTGTCCTTGGAATATTGTCCCCTTCAAAAAAGTGGAAAACCAAATCATCATGAAGTACATTTATCTCTCTCTAGACTCTGTGCTGCGTCCCCAGTTGTTAGGAGAAGAAAAAAGCCCTGCCAGATCGAGCAAAGCTAAAGTTTGGCATGAAAAATTCACAGAACAGCTGATCTCACCTTGATGTCTTCTGCAGGTACGGCTACATAAATCTAAGCGCCCGTGGTTAGTGCTCAGCTGCAGTACCAACATCTAGTGAGAGATTAGATCAGAGAGAGAGCAGGAGAGGGAGAGGAGGAAGAAAGATTCAAAAGCAATCAAGATCTTAATCCCAGCAGCAAAAAGCTGGAAGAGGTTTCAAAACAACCACGTAGCTACAAAGTGTTCGGAGTAGTGGGCATGTTTCTGACTTTATTTGCAGTCGGATGAGCTAACGCACCGAAGCCAGCAGCCGACTGCCAGAGCCCGGGCGTTAATGATGGAGTAAGGGCTCTGCGGTCCGAACAGACACCGGCTGCTCCTCCAAACCTTCCCAGCTTACGGCACTCAGCTCAAACCAAAGTCGTAGTGTTCGGAAAGAAAATGTTTCAAACCCCCCTAATTTTCCTGGAAGTGTCCCCAAAAGTTTAATAAAAAAAAGAAAACTTTTCCTTGCCCACCTTGGACTGAGAACCAGACTGGGCATTGATCCCTGGCAGGGATTTAATAATTATCTGGCAGCAATTCCACGGGTGATTTTTAGGTTGTAGCCTCTCCCTTAATTATTGTGCAGGTTCACCCACAGACATGTCTTTCACCTCCAGCTCTCCTCCCCAGGACGCACCATCCGCTGAGGCTTTTGAGGTGGTCCTCCCAGCAAGGGTGACACGGTCTGCCCCAGTGCTTGGAGCAGGGCAGGGCTTACCTTTGGGGAAGCAGGCTTTGCGCGGGTCCTTTTGTCATTTAACACCAAAATTCTGGAACTAGGTAAAATTTTCACCCTGGGATTTTTGGATATGAGCCTAAACTCCAAAACCCACATGGTTCCATCATGCCTAATTACAGCCTGTCTAAAATGCTAATGGATCCCAGCAATGCAATATTCATAGTAGAGAATTATTACATTGCACATACTTTACAGTTAATCTAGTGGTCTAGGTTATTGGGCAAAAAGGTTCAATAACAGGAAAACAGTCTGCTGTTGGGTTGAATTTTTCTGGATTATTGATTGAGTTTTTCAGTTTAATGCAAGGACACAGTTACATAGTACAAAGTGTATTTTAAACATCTATTTATTAAAGCTGAATTGCACTAGAACTTCTGTTCAAAAGTACACCTGACAGCTAAATGAATAGCAAATTATTTCACAGCGATCTGTGCTATTTTCTGTTGTTTCTGTGCAGCTACCTCCTGCATGTACTGTAGGTTAAAAGAATTCTCAACCTTCTATTTAATACAATAAACTTTGTCAGATGTTGTTGTTATTTTTGCTGAATGCCATATCTGAGTGTAATATATGCATAAAAGTCTCACTGAATCCTTGAGCAGCCTAAGTCAGGTGGAAACAGGCTGCAGTCGTAAGGAGAAGCTGAGCAAGGTGGCTTTTATTTAATCTAGTTCAATCAGTACATAATGATAGGCATTAAAAATGCTGGCGAATCCAGTAAAACAACATTATTCACATTCACCGAGGACAACCCTGTCCATTTTCCCTACAGAGTGGGGAGCAGGGGCTGGGCGCCAGCGCGGCGGCAGGATGCTCTGGACAGGACAGGGGCTCTGAATGCCGCAATGCACATTGTCCGTGAAATAATAAATACCATTGCCATGGCATTAACAGCCCGAGCACCCCACAGAGGAGGTAGCACCCTAAGCTTTGCAAGGAAAGAGTTAACAAACTAGAGTTAAGGAGAGCTCCCCAGCTGTGTGTCCTCAGCAGGGCTGAGCCCAGCTGGGAAGAATCAGGAATCCTTCAGGGAGGTCCAGCAGGTGCCCAGGCGTTGGCAATGGGCCTCGCTTTAAAGGCCAGGCGACGTCCTGCGGCTCTGTTTAGAGGGTCATGCTGAATTTCTTGGTGAGATGGTATTTTTGAAAGAAGAAATGGAGATTCACTTGAGGTTCGTTCAAAAGCAGGTTGTAGCAGCATATCTCCTTCAGCCAAAAAAGGTATGAGAAATAATAGTTAAAAAAAAAAAAAAAAAAAATGCTGTGAATCACTGTATGGGCGCAGGAGTTCATTGCGTGAGATACAAAAGTGTAAGAAATTATTGCTGTGTGTAGCCTAGAATTGATTAAATCAAACATTTGGTCTTTTGTTTAACCTGGAAAGTTTTGAGGTGACTTATGTGAGTTAATTGCTCTGGCTGTCGCTGGAGGGCTGGGAGGGAATAGGATTGAGGTAGCTGGGTTGCTAGTAAGTAGTCCATGGCGATAGCTTTACCTCTTGTGCTGGCGCGGCTCTGCTATAGCTATTGCAACAACAAATACTTGTGCTTCCTTATTTCTGGGTTTTGGTGGGGTTTGCTGGGTTTTTTTCATTGAGTTCCTTAGCTTGAATGACCCTGTTCTCTGTGAAATGCTCCTGTTGCAGTTTGCATTCAGAAAAGTGACTGTACAGACTCTGGATAAAGCCTGCCCTGTGCAGGGACCTGTACAGCCCGTGCCCTGCAAATGTGCTGCCCTGAACCTTCCGGCAAGCTCCTGAGCGCTGCAGTCCTTTGCACCGAGGACCTTACCTCAACTGGAACTAAAGAGCATTTGTGCTTTGTTTAAAATTGAAGGTGTTCAGAAGCAGCTGGACGGGGGGAGGGGAGGAACTGGGAGTTTTATGCACGGTGGGTGGGAAAGCTGGTCATAAAGTTTGACCTGATTTATTTAATTTTCTGGGAATAATAATAATTCTTCCCTGAACTGGCAGTCTGCGTGTCAAAGTTTCAGCTCAATTTGAAATGGTTGAAAGATGAATTTCAGGGGAAAAATAATGCTGGTTGTGTAGTGGACGTGCTGACAGTCTCTAACCAAGGTGTTGCTCTCCACCTTAATGCACCAGAGAAAAAATTATAGGCTGGCAAAAAGAGCTGTATTTCATGTGATTATGGATTGTTTGCATTACTGTCCATTAGGAAGTAAAAAGGAGAAAAGACATTGTGGTTTTTTGTTGTTTTTTTGTAGGCTTGCACTGAAAGCGTTTCAATCTGGAATAACTGAGATATTTGCAAAAATAATAGTTTTGATGATGGTGTGACCACTTGGGGGTGGGGGAGAAGGTCTGCACTAGAAGAATTTAGCACTCTAACTTCATAGTAGTGCTGCTTTGAAAATCCCATGCGTGATTTAATGTTTTTCCTAAATCCACAGCATTTTTAAACAAATTAATTAATTCTGGCTTTAATTTTCCTTGTCGTAGCACCTTTGAAAACCAGATGCACTGATTCACTTGCTATTCACTTTCCTTTGTGTCCTGGTGTAATTTATCATATGAGAGCAAAACATCCTCTGTAAATCACAGCTGAATATCTGAAGAAGCTTGCCAAAAATGATGGGGGCCATCAAACTTTTTTAAATGATAAAATGTCTGAGAGCTGTTTCTGATAGTACGCTGGGTATCTTTTATTAAAGATCTAATTTCAGGAGCTTTAGGTGTGATTGGATTTTGAATGTCTTGGGGGGTTAGTTTATGAGAATAAGAACAATTGACAAAAATGAGCTGCCAAGATAACTTTCCACAGCTGCTAATCTGTATGTTTGGCTGTCCTGGACAGACAGCAGCAGGCAGCGATCCCCACAGCCCTGCACAGGCCATTGGCCGTTACGCTGCGCAGCGATAACATGGTCCATATACTGTGCAAGGACCGCCTGTAACTTTTAGTCCCAGATTTTGAAAACATTTATGTACATTATTTAACTCCACCTCTTAAAATAGGCCCATTGACTCCAATAGGCAGATGAGCGTGTTAAAGCCGAGCGTGTGCTTGGACGTATCTGTGCTGTGAGCTCCAGGACTTTACCGGGGTCTCTCTGCCTGATGTCCTTGGGCACTGCAGCCTCGGAGCCTGATGTTGCAGCGAGGTCTGTGCAGGGGAACAAGCCCATTCACTGGCCTGGGACTGCACCTGGCAGGAGCTTTCTGGCCTTTTTGATAGTATTATCAGGTCTGAATTCAAACCAGGGGTTCCTAGTTGGCACCAGATTTAGTTTGTTTTTTAGGATGCACAGTTTTGCCGTGTTTCTTTGGATTTCTTTGTTTTCTTTGAAAAGCTAAATAAGATTTGCAGAGTCCATATTCCACTCTCTATTGGTGCAAGTGTAAATCAGAAAACTGGCCTGCCCTACCCCATAAAAGGCTCAATACTCTTCTCTACAACTGCCCATTAAGCTTCACAAATGGATAAATAAGGAACTGAGATGTGTCATTTATTCACAGCACTTGGAAGGCGGGGAAGAACGCCATAAATCCATGGGCACCTCGGACTTCAGATCTGTCACTAAGCAACCCAGAGCATCGTGGCTGGCGGTGGTGCTGAGCACACATCCCCCCGCTTTCCCAGCCCGAGCCTCTGCCTTCAGACCGAAGGAGACTTGCAGTTTGCCCGTGCCCCTGCCCAGTCCCCGGGTAGCTGAAGGGACAGTGGGCTTTTAGCTCTGCTCATTTCCATCCCTCCCTTTCTGCCATCTCACCTGCCCAAACCCTGTGCCTCTTAATTTCTCTCCATCTTGTTGTTTTGAACTCCGTAGACGTGGTTCCTTACTGTGCCAATATAGTTTACAGGGAAGAAAAAGCACAATAAATTTGTCATATAATAGTATTGCCAAAAGAGGCAGGAAATAATCAAGAGGGGATAGTTATTTAGCTCTCCCTGCATGCGTGTACATGTTGTGTATGTGGAAGGGAGGGCTTTTGCAAATGTACTAGGAATAATAATTAAACTCACAGCTCATCATTATTGAAATGGAGTTAGGGGAATGTTTCTGGCCTTCAGGATTATCTGCCCATCCTCATCACAGCATTATGTAAAGCTGAAAGCTTGGAGAGAGCAGCATCATCTGCAGTAACACCAACATACCTCTCTGTCTCCGAATAACAGAAAGCTGGTGATTCGAAGGAGCTGATGTATGAGACAGGAGCACCTTGTTTGCTCTGCAGCAGAGCCCGGTAGTGAAGGGACAAAGGCAAAGGTATGTTTCTCAAAGAAAACGATGCAAATGAGAAAAGAATCCCTCTGGTTAGTGAAGTTATTCCAGCAAGTAGCGATATAAATGTCTTTATATTGTTATTTCCGATATTAGTTTGTTGTTCCTCCATGAAAGCTGATTTATTTGAAATGTTATTACTCGAAACACCCTAATCTTTTTGTAATAATTCATATACTGGAGATTACAGTTTTGGAAGGCAGCCCAGCTCTGGCTGGAATCCTATTTATGGATTAAAGGATTTGAACAGCATTGCAAGCTAGATCTCCGAATAGCAGGATAATGTAAACCTGGTTCCATATAAAGTGCTTTACCTCTGCAATAGTAACTCCATTAAAGGCAGATTGTTGGAGGACGTTGGACAAGAGGACTTTCGTTACAGTAAAGCAGGATATCTTGCACCCCTGAAGAGCAAGGATTTTCAGAGCTGAGTCTTCCCCTTGTTAAGATGCCCTCAGCTGCATTTTGTATCTCTCCTTTCTTCTGGAAGCCATCATGCCAGCTAATTATAGGGTCATTGGGGTAGGTTTGAACAGACTTTTTGATGAAAGAGCCATTGTTTCTGGTGGGAATTGAGCCACCACAAAAGGCAAATAAGGTACCCCAGCAAAGTGCTCCTCCTGCCCCGTAATGGGAGGGAGGCAGCTGGGAGCTGTAATTTCCATGTAAACAGCAGTGTGAGGGTCCACCCCAGAATTCATTAGTGTCATTGGAGGGACAATCCCACCCCAGGAAACTCTGAGCTTTTGGGAGTGTTGTTATTAATTTCCCATTTAATGTAATAGCGTGTGGGGAACCCAGTCACAGGCTGGAGTACCGTTGTGTTAGTAAGTGCTGCACGAAATCCAAACTAGAGAATGGGCAATGGCATAATTTAATTACAAGTATGCTTATAATCTGTGAGAAGATAAGTACAGAACTAGTCTAGAAAATAATGGCACTATGAGCCAACATTAAAATTAATGGTTCCAGGACACAGGCAATCTAACTGTTTTCAAGCCTTTCACACATTGCACCAAGTGAGGCTTTAGACAAGATTTGAAGCAGAGCACTGAAGTGGTTTTGTGGATATTTATAGGCAGCTTTTACCATAATCAATGTGCAACAGAGCCTGGCACCCTGGGCCAAGTTCAACAAAAGGTGGGAAAGGGAGGACAAACTGAAGGGCTCTGAAAACTGAGGCAACCTGTGTTTGATGCAATTAGGAGGGATGAGCCAGTGGAGAGATGCATGGAAAGGGGTGATGCGAGCAAAACCTACTGGTGTTCTGAACAAAGATGAAAAAGATGTGGTTGTTGCAATAATTAGGCCACAAGATGATGAAAACCTGGAGAAGGTTAGCTATGTGCCCCAGGGAAGGCTGAATTGTGGAGATACTATGCAAAAAAAGGTACAAGATTTATTGGTGCTGTGGATGTAACACCCTGGAGAGACTTCTGAGTTTAAGCTGATGCTCAGCTTTTTGTATTACATGTTACCTACAAAAGTTGAGGAAGGTGTTTGAGAGGAGTGATTAGGAGAAGATTAAGATCTCTCATTTTCCATATGGGTGCAATGCTAACACTGAGGAGGAGGTGGGGAGAAAGACTGTTGTGATCAGCTGCACAGGATTGCAGGGGGGATTAGAGAAGAAAAATAGTGCAGGGTTCACCTGTTCCAGAAAATCTCACTTTCATATGATGCAAATGCAAGTCTGCAAACAGAGTGTGTCAGGTTGTAATAAACAGTTAGAAATGGGGTGCTCAGTACATGGGTATCTGTAGGTATCACTTGTATCCACCCACCCAAGTGTGGTCTAAAAGCAGCAGCCTGGTCTGTGGAATTGGAAATGATTACAGCCTCCCCCCGCCCCGCTACAGCATTGCCCTGGGCAAAAATCATTTCACTGCTCTGGATCTCTGCTGCTGCTTTTTCTATGGAATGGGGTAATATCATGTGCATCCCAGAGGATTTGAGTATTACTTATTATTTCTATAGGGATTTGAAGGTTAATAGCTTTACACAAGCCTAATTAATTGCTATTATTTAGTTTAATATTCTCTGAGTACTTTGTCCATACAAAGCTTGCTCTACCATCCTCTGTGTAAAAAGGTTTTGAAGCAGCACGGTTTGTCTGTGGTGCAGAATTGTGTATCCACAAATGAGGGACTCTGCAATAGCATATACAGGTATGGTGATGTTTATAGCATATCACGTCGGTTGCTTCTCGGGATGTTCTGATGCAGGCAGTGGTAAAGCGGCTCTTCAGTGGAGACAAACTCAGATGGGACAACAAAATAAATGAGGATAATAAGACAATTTACATCACAGGAGGAAGTGTTTAACTCTGTTCACATTGCTGGTTGTTCGTTGTTGGTTGACTTATAGTAAGCGAAGATAGGATTGAGAGACTGATAGCTGAAGTGTTAACTGTTATTTTTGCAAGGGTAAGATTTCATGCCTTTTAAGACTGTTTTTGGAGAGCCTGAACACTTTTGCAAGAGAACTATTCTGTTAATGCTTCTGAAATAATTCATGGAGGCTTTTGATGTGGTCATGTTCTGGCTGACAGCCCTGGTGTTTAATGGAGTCTGAGGCTGAGCTTTGATGGACATTTGTACAACTTTGAATGCTTTTGCATGTAAACAGAACCAGCGTGATTCCTGCTGCAAATGACTTCATTTAGGCCTGGGGTAGGAAAAGCTTTACGTGCCCGTTTGCTAGACCCTGCTTTTCCGGTGCCTCTTTCCCTCTGGGCATTGTGGCACAAAACGATGCAGGCTAATCCTGAAATTGGGGCATACTTGCTGTCACTATGGGTGGGTTTTACTAATACCACCGTGCAGGATGATGGAAGGCCATAGCTCTCACCTGCACTGGAGCAGTTTGTCACCTCCCCTCCGGACAGTCTGGAAGCGAGTGGTGTGCAGGACTCCTGCAGCCCAAAGCCTACTGCAGGGAAAAGCATAGATGGTGACGTGCCCCTCCGTTGCAGTGATGCACAAAGAAAGAGGGTCGACAGTGACAAAAGAAATAAGTTTTTTCCAGCCTGTGCATGGGATTTTGGAGGGTTTGGCTGTTCCCTGCATCGTTCCCTCTAAGCAGGCAGCGAGAAGGCCCTGTTCTTGCAGGGCAGCGCTGTGGCAGGAGCTCCGTGCTGCAGAGCCTTGCTTGCCAAAGATGAAATCAAAGCCATTCTCTGCAGTGTCTGAACAGGAACCACGGGCCAATCCCGATTAAATAAAATGTGTCGTTAATAACAAACAAACCAAAAAGATAAAAGCTTTAATGTTAGTGTTTAAAAACCCCATGGTAACCAATAAAGACTGCTGTAGTATAATGTCATTTGAGAGGGGACACGTGGTGTGCCTGAGAAGAAAGATGGATCGCATACATTGTGTGCCTGACAGTAAAACTAATAGCTATTGGATGGGGTGTTAAGTATATCATAAAATCAGTGTTGGACACATTCAAGAAGATGCATTCAAACTGTTTCGACTCCCTGTACCGAGCGTGCTGACAGCAGCCAAGGGAGCCGGGGGACTGCAGCCATCAGCAGGGGCGAGGGAGGGCACTGACAGGCTTGATCCCTGAGGGCTGGCCTGCAGCACCCAAGGTGTACAGATGTGCTAAGCACTCGGGGGGGGGAAGGGCTTGCTCTGATAGCCCTCACAAAACATGCTGGGAACCTCATCCAGCACCCCCTGAATGCAGATCCTCCATGGAGTGAAAGCAGGGTGTACATAAGGCAAGGTGCCTTATGTAAAGCATGGTATACACAGTACATAAGGCAAGAACATTTCCTCCCCTGAAGCTTCCGATAGTTGCTGTGTAAAGTGAACTTTCTTTTATTCTGGGAAGAGGTAGTTAAGCCAGGAACAATTAACTGGGGGTTGTCTGCTGCTGGGCAAGCAGGAGCAGGGGGAAAAGAGCAGTGCTATGAACAGTGATTCCTTCAACCATTCCCAGCCCTTCCTTATAACTCCGAGGGCTTCAGCTTTGGCTTCCTTCATTAGAGTTATTTCTGTGCCGCCTCCTCGCAGCCTGGCTGTGTGCCCTGGCTGTGAGCGTGGAACAGAGCTGGAGAGGTGAGGGCAACCCATCCAGGTGCGGTGGCTGGACCACGCAGTGCGTGGTGGTCACTGCTCCGTGGTGCTGCCTCCTGGTATGCACCTCCTGGTCCATATGTACATTGTCTGTACATACAGAATTTTATATCCTAACTCCTCTGTAGGGCAAGGAATACTGGTGTAAGAAGAGGAATGCTTCCATGCAGGCAAATCAGTAGAGATGGACACAGACTTGGATTGCTCGTGCAAAAACTTCCCAGTGGCCCTGCAATTAGCCAAAAATCCCAAGTCCTATTTTCTCCAGTTTGTGAAAGGCTGATGTAATGTTTAGCTGCAGTCCCGTGGGAGGAAACCAGTGGAGCTTGTGGGAAGTCGCATAGCTGGATCTGGGCTCTGTGCATCTGTTTCCCTCCTCTGAGGGCAGTGGTATTGCCAGGTGGCCAAGCTATGTGCCGAGCAGTACAATTAGGGATTTATCTCAGTGCTCATTTGGCAAAAAGCTCTGTTATGTGGTAGTTAGCCCTGTGGGTTGACCCAAAGTCTCTTACGGGGGCCAGCCTATTCATTTGGAGTCTCCGGGATTTTTCTGGATGTCCATCACTGGCACTCGGATGCTATGTGACATCATTTCTGTAAGAGATGACAGGAATTTTAAAATGCAAGGAAATGAGGAATGCTGTCTTTGTCCAAAATGTCACATGAACACCAGCTAAAGTTAACAGAAGATGCTGAAAACCTGACTGCAGGTCTCCTACTAACAATTTACTAAAAACCCCAGTCACTCCCTCTTCTAGGATGGGCAACTGCTGCTCTCTCTTACTCAGCATCCCCCTGAAAAAGCACAGGGTCTGCTCACATGGCTGTGACCGCCTTTTGCTGCTGAATTGAGTTTGCTTGGTGGCACAGGGAGGTGATTACAAAAGCTATGAGGGCTTGCAGTAGCACAATTTCCTGAAAATAATGGGCTTCAGCATTTCAGTTCTTGACTCCATCTCTTTCTCCTTGAACTCCACGGCTGCCAGCGGGTCAAATAAGTACAGAGTGAGCGGAGTGTGCTCCTTTGCTGTGATTTGAGGAAAGGTGACTTCTGTTTTCCTTGCGGCAGCTTGCTGGAGAAATTTAGGCGGGTTTGTGGCAAGCAGCAAAGGCTTGGCACACACGATGCTGCCAAGCCGAGCTCAGACGTGGCGTTGTCTCCTTGGATCCCTGGGTACGGAGCTTGGCTCTGGCTGACCTTCCTTTGGCACCGAGCTGCTCCTGCCAGGAGCTGTTGTGGGGTCTACAAAAAGGAAAATGCATCCTTGCAAAGCCCGGTGTCCGAGCTTGCGGTGCCGGGGAGGTGTGGGGAGTGGGTCGGTGCAGGTGCTGTGTGTGCTGGCATGGGAACCAGCGTGCCACACCAGGCAGGATGGACGTGCCCTACTTAACCTGGGCAGCCAGCGCGGTGTTGGAGCTTGGCAGCAGGAAGGGTTTGTCTGTGCCAGCTCGTGGTGCAACGAAGCAGATGTAGACAGCTTGGGCTTCTTGTCATCTGCCCAAATTGGAGCATCGCTGTCCCAGCAAATGCAATCTGTGACTGTAACAGTGGAGAGACATCTCTATGATGTGAGATGTCGTGGACGTGCAGGGAGTAGATTGCTCCAACCTGTCCTGGGAACGGCCGGCTCGGCTGTGCCAGGGAGGGCTGCTCCTCACCAGAGTTTCTCCTCCTTTCTGCGTTGGGCACCCGGATGGCCCCAGCACTGGGTGCTCTGGTTCCTCACTGTGCGGCAGGCTGGGAGCCCAGGCAGTGCCACAAAGTTGCTGCTGGCAGCAGTATTATGGACTGGAGACCTGGATAGCATAGCCAGTGCGAGCTCCTTGCTCCTTAAATTAATTTGGGAATGCATCCCAGATCCTGCATCTGTGCCTTGAGCTCACCTTTTCCATGAGGTGGGAGAAGGTTACACAGGAAGGAAGGAGGCACTAAAGCACTCCCTGTATGGGAGAGAGAGAAGGGGGGGGGAATGTATCCCTGCCTTGGGCTGCTGCTCCGACCCATGCCCACCGTGGTGGTCACTGCAGCTGTTCAGCCTCCACCTCTTCCCAAGCGTGTGCATCTCCCAGTAAACAGGGCCTCCTGCTTCCAGGGAGCGTTTCCATGCTGTAGGGAAATGCAAATACTAATTAATCCAGTGTATCCCTGCAACTAGCAAACTTCTGTGAAAGAGGCTGGGAACAGGTTTTCGTCCGTTCCTAGCCTGCAGCAGAATCTGTTTGTGCTGGTGCAGCCTCCCTGGCATCGCTGGAGCTCGTCCTGCTCCGTGCTGGACAAGAAAGAAGTGAATACCTGAAGCTTAAAGATATAATTTAATAATTATATTTAAAAGTCTACCTGGGTCTACAATTTTTTAATGACAAATTAATGAAAAACCCAGTTATGGAAGCTTTGGAAAGGAGACATAAATATTTAATAATTATTAAAATATTCATATGCTACATGTTTTTAATCTTGAATAAATAGTTTTGGATAATCAGTCTCATTTCTTGTTATGCTAAAAGTTTGCACTGTAAGTTCAACCATGATTGATTAAAAAAAGAAATGTGCAATCTATTAATTATGTAATAGGACATACGCTGCTCAGGACCTGGAAGAAATACATATATCTGTTTTCCATGACCAGAAGAGTTAGCAAGGCAATTTGCGTGTTGAAACTAAACGAAAGGTTTAATTCATCTAATTGTGGCAAGATTTCTGCCTTCATCTCTATGTAAATACAACTTTGAGATTTTTTTCCATAGTTCTTCCTTTCAAGTAAATAAGACATGGGGAGTAAGGAATGATCCTTCACAGGGGATTGGGAACGCTTGGGAGATCTGGGTGTCATATTGAAAAGCTCGATTTTTGTTTATATACGTTATATCGACTGAAATGTTGAACGTAACTTTCAAGTCCAAGGCTGGGACGCTGCAGGTGTTTACATCTGTCCAAACACTGCACAAGGAAGGGCTCGCCAAGCTGCTGCGTGGCACTCGCAGCTTTGCACAAAGGTTCACTCTTCATTCCAACCATTAGTTTTTTTGCAGTTGTCACGGAAAGGAGTAGTAACGATGAAGTAACTAATTTACCAACCCTATTTTCAGGGTTTTTAAGACTGTTTCTAGTGCTGCTTGGACTCTTGCATTCTCTGAATGAATCACAGCAGCACAAATGGTGCTCAACACACATTTTTCTTAATGAGCTGAGATGCAAGCGGCAGCACCGCTGACCCTGCTGTCTGTGGCCTGATTTATAAGCTGCTTCATACTCCGTCACTGAAGCTTAAGGATCCCTGAAGTCTCTTTTTCCTCTGCAAGACAAATAAAAGGCTGTTATTGCAAATTAGAATGAAAGTCAGAGCTGCTGCTAAAGACACCAAAACAAACAAAGAAGAAATAAAAGGATTGTTTGGTGGGGTTTGTTGCTGTTCTCGATAGAAGGATTATTGTTGATTTTTATGAAAAGTTCATCCTGGAGGCAGTAGGCAGTTGCATTACTTTAGCAAGATTGAGCTGTTTAAAATTTCAGGGTTGTCCGCCAAAAAAATAATAATAGGAAGTTGTGTAAAGAGGAATGTGCTGACAGCAGTGATGTTTGGGTAATAATTCATGTGTTGTAGATGATGCTCTGGAAAGCTGCCCAGCTGGCTAATGCAGATTGGGGATGCTCTTGTGCTGATGGCTGTACAATTGATTGGCGTTTCTGCTCCATCATGAAATCAGCTTGCAAATGAAATGGAGATGGCTTCAGAGGGCAGGGCTTGGGGAGGCAGGGGCGGGCGGAGAGCTGCAGAGCGGCACTCTGTGCGAGTCAGGGTCTGGTTCTTGCTAAAGGAAACCTCTCGGTTGTTGGCTGGGTTTGGTGGGAGCACCTCTCCCCTGGTTCATTTGCTTTCAGATGAGGGCAGCTGGCCATGGTTTGGGCTGAAGGACAAGGTGATGTTCTCCAGCAGCAGCAGGGGTTATGGTTTTTCCCAGGAACACTACCTTGAACAGTCATTGGTATCTTGACCTTATTCTCCAGACCTGCACCACAGGGTCTTCCTGTGGTAGGAGCACGTAATTATTCTGAGCAAAATGGTGCTCTCGGACCTGTTGGTCCCTTTTCTTTGGTTTGTTGTGGGGCTCCATGTGGTGTTACGCTTCCAGATTCTGCAAATGGACCTTGTCCGAGGTGCTCTCGGGCAGCCACGCTCCATCTCAGACAAAGGTTGTGTGTTACAGGTTTGGTTCAGCTCAGTCTCAGATTATCCAGCAGCACAAAGAAGGCAGCAACTCCTTTATTCTCCCACTGCTGCAGCCTGTTTTTGTGCTTCTCCACAAGCCCCAAAATAGGGATTGCCTGTTATTAACAATTTCTGAGTTGCTCTAAACCCTAATACGAGACAGAAGATCTGTTGGTGATGTTATATTTAAAATTATTTTCTCATGGATTCTTTTCTTTAGAAGGGGTTGAAATGACAGATAACTTGTTATTTTAGCTCTGTGAACAACACCTAAAAGTCCCAGTCAGCGTGCATACAGCCAACTTAAATGCAAATTGCACACCACTGGCAACTTTATTGCACATGAAAAACAACTTTCACTGAGCTCATAAGTTATCAGAGGGAGAACAATAGTCTATTTCCACTCCTGAGCAGAAATGTAAGAGGAGACAGCACTGTCCTTGAGAGACCTGGCTGCCAGCCATGCTGCAAAATAGGCTCTTGGGTACCTACTGGCATTGTATTGAGCATCTTCATTAATAATTAAAAAATAAGCAACACCTGAGGAATAACTAAGTATGTTTATTGACACGAGTGCCTTGCTCTGCCTTGCTGCTTGTTGGTGGTGTTGCTGTTTAACCTCAGTCAGCTGCTGAGAAAGGGGCTGCTGGTTGTGCCTGCTCCTGCACGAGCCACTGGACCTCATGGATTTAAAAATAAGCATTTGCTGAAGTGCTGGATTAAGGAAGACCCTACTGCACCTTCTAAATTGATTTAAAACCAGGGTTATTTAATAGCATCTGGCCCAGCCATGCAACCAGGCACCTTTCTGAGCTATGAGCAGGTGCTTCCACGGCATAGTCTGTGCAACTTGAAAGCTCATTAAAATGATCTTACTGACTTCCTCAGGGTTGAGGTGAGATCCTTCACCAATGGCAATAACTTTAGGTGTGAATATCCCAATTTGGTGTAGTAACTCAGCACATACAAATTGTCTGGCAATTAATATTTTTCCTTGCAAGTACTTGGAAACATGACTGGGATCAGTTGCAGCTGTGAAAGTCTGATCACCCCTGCAAATGGCTCCTCCAGAGCCCCAGTAACTTTATTCTGGCATTTGTTGGTTTCCAGAAATTACAGGCACAAAAAGTATAAGGCTCTTTAAAGCCTGACTGAAAACTTGACTTAAGCCCCCGGAAATAATAAAAAGAAAGTAAAGAACACAATAAAGCTGCAGAAAAGGATTAAGGTGGGGGGGGGGGAAGCCAACGGGGACAAGTAATTCTGGCTATATGTGATGGGGTGATATAATGCTTATGCTATCACTGGAGCCAGCGACTGCTTCCAGGTCTATACACAACCACTTTTTTCTTTTTAAATCTGCAGCCATTCGCCTATATTTTTGTGCTATACTGGCATCATTTAAGAAGGAATTAAAGTTTAAGAGCAAAGATTTTCTTAATCTATTTCCCAGAAGTATTTTGTGTGTAATAAAGAGCCTGAAAATGTTCTGCTGCCTCTGAAGTCTTCACCAAGAAAACAGGCAAACTCTCAAACAACAGCAACAGAAAAATCAGGTTTTGCTTTGGTTCAGTTATTAACAATTTATTCCATTTCTCTGCTGGTGCCCCTGGAAGGTAACCATCAGTGTAACCATCACTGTTCCTCATGAGCATCTCTGGCTCCCGTTCTCTCTCCTGTTGGAAGAGGATTGTGTGTCCCAGACGCTGCTGCTGGTGGTGGCAGCCAACACCTCTGCCCAGGGCACTGCCGCCTGTTTCTCCTCACACGAGCCTGAATGCATTCCCATGTCAGATCGCATTAAAAGGGTTATAAATTCTTCTGGCAGGAGCCTGCATTTTAGGATTGATGAGTGTGATCAGCAAACTATTCAAATAAGTATGCTTATTATTAAAACCCTGCTAGGATCAGGATGACATGCAGAGAAACTAATGCAAAGCAATTTCTCCTTCATTTTTGAGCCTTACCCGGTTTTAATGTAGGCTAATAACATTAGTTTTTAATTGTTTCTCTGGGCAGATTGTCTGCTTTTATATTTGTGTGTCTCCACAAGTTGGGATTTGTATGGCTTGTGTGGGAAGTGGCCATACATGTACAGACGTACATATCGTGCTAGCCAAAGGCATTTGAAAACCATCCAGGGCTAGGACTGGGAGGCTAAAATGGAAAAAATCTAGCAGCTTTCCCATTACTAATATCTACATTTTTATGAGCTTGGTTGTCATATAATTCCCACCTACCGGGACAATTCCTGAGCTGTTTGTTCAATATTTATCTGGTTCTGAGTCAGACAAAACTCCCAGATCTCCAGGCAACATAATTTACCATGGATCCTGCAACTTTGCAGTTGGTGACTGGTCTCAGCTGAGGCCAGGATAATCGCTGAGATTTCGCCTTATCTGTGCAGCAGTTACGCGACACAAGTTGTACTACATGTGTGTCCTAATGTTAAATAGGATTTAGCTCCTGCTTTTGTAAAGCCAACAAATAACTGAATAATGTGTTGAGCAAACCATGCAGCAGCCCTCCTGGGTCAGGCTGGTCTGCAGAGGCAAACCTGGAGCATGTTACAGCCCACGCAGGGAACAGCCCCCTGTAACTGTCCTCTCTGAGCGGGTGGTACTTGCAGCACGTGTGAGCAGCAAGGAACGTTTCAAATTGCTCAACTGAACAGAGCTCTTGCATCTCCTGAAGGTGTGACCAAAGCAAATGCACCCCTGCTAGTATAAATGGGTCTGAGCTGTGGACTGCAATAGAGGAAAAGCCCCAGTGGACATATTAGCTTTCAAAAAAAGTCTTCCTAGATATTTCTGGTACATGATGAGTGTCCTTCAGTTTTGTTTCAACCTTTTAAATTTATATGCTCACATTTCCTGAATGGCTTAAGGTGTTTTTTGTATAATTGCATTAACAGAAAAACCTCTGACCAGCAGCAATTAGCCAGGTACCAAACCAGGAGCCCCAGGTGCCTCATCCCAAACCCAGGGTTTCACTGCACCCTGGAGAATTTTTGCCTGTTTTTCAGCACAAATCATGAGAAATCATACAATAAAGATCACTCTTTTCCCTATGTAGGTATTTTTTGATGTGGTAAAAATCTGTTTCCTAAAAAAAAAAAAGTTAGAGAATAGAGAACTGGGGAATAAACTGTACTACACAGTGTGAGCAAAACTCCTCGGAGCATCCCAGGGAAGCTGTGTGCAGCTCTTGCCAACACAAGCCCAGGTGCTATCTGATTGCTGCTTTAGTTCAAGGGCTTTTAAAATGTGACATTTGAAAGGATGAAGCCCCATGGTATGGGTTAAGAGCCACCGTTGCTGGAAGGATGATCCAGCAGACATGTTCCAAATGTGACTTCTTAAAGATGATGGGCACTTTTATAAAACTCTCCCCATTTATCTGCAAAACTCCTGCAGATCAAGACCTATGAATTATTAGTGTAATGAGATTAGGCATACATTTATGGTACATGGTCTTAAGTTGTTTTAAATTCCGAAGATGAGATAGGGTCAAGCACGAAAGGGCAATGCGGCAGAGTGCCAGTGGCAGACCGCATGAGTGACTTGTCTTCCTATTAACGTTGTCACATCCCTGTTGGGTGTGTTTCCCATTTCCCTCTCTCCCTGGGAGTTGGCTGGGAAACTTAATCTCCAAAACTGGCAAGGAAAAAAAATTGTGCGCGCTTGGACTGTAGGAGGAATGGAGATGGTGGTAGGGAGAAAGGATAGATGGGAATAGGAGGCAGAAAAAGAATAGGAAAAAAGATTAAAAGGAGTGGTAGGGTGAAGGAGGTGTTGCTGTCCCCCCCTACACGGAGTGAGCACAAGTGCTTTGGGCATTTCCTCTTGTAAAGATTTTTTGTAACCTCCAAATATTGACAGGAGTGTGTGTATCCCCACCACCCCTCCCACTCTTCTGATTTTCTTCCTGGAGAAGTGGAGGTGAAACCCCCTGAGGAGAGAGCGCTCAGCTGAAGAGACATAAGAGCATCAATTTTTCTCTCATTAAGCAGAACTACTCAGAGGCTTGTGTTGTGTGGTTTGCCGAAGGTCGTCCTCCCCGTGGCAGGATGGAGCACGGCCGCGTGTGAGATGTTCCATGGCCTGCAGCTGTCTCCAAAACTGCTTTGCCAAAGAGAAATAAACATGCAAAAACAAAATGAACAAAACGGCCCGAGACCCCTGGGTTTTACTGAGCTCTCCTATGAGATTGGCTCCTAGCAGAGCCCCAGTGCCCTGGGTCCTGCTCGTGTCCCTCACTCGGCTGCAGACCCGCTCTGACCAGGAGTGGCACTGCTGGCTGCAGGCCAGCCCCGGGATCTGCTTGATAACCGTGGGCAGGAAGGGTGGCTGTGATGGGGGACGTGATGAGAAGGCTGATGTGTCCCCGTCGGTGTGGCTGGCACCAAATAGAGTGTGAGACGACTTTGGGAACTCCTGGTTTCACGCCCGTACATTGGGGTGCTCTGTGAAGGGGTTTGCATTGTAATTTTACCCTTCCAAATGACGAAAGCCCAGGGCAGGACAGCTTTCCTGGATCCCCTGGCTTCTCCCCTGGTCCTGCTTGCAGCTTGTTTGCTTGTGCAGAGTTTTGGAAAAAACCCACCCTTGGAGCTGGCTTGAGCAGCACCTAGCAGAGGGGTCAGTGGTTTGGGGGGTGAGGAGACTTAATTTAAATGTTTTGCAGAAATTTGCCAATTCCAACAAACAGTTTGTCTAGGAACTAGAAGGAGGGGGTGTCAGAAACGAAAAGAAAAGGATTCTGAATCTCAGCATTAACTCAACAAAAAAGGCATTTCCAATTAGCCAGGGGCAGAGGGGAGAATGTTGGAGAGAGTTGGGTGGTTTTCTGCAAAAAGCTCTGCCAATTTGCAATCAATAAACAGCCTTTTTTTTAATACATGAGCATGCATGAGCAGCTTCTCCGGATACTAAACTTTCTCTGAAATATTTTTATTTATTTTCCTAAACCCCTTTTATTAAAAACAAATAAAAACAAAACAAAGTCATATTCAAAAGTGGGGAAAATAGTAGCAACGTAGGCTCTGAGACAGTTGCTGTAACCTTCTATAAAAGGGAATAGCTACAAGAGGCTCTTACTGCCACTATTTTACCTACCTAACATTAGCAACTTTCATCGTGATTTCGTTTATTTGCAGTGGTGTGATGATTTACCATCCTATTGCTTTGGTTTAGGCAAGTTTGGGAAATAAGTGCGAGAACTTTGTGTGCTTCAATTTCCTTGTCCTCCATTCTTTAAAGGTTATTCACCTTGAACATGAGCGCTTCTCCAGTTCCCCAATTAAATATACATACTGTTCTTGGAGGGATACGTAAGGGGAGTGACAAGGAGGGAAAGCATTTTAAGATGGATTGTAGATCAAGATTTTGATAAAAACAACAATTGCTGTATGCTGTCTGGTTGTGCAGGACTGTATCTTGCTGTGGCCCTTGCAGGGTTAAAGAAGACAACCTCTTGCCTGACAGCGAGTCCATTCACTGCCTGGCAAATCTGTCTTTCCTGAGAGTC
Organism: Aptenodytes patagonicus; assembly: GCF_965638725.1. Lineage (NCBI taxonomy): Eukaryota > Metazoa > Chordata > Aves > Sphenisciformes > Spheniscidae > Aptenodytes > Aptenodytes patagonicus. The sequence goes on from NC_134970.1 coordinate 1,952,881, forward strand.
CACATCCTAAATCAGAGCAACCACAAAGAAAAATGGAAAAGGCTTAAAATATAACAGCCTCTAGGATATTTTGGTAAATGATCATGATGTAAAATTGCACAGAGATGGATTGGTGAAGGGATAGACAGTTATAAAGCTAAAGAAATGATGTCTCTGAAACTAATTCTAAATTAATGGCACCTTGTAGATCTTTACTGCCTTCCATCTGAGGAACTCAAGCTGACATACCGACATTTATTAATTAGAATTCATTTTACAAGAGAACAAGCTGAGGATGAGAATGGAGAAGTCACTCTTGGCCCGTCATAAGTCAGATGTCAGGGATGGAGGCAGCAATAAAAAACAAGAATGCGGATTCCCAGCCGCATGCTTGAAGCCTGTGGTGATGCTGATCAGAAAGGCAGGAGAAATAAATTCTGCACAGAGGTGAAAACAACACTTGGGCCAAGTAAGACTTATTTTGCTCAGAGTTGAAGTCAATGAGGCTCTCTGAGGGCGGAAGGAGGTAACAAATTTGTGCCACGAAGAAAAGCCCAATGTGAAAACCCACACGGGGTGTAACCCTCTTGCTGAATTAATGACAGTATGATGAGCTCTGTAGATATGCCATGCTCTGTTCATTTATCTAAAATATCTCATACGGACTATACTTAGTAGATAACAGACTCTAATCTTTCCTTTCTTCATGTTTATTTGTATCTGTTTATGAGTTTAATTAAAACCAAAACATTTTAAAATAAATGAACCGAAATGAGAAGTGATGAAGATGAGAAAAGAAACGTGAGAGCAGAGGAAGGCAGAGATAGGCAGGAGGGCTCTGCACAACTCCTGGCTGTGTTTCACTTAGCTTTGAGGAGCCATGAGGTAAAATTAATTTTTAACAACGTAGACTGTACAGACTAATTTCTGTAGCGGGACCAGACTGGATTCTTTCTTGATCAAGTTTAACAGGAAAGAGTTTAAATTGAGGTTTCTGAACTGAAGAGATAGGACATTAATCTAAACTGTTACACAAGCCAGAAACAAAGTCAATTTTTTTTAATGATGAAATAGCTTATCTGCTAGAAGATATCCTCCCAGATTGACACACTACCCACAACTGAAAGTCTGCATGAAATTAATAAAATTATATTAGGGGAAAAAAATTGCAGATTGACCAAAACTGTAATTAGCTTCTGTGTCCTCTTGGGATTGAACTCTTACTGGCGAGGTTTTGTTTCAATTAAACGCTGTCTTGGTGGAGGCACCCAGCTTTCCGAGACGGAAAGTGGAAAACCTGTAACAAAGCTGCAAGACTCATAGAAGCACGCTGTAAATTTTTTAACCCCTTACATCAAATCCACCTTTTCCCTGCCAGCGGCAGCAGTGCATGCTGCAGCCTGGCCCGAGCATCTTTGGAGCAAGGATGCTTGGCTGCTCCTGGGTTTGCTCCTACAGGGACAGATCCTCAATTGGCATAAATACTCCTGAAGTCAGCAGAGCTGGATTACCCACAGCCAGTGGGGATCTCGTCGTTAGTTTTGCTGTGAGGCCAACGTGCGTGTGATACCGGGTGCCAGAGGCATTTGCGAAGGCATGGGTATGTTGTAGCCAGGACCTGCGGCGCAGCTGATGTGCAGGCGCTGAGCAGGACCGTGTGTCTGCAGCTTGCCAAGCTGCATTGCCAGTCACCACTGTAGTAATCCTCTGGGTAGTGTGCTCGCCCCGTCTGTCTTCATAGGATATCATGCCACCAAGGCGAGATTTGCTCAGACTGAACAATAATTTATATGGAACCAGAGCCAAAAAGATAAAACCTACTACCGGCGTTATCCTTGCTTTACCATAGATGAACCCTTTCCTGGTGGAGACTAGTCATCTGGCAGCCCTGCTAAAGTCCCAAGGAAATTTAGCTAAATTATATAAATGTTAGGGATCACCATGCTAACCATTTCAGTGCTCAGTTCATTCTTTCTTCCCCAAAGAGTGTTACTTGGTAAAACAAAATAGCTCTTAATTAACAACCTGCCTTGTTCAAATGGGACAACTACTTGATGGTATGGGAAGGATCAAACAGCAAGCTTGATTTTAAAATAAAAAGGGAAAAAACTGAATAGCCTTTAATATAGTTAACCAGATTCTGTCCTCTTCTGCGCTAGTTACTCTGATCTCAGTTACCCACTGAATCCTGATGTCTTTCCTGGCAAACTGGGACAGCGTTCAGCCAGGTGCCAAACTTCAGTATTAAAATGCAACAGAATGAAAGTGAAATATTAGTTTCCCTTCTCACATCCGGCCCCAGTCTGCCTTTGAAGAGAGTGAGCCATATAAAAAACGGATGAAAAGGTTCCTTGGGAAATTGCAGCATTTGCCTACAGCAGAGTCTGATATTTGGGGACAGATCAACAAAAGTATTCAGACACCTGGAGGGCTTTACTAACTCCCTGTGTAAACCTAACGAAGCTTCAGGTCTCTTACTCCAGCCCTTTGTCTTTTGCCTCAGAATGAGCCTGAAGATCAGATCAGAGCCTGAAAGCCCATTTTCACATGGAACTGAATTGTGACTCTGCTCCAGCAGCAGATGGAGAGTCCTTGGGCTTATGGAGCCTGGCTCCGGGGACACGGATGCTGCGGGGCTGGGTGACCATCTACTGCCCTGCTTGGTGGGGGGAGCCTGTTTGAGGAGGGCCTCTGAGGATCATGCAGAGCTGGCAGGATTTATGTTAACAGATACACTTTTTGGCTTAAAAATCCATCTTGTCAGATGCTCTCATCCAGTCAAGCATTAGCATGTGTTTATCTTTGTGGCTGCATTGTATGATGATCTGGGACCCCAGACTGGAGAGTACTTGCTTGGGGTTTTTTTTTCCCTACTGCTCTGTAAATCGCCAGATACGCTTTATTTCTGCAGGTTGGTGTCACTTTAGCATAGAGGAATGGGATGAAAGGGTAAGAGCAGGGGAAGGGGGAAATAGGTTGTTTTTCTTATCAAACGAACATACAAAACCTTCAGCCCTAGCACGGCGCTGAGCACTTGTGATGCAGCCGGGGGAGCTGTGCAGAGCCCTCTCGTGCCAAGAGGCGAGTGGAGCCGCACTGGGCAGTTCCCAGGCAGCTCAGCAGCCCGTCCGGCTCTGCGCTGCCCCGTACCCACGCTCAGCCGGATGCAGGTGGCTCTTGTAGATGGCCACTCCAAAAATCCCCACGGCTGGATCCTTCCTCTCCAGCTGCCTCCCGGACTGTGTGGATGCGGGCACTGGCAGGCAGGAGCTCCCGCGCCCGTTTGTACAAACCATTGCAAGGAGGCAGAGCAACCGGCATCTGTCGCTGCAGTCGGCGGTGGAGGATTGCTTGGTTCTTTCAGCCAAAGTTGCCTTCTGTGCTGGTTGTGTTAAACAGCACTTCTTTTTCAAAAATATGCGAGCCGGATCCTTTATTTCAGGCTGTAGCTGGAGCGTCTGGGCTGCGGGGCAGGAGTGCTGCGAGCGGCACCTTGCTTTGCAGCTGGCTTTGCTGTGGTGGGCTGGAAGCCAGGTCCCGGGAAGATCCCACACCCCTTTTTTGGAAACCTGAGCTGAGCAAGCCTTTGCAGCTTGATTTTTCAAGAGCCCTGCCTCTGCTATGTACTTCTATGAGGGCTCGTAGAAAAATAGTCTGTCCCCTTCAGAGAGGGGCTACACGAGGGTCACTCACCTTATGAGGTTTAAAAGGGGATTCAGTTATCTGTCCTCCTCTGACCTTAACATCTGAAGCAGCAGAGAATGCCTCCATTTGGGCATCTGGGAATAAAACCGTATCAGTCTTCCTCCTGCAGGGTCCTCTGCCTTGCCCTTTTTATTGTCTGAGATCTTGTTCAAATCCTGGCTCTTTCACATATGATCAGCTTCTGCTTTGCTGGAGTCAGACAGAAGTAAAAACAAACAGACCTCTATTCCCCGATACAACTGCCATGCTGGTTAATACACAGTCCTCTGGCCTTTTTTCCTGCGGAGGCTTCGAGCCCTTCCCCTCCTGTTGCCGACCCCTTTAGCAGCGAGTCCCCAGGCTGTGCCGCAGGGCTGCCCCTCGGGGATGCTCGTCGATCACCTCCCTCCTCTTGCACAAGGGCTGGACACACACAACACAGATGGTGCTGAGCAGGGGGATGACATGGCTGGACCCCATCAGGGGTACAGTCACCCCTTGGCAGGGTCTCTGCCAGGCTCGGAGGGAACTGATGCTCCACTGTGTGCGGGGAATGTGCCCCAGGACCGTGCTGGCAGGAGCAGGACCACGGCAGCTGGTAGCGTGGTGGTTCCGGCACGTGGATATTTATTTGCCAGGACAGGAGCATCCCCCTGTACTTACAGTATAGGTATCCCTGTGCTAAACTTACCTGCGGGACAAACTGATGTGCTGTGGGACACCTTCCTTCTCCCCCAGCAGCCAGGGCTAGAGGAAACGCTTCTCCACCATTGCGTCCGGCAACCTTGCTCGTCAGGCAGCCTCTCTCGCTAACCCTTGTGTTTAGCCGAAAAGTATGTTAAAACTACTCACGTGCCCAAGAGCTTCATTGAGGCTTTTCACAGCTCTGTGAACGTTACACAAATTGATTAAATACTGTAACTAATCTACGGCTGCTTAGGCGCTACATGGTTGTCACTGTACCGCGAGGCACAGCTCTCCGGATCTTGCTGCAGGAGGGGAACCACAACACAGACTTCACTGATCCTGGAGCAGAGGAGACGGACCCCGTCCTACGCAGAGGGCGAGAGAGAGGGATGTGCGGTTTGGCTTTCATCCCTTCCCGAGCCCGAGGCGGAAATGGAGACCGTGCGGTTTGCAGGAAAGAACCAACTTATATGTTTATATCATTCTTTGTCCTGCGAGATCCCGACAAATTTTTGGACCTATTCTGACAACACAGTCATCTCCAGTGTGAAATATCAAGAAAAAACAATACCTCACAAAAATTCAGAAAAAAAAAAACCAAACAAACCACGTTTTCTTCTGACAGTAGTTGGAACTTTGTGGAGCAATATCTCTACGTGATCTACAAACTTACCAGGAGTCCAGCTAACAGGTTGTGAACAGTACCAGGAAATGCTGTGGTCAGGATTTGATTTAATGCATGATATTTCATTTTAATGGGAAATCTATTGTACCCATGCTTCCATCATATACCTCACAGACTGAGTCAGTGGTAAGTCTTTAGCTTAATTTTACATAACTGGAGAAACTTTAGTAAAGTAAAGCTGCTGTGGCATGCAGGGAGATTTGCTTACATGCTCAGACTACTCTTAGAAATGATTGATCGTGTTTGAGTATTGGCATCCAGCTAACCTTCCTGCCTGCTGTTGAAAGCATACAATATTTTCTAGGCTACTTTCCATTTTCCCTATTAGCATACAGAAGGAGAGAGAGCGTGCTTAAATGAGTTTGTTTAGCTTTTAGTAACATTTTTGAATGTCTCTGAAAATCACACCACCACGATTGGCTCAGCAATGTGTTTCAGGCGTTGGTTTAAATGTGTCTCCATTTGTTTGGGGTCAGATTAGATCGTTAGTAGCCTGTGCACATAGCTTACCATTTCCATCTTCGGGAAGACGCAGACACCGAGAACCATGTTAGCCAGAAATGCTAACAGAAACGAGCTTTGCAGTGTGCAGGTCCTGTGCATGGTGATTCGTTTGCTAAAACACACCTTCGGTTCTGCGCCGTGCCCCGTTTGGGGATGGCTTTACGTGGTCTGGGATCCCTGATGAGGTTCAGCCATCTTGCTGATAGGAAAATGCAGGGTTCTCCTCTGCTAACTCTGGGTCAAGGCTACAGAGACACTCCAGTAATTTCAATAATTTTAGCCTTCTGTTTATCACAAATTTAATGCATAAAAGGTGGAAGCTGACAAACATCAAAAATTTGGCGTGTGCGTTACTGATATGACGATTTAGCCCACGTAACTCCGTACGATGCTGTTACTCCGTCCCTGCGTGGCCCTGACCACTTCTCATCCCGTTTGTTCCTTTTCCAACTCAGCATTTCTCGCTGCGCAGTCCTGCTGCAGACATTCATATCTAAGAAATATAATCAATGACTTAATTTCAATGCTATGGGCGTTCCCTATAGAAATCCCCCGCTCAGTCAATTAGTAGGACTGCATTTCATATTACTTAACATCTATACTCCTAGAAGGCAGGAGATTCCAGCATCTCCATCTATATTTGCTGGGATTATTGCTTAAAGGTGGCTTAGCTATTAAGCCACTGCTGCAAAAGCTCCATTAACTTCTTTACTTGTTGTACATGTGAGCTGGAAGGATTTCAGTACCGCAGGTTGAATAAAGAAACCTGACACCTGTTCTTAGAGCAATTAAACTTTGTAAAGTAAACTATGTGTATTTCATTAAGGAAATGGATCCATCAGCACTGGGAATACCATTTATGAATATTGCCTTGTAATGGAAAAGTGAGCATGTTGACAGTATGAATTATTAGACATATTTACAAACAGCTGTTGAAGAGCCTATGTCTATGTCCCAGCTGTATTTTTTTCCCTTTTTATGCAGGGTTTATAGCAGTTATACTTTGAAAAGCCAGCTTGATTGGCTTTCTTGCAAAGAGAGGTGAGCTTGATTAATTTATTCATACTCCACAAGACTGCAGTCACAACTAGGGGAGCAGTCTGTCTGTCTGCAGTTTATTCATGGAATAAACCCAAGGGCAGGCAACCAGTACACAGCCTACATGGTGTTTAATTACCGCTATTGTGTACATCTGATACTGGAATCAATAGCTTTGAGTCTTTCCCCAGTCATGCTGATTTCTCATGGAATTCTTCTCCTTCACTGTGGACTAATTAAGAGAACCGAGGTCACTAGTGGGAGTTTGACCGCACGCAGACCAGGGGAGAGGGTTTGGATCTCGGTGACACTGTAAAGGATCTGGCACGGTTCACTGGCTGACACTCCAGGTTTGCAGGGACAGATATGAAAGAAGGATTAAGACCAAGATATTGCCACTTGAGGTATTGTAAATGCTACTTCTAAATAAGTCAACTTGGAAGTTATAGGAAATATGAATCCCATGGCATTAGACAGATGACAAGTACAGAATACGCGATGAGATTATTGCCAAGACGTTCAGATTTTTCTCCTGTCTGCATCCCCTCCTGCTGTCGCTTCCCCGCCTCAATCTTCTGCTTCTCTGTCAACGAAATAGATACAACAGCTCTCGACTGGAGAGGTACAACCAGGACCTTGTGCTGCACCCAAAGCGTTTTGGGACCATGGCGTACATGGCACTGCAGCAGGGAAAGCTTGACCTGAAAATAGCTGCGTCTGCTTCCTGCAGTGAGATTCCCCTGTATCCCCAGCCAGTCTCTAGCAGATCCTCTTTTTTCTCTTTGACTAGACGCCATGTGGAAAGTTCCTTGTGTTGTTTCCATCTGACTACAGCGGCATCTGCTGCTGCTGATAAAGCTGCTAGAAGAACTGGGAAAGGATCAGCCTCAGCCTGTGCGCTGCCCCCTCGACGGCGTCGGCCGTCCGGTGGGTCCCGGCTAGCGGCAACGCTCTGGAGCAACCATCACCCACCTCGGTGTGCCTGGGCCACTCCGTTTTGACCCTAATTAAAATGCACTCAGGCATGTGCTCAGGTCCATCTCTATTTACCAAAGCGATGTAGCATCTGCTGGAGATAACAGAATGCCTGTGCTTAAACATAGGCACACGCTTTAGTGTGTTTTCTCTTTGGGGATCCACCGCCGCGTCAGGCTTCCCCTGCCATCCATTTAAATCTCTCCTCGTGATTTTCACCTTCTCTGCTCCAGAGCCAGTTTCTCCAAGGAAGAGACTGTGGAGCTGGAAGTTGGTGGAGAAATGGAGCACTTGGGGTTTTAGAGCTGCAGAGAACCCCTTGGAACAAGCTTAGTGTTTTAATGATGTATTTGCTGAGGTCAGTTTTCATATTGTCTGAATCTGGGTCTCCAATTTCCTTCCCCTGGCTCCAGCAGTTATCCCTTTGCCATATTGGATTGCAGGAAGAATGTTGTTCCTGTAGCACAAGAGATGATAATGTAATACAAGCTGTGTGAATTCTCTGTATTTATATCCATAGTTTTTACAAATTTATTTAAACAAACAGGCCTAGTCCGAAGCCAGCTCTGTTTTCATGTGTCGTGATTCCCTCTGAGTATTTCAGGTCTCTTTAAGCTAAATCCATGAAACAAATACAGTATTTTAAAAAGAAGATTTTAAAGGTAATTAAAGAAGTGGAAGTATATACTTCTAAAGAAGTTAGATTCGGCATAGCATCTGTATATAACACACCTAGTTTCAAAGGAGGTCTAGCGGAAGGACACGTTCTCTCTCTAGGGTGCTTAGGTTGATGAGAAGCCTATTTGTGAGGAAAATTGACTTTGGAAATGGTTGAGAGCAAGCTGCTGCTTTTTTTTTAAAGTCTCTGCCAAGTGATTGATTTGGTGCGTAGGTTCATCAGATCATTGTTTCCAATAATATAATTTTGCTTATTTATTTTATATATGATCAATATGATAAATATTACAGAAACATGGAAGTGTCAACTAGATTATTTCTGGCTGTAGCAGAGTGGCGAGGGGGCATGCTCCAGCTTACACTATGTGCCTTGTGAAGCAGAAAAGCAATTCAGTCAGACTAAAGGCTACAGATGAGGCTGTACGTTCTCTGCAATAAATGCAAACGATTTGAATTCATTTCACTGGTAAGAGGAGACGAGAAAAAAATTAAAGCTGAAGATGTTGCAGATCAAGGAATTCAACTTTAAACAGACACAAAATTAACATAAAAGAAAACATGGCAATAAAGAGAGGGGAAAAATAGATTTCACTAAAATAATCTGTTTTAATGAATAGCCCGTGATCTATTTCTGAAGTACCTCTCTGTGGTAGTGTGTTTTCCCCCTTTCTTTTTTTTTTTAGAGCATGTACAATAGCATTATGGCCTAGCTGCAATCAGTCTGCTGCGAACAGCTTGTATATATTTGGATGTTCACTGGCCCATGAGAGCAAATCGTCCTCCCTTACCGTCAAAGACGTTCTTTTCCAGTTCCTTTATTAGGTAACAAATGGTTCCCATTTCTTTTGTTCTTCAGTGTTAAGCACGTTCAGTTTTTCTGGCTCTGTTTTATTATTTTTGTTTAGATTTGTTAATGACTTATGTTTCTTTATTGTTTGCAAGGGACAGTGTTGTAGTCTCTTCTGCTTTTCAGTAAGAAATACCTTGTAATGAAATACAGCCCAGAGCTTATCAATGCAGAATATAGACCCAGCCGGGATTCTTCCACGAAACATTCACTGCAGCGTGTTGGGGTAATTTTTCTAAAGCCTCTTTAACAGAAAGTAAATTCTTCTTCATGGCAAGTGCCATAACTGCTAAATGGGTACCCAGTATCTCTCTCACTTGGTGTCCAAGGCCACAGAAGAAATAAATGAAAAAATAATCTTAAAATAAGATATTCAGATCTACATATAGTCTGCTCAAGTGTCGTCTTATTTAAATTTAGTCTGAATTACTTCTAGGCTAAGGAGTTCTGCAAAGGAGTTCTGTTCTCTGCATCCTGAGAGGCGAGAGAGGGAAGGGTCATACTCTCATGGGAAACCTGCTGGTGCCACCTGCGAGGGGTGCAAGGGCTCCTGGACCGGCGCCTGGATGGCCAAACACAAGCTGAGGGCTCTGCTCGCGTGGGAATTACCCCCTCCGACAGAGAAATGGGCTCTAAGGCTTGTTTATGGAGTCCCCGTGAATAGCTTGAAATTATTCATGCCCTGAAAATGCCAAGGGGGTGGCGCCTGAGGATGCTGCGGCACCAGTGGTGCTGAGGAATTCAGAGATGTCGATCAGATATTGGCAAATCCGCGCATTTGGTTTCCCCCTGCCCCTTTTCCCCTCTCCCCGAGTTAAACCTCTGGCCCAGGCAACATCAGAAATCATGGAACAGAAAAATATGAGCATTCGTAATTAGAAACAGTCTTTTCCTTTTGTCTGGGCTGGGTATATTTAACTGGTCCAATTCCGCTGCCAATACGTATTTGCCAAGGAAAACTTTCTCATTTAAACCTTCCACTTATCCAAATAAAGAGAGAGGAGCTGGAAGTAGGTCTTGGCACAGCCATGGAGGGATTTGAGTTGGGAAAAAATAATACACTTGATCTCCTTTTTTTTTTTTTTAATCTAGCCCGTTCCTATCATTTTGAAATCATGAGTTGCTTTGCTTAAATAGATGACCAGCAGGTGCACAGCTTGCAGACCACATGGTACCGTTTCTGGTGTCAGTCACGGAGTAAGAGTAACACAGGGGTTTGGACAGGCATTTTATTCTTTTTTATTCCCCAGTACTTCATCACAGATCCCAATCAGCAAGGGTATGCTGCCCACCAGGCTGGCACCGGGGAGGTGTCATCACCACCACCTTGAGTGGCCTTTTGGGAGAAAAAAAATGGTGCTTTTGGTCCTTCTCTAGTGAGAAGGAAACTGCTTAAAACCAGACCAGCTTGCTAAGACACCACCAGCTCAGCAGGGACCACCTGGGAGAGCTCTTGGGGCTCTTGCTGGCGGAAACCCGATGTTTTCTCCTGGCCTTGGTGTAAGCTGAAGTGGAATTCCTTGGTTTGTGGTCGTAGGTTTGATCCCAGCATGAGCCAGGACTGTCCGCACTGCAGCGGAGCGTGGTTTCATCCGCTTCTCCCAGTCCTGAGCGCTTGGGCTCAGCATCTGAAACGCTTCATCCAGACCCCACCGAGGGCAGTAGGCGACCGTCTGCAGAGCTGCCATCGCTGCCAGCTCCCTTTAATTAAGGCAATGCAAATGGGCTGCGAGGGAGAAGGTGCCAGTGAAAGTGAAAGAAGCTCATGAAAGGGAGCACAGACAAGGAAGGGAGAAATTATTCACATAGCCCTAAAGTTTACTTCTAAGAGGTCTGTCTTTTTTTTTTTTCCATTTCATATATTTTCCTTGATCATTTGAGAGAAAAGATCCGTCCATAGGCAGATCTCCAAAGAGATTATTATTTTTTTCAGCATTGCTATTGCTTTAATCCATGGTCTCTTCAGACAGGGAATGTTTAATTGGTGCACTGGTGAAATAAAATGTTTAAATAGACTGAATGGCAGACTTTTTCCCTCTGTTGTGACATTAATCCCTCAATATTCCTGGGCCCCTTGCTGAGTATTGAGGAAAAGAAAGAAACCGGAGGAGGTCCCTCTCTATACATCTGCCCGGGATGTGAAAGCTCCCTGGATACACTTATCATACATGATCCAATACATCCGTTAAGCCAAAGACCTTTCTGCAATAATCACTTACACACATGAAATAAATCACTCCATATGATACATCTTTTCTGACTCGGGGCAGGCTTCTCTGCAGAGGAGATGCAATGGGGGAAGGCAGGAGAGGGGAGCCCCGGTTCATGCTCGGTGCCTGGGCAGCCTGGTCTCTAGCAGAACATCTCCTGGAGGTATGAAACCGTGTTTTCCTCACACAACCCTGCCCAGTGCACGTACGCACATGTGCACCGAGAGAGCTAGAAGGAGATTCTGGAGAAGCAGATTAGATGGAAAGGTGTCCTGCTAAATTAGGAGGTAAATTAAAAGGTTGGTGCTCTTGAAGTCATCTTTTTTTTTTTTTCCCCCTCCTTTAGCAGTCTGTATTCTTCGTGATTGTATCAGGATTGATAATAAGAATGTTTGCAATGAACCTGTACCTGTTCTGCCTTTCTCTGACTTCGGCTGAACTGCCTGAAGAGAAAGGAGTTGCCATAAGCTTCCGAGTTTGCATTTGACTACGAACATCTCCCTCCCCTCCCTTTCCTGAAAAAACTCTGAAGAAATACTGAAAAGAATATGAAACGATAAGCAGACTTCAGGCTCCGCATTCCTCAGTCACTTACAAAATGCTTTGCAGAATTCACAGCAGCAGATTAGCACTCACAGACCCACAAATCAAAGGATTTCCAGCTCCACCCCCCTCCCACCTATTATGCAGGGAAAAAATCTCAATCTCTTCAGACAAGAGGGGAAAAAGAGATGAAATTAAGGTTTAAAATAATTTAGTTTTGCATTTAATTTAGTTTTGCGTTGTCAGTAATACACGCTGCCTACAGAAAAATTAAAGAGATTATTGTAGAATAACAGGCAGAGCCTCAGCGTCTTTGACAATACGCTCCGTATTTTATGTTCATTAGGACAGGGAGCCTGAAATACTTGTTTCTGTATGATGAAGGAACTAAAGATTTCCAATGAACATGCTGTGATGAGTGTGCTGGGGAGATTTATTGCTAAAACAGCTTGTTAATCACAGCGACCACCTTTCAGGCTTCACAACGTGAGTGACTGAGTTGTATAGAAGCTTCTCCCCCAAGACACCTCTTCAGTGTACTGGGGAAATGGGAACCCTGCAAACAAACTTCAGCAGGTCCTGAGGAAACTCAGATGCAGGTATTTAGAGCAGAGATTTTGGAGAACCGCAGTTGCAGCTCGCTGTTAAAAGCCCCCTTCCTTGGATACCCATCTCCTAAACACTGGACGTTTGTGTCACAGTGGGCCCTGCTGCAATTTTTGAGGATTTCTGCAACTCTTCTCCTAGCTGTGGGTGCTAGGAACATCGAAAGCTGCCCAGAGCACTCACCAACAACAGCCTGGGATGGAGGTGGTGGGAAACGAGATCGTGTTGGTCACCAGCATCTTGGAATAACTGTGGATAATGTGCCTTGGCCTGCATGTGTCTGGAGTTCAGAGCAATAAAGACTTTTTCCCCTGTTACTAGAACAAACAGAGGCTGGATATCTGCGAAGGCAGCCTCAAGCACAGTGGGCTTGTTTGTAACTGCATTATTAGTAAATAATTAATAATGTAGACAAACCAATGACAGGAAGACCCATGGTCTCTCTTGCTGCATCTGCTTCAGCCAATGAAGACAACTAGGCGTGACTGGTGCTGGTGTGCAGCTCAGAAATAACCCCATGAAGAGGGAAACGTCCCTTCCTTGCTGGAGAACGTGCCTCTGATCGATAGTGAAGCAGGCACGCTCATGTCAGAACAGGATTTGGCCCTTAGGAAATCATTAAGCTGTAAATTCTTGATGTGACAGGCCGGAGTAGCGCTGGTCTTCTGTTTCATGTCAAAGGCTGTGCGGAGACTCCTTCGTTAGCGGGTCGATAATTGACTCAATGGGCTGTAATCGCTCACCCCGCACAGTCACGGTCTGGGGGTGGAGGTGCAGCCTGGCCCCACGCAGCCCCGCAAGGCTCCAGCAAAGCAGCTCCCGGCCTCGAGCGTCGCTTCAGCAGCTGGAGAGGCTGCTCTGGGGGCCAAGGCGGCACAGCTGGATTGTGGGTCAGCAGCTGGGACGGGTAACCGTTCCAAAAGTGATGGATGGATGCCCAGCCCCACGGCCCATCTCCAGGGAAGGATTCTGCTCCCTGTTCCTGGGCACCCCCCAGTCCCGGTGCCTGTCCTGATGCCTCTGTCCAGCTCTGCGTGATGGCGATGGGCTCGCAAATCACTTTGATGATGCTTTTGAAAACAGTTCTTTCAGAGTCAGACCAGAGTGCCACAAAGAGCTGACAACCTCTTCAGATGACCTTTTTTTGGACTGTTTTGCTTAGCATATGACTGAGATGGAAAACCTCTCCCTGCTTCTGGCAGTGCGTTCGAAGGGGGATGTGCAGCCCCAGGAGTGTGCACCACAAGGATGCAGCAGAATATTTATTTAAAACAAGAGATGGGAGCTGTGTGGTGTGTAGAGCTTGAGTGGTCCCACCGCAGAGCCGAAGGAAGAGCCAGGCAAAGGCGACCCAGTTACCTTCTGGGTATGGGCCAATATGACCAATGTTTTCATGTTGTGTTTTTTTAAAATCGCTAAATATTACTAGTATCTTTGTAGGGTTACTTTTGTGCTCTTCCCTGTATGATCCCCCTTTTTTCAGCTGAGGCAATTCTTAGCTGTAGGAAGATGATTAAAATGGCATATTGTCTGCACCTTGAATTTCTGACACAACCTCAGCACAGACATTGTCGGCAATTGTGTTTTTGACAGTAACAAGACACTCTGTAACTCAGGATTCGGAGACTTTCTGTTCTCCTGCCCTTGCACTTAATGAAAACAGAGTTCATTTTAGAAAGAAAGAAAAAAACCTTTCTGAGTTAATTTCAGCTCAGTTCAAACCAGGGGATACACAGGCAGGAACCGAAGCTCACATTTATGAGAAAATCTGAGGAGGGGAAAGGATAAGGTGCGTTAGGAAAAGAAAAATCCTTTTCATTTTCCAAGAAGGTATTATGAACAGTAGTGAGAAAAAAAATTACTTGACAAGGTTCTTCTAAAGAGGAAGAATAGCGTAAAGTGCTGGTTAAATTCCCATTGATCTTTCACTCAGCTTCCCATATACATGTGGGTTTGACTATTTGATATTTCCTTTCACTGTCATAGGTAATAACTGAGTGGAAACAATCATTTCTAAATAACTGCCTATGATTCTTCTATTGTAGTGATTAGTGCTGAATAATTATTAGCTCTGCTGAATATTGCATGGATAGATATGATGCGAGTAACTAGAAGCTGTCAGCCGCTGGCATCTGCGCTATCGACTGACGCTCTGCCGGCGAGCAGCCCGTGTCCCGTGCCTATAGATGGTGCCTATAGATGGTGCTCTTCCCCTCGCACAGCTTCAGCAGCTGCTCCAAGTCAGTCCTGGCTGGGCATCAGAGGCCTGGACTGTGCTTTCCTGAACTCAGCAGCTTGGCCTAAACGGGCACAGGGGGAAAAAAAAAAAAAGGATATTTTCCTGCTTTAGAAATTAGGGAAGAGCAGAATCTATTTTATTACCCTGGGAATGGCAAATGCAGAGCAAATACTGATGCTGTGTCCTGCTGCACCAAGAGAAGCACCAGAGGCAAGCTATAAAGCCACGTTATCCAGGAGTTTTAGCGAATATGAAGAGCCGGGTGCTGGAAGGATTGAAAGGCTCGTTGCTTCACACGGCTCAGACAGATTCATGACCCCTGCGCTCTGAAGCAAGGGAGTTTATCAAAGATGAGGACAGAGAGAAATTGTGAATACACAGGCTAGAAACAGAGACCGATCTTTCACTGATGCCTTGCTTCACCAGCTGCTTAAAGACTGCTTTGTCATCTGCGGTCCGGATCCTGCTCTGCAGAAAAGGAGCGCTCAGCATAGCTCCCTATGTCAGAGGAAACGGGGATGAGAAGTTGTGTGCCAAGAGTTTAAAGATGGCTTTATAGCCGATCTTCCCAGCTTGGCCAGCAGTTGTTGAGCTCCTGGTTTGCTTCATGTCACAGCTCAGAGCTCTCTGGGAGACGGGCTGAGGGGCTCCGCACCCAGACCGGCGCTGCCCACAGTTTCTTTGGCAAAGCTGCGTGTGTGTGTGTCGGTGACCCTGCTGCCGAGGACGCAGCCACTGGCACCCAGGTGGATCCCACGCTGCTGTATCCCAGCGCAGTCCGAGGGCCCTTTCTGTCCCCCAGCACCAGCGTCAGGCACCCGGATGCATACGGCGATGGGGAGTGTTAGGCATGGACTAATATTTGTACTCCTGGCTGTTCAGTTTGTGTCTCTGTGGTGATACTCTATGTGTGCAGAGGTTGTGTGGAGTTTTGTGGACATAGGGTTGTACACGTACGTGTATGTGCATCTCTATACATTTGTCGCCATATGTGTTTGATTGAGGCAGGTTCTTTCTTCTGTTATGGCTCCAGACTTTGATTCCAAGACTTATGCCTACCACTCTTTTCAGGGAAAGGTGAATGCAAATATTCACAGAAGGATTTCTTCAGCAGTTGTTTCAGCAAAGAGCTTGCTGATATTTAAAGCACACAGACAACTCATTAGCCCAGCAGCACATCCATCACTTGAGCAAACCCAGGTGAATCTCCACCTGTTTTGTTTCGCTCCCCCCCATGCTGGAACAGCCCTTTGCTCACTCGCCCTGTGCATGAGCTTCTGCAAGTCTCGGGGCTGCTCCCCAGCCGAGCGATCCTGTAATTAGCTTGAGACAGACTCTCCATACAGGAACATAATTGACCATCAATAAATAATAAACAGAAGACAGGATGCAGATGGTCCTGCAAAGAGGAGAGAAATGGTTGTTGAGACACTCTGACCTGCCTTGTATAGCTTTCTGCAAAAGGAGAAATTGCATTAGTGGGATGCGCATTTAACCAAGGATGGTATTTGTAATAGGATTTAGTACCATTTGCTGTGAATGCATGACACAGTAAATGTATTAGGGACAGAATAGCGAAAGAGAAAAGCTTGCTAAGGAACCAGTGCTGCCATCCACTGAGTGTCTTCTGTTTCCTCTCCTGAGCTAAACAGCTGCAACCTATGTATCTTTCCAGGATGTCAAAATCCCCTGCTCTAGAGCTGCCAGTGAAGTTGAGGGGACCCTTTTCATGGGAGTGGGGCTGGGCTCTTGACTGTGATATGTAGGGACGTGTGTCTGTGCTCCACTGGTAGCTATACAGGCACTATCGGAAAGGAAACCCTTCTCTGAAGGATGGTAAATGTGGTGAGGATGGGGAGAAACACAGGCAAGCTAACCTGTCGTTTTCTCCCTGGAGGAGGGGGCAGCGCAGGCTCTGGTTTACAGCCTTCCCAGGAGGGGGAAAAGCGCAGGATCAGGAGCTGCACAGCGGGATGGAAAGGCATTCCCTGCCGGACCCCCGTGCAAGAGGCTCCTGAACCCTGTACATGGGGCAAACAGCAAAACTAACGGCGATTGGGTCTTTTCCCCCCAAAAACCGCTCTTGCAGGGTCCTGCTAACATGCACCAAGCGCTGCATCAGTCGTGTCCCTCCATGAGATGAACCAGGGGAAGATGCAGCGAGGCTGCTTCTGTAGCCAAGCTAACAGCACTGGAGGTGAGAGGGGCTGGAGGGGAACTGCCCTGTGTGCTGCTTTCCAAAAGTAGATTGGGTTGGTTTAGTTGTTTGGGTTTATTGTGGAAGAGGCACAGGATGATGGCTATAATTTTCTCTCGCAGATATTCCAATGTGTAATAAATTGTTAAAAAATTCTTGATGACAAGAAATGGAAAATAGCAATCCATCATGTTATTGATTCCCTTCACCAGTTGCACTCCTCAAAATTGCTCCCATGCCGCCTTGCTGGGGCAGGCTTAGCTAGACCACGGTGTTTCTGGGTTTTTGGAGGCCACGCTGTCCTGCTGCAGCACTGGGGCTGGCTTTGCCTCCCTGTTTGCAGGTGTTCCCAAGCCCTTGTAGGCCAATGCAGATAACCAGTGTGGCTCAGGGGTGGTTGAAGAGGCTCCTCACTTTGGGTACCCTACAGCTTCCAGGTATTTTTCAAACATTTGTGCTAGACCAGCAGGAGAGGCCAGGTGGTAGCTCTGTGGTGAGGCACTCGATCCCAAGGAGGGATCCCCTGGTTCCCAGCGGTGCGTGGTTGCAGGGCTCCCTGTCCCAGCCGGCGATGGCCCCTGTGGTTTTGGCAGGCCAGGAGGCTTGAAGGTCAGTGGCTTCAGGGGCTCTACAGCACACGTACAGCTTTTGCTCTGCTGGAGGTGACATGGCCCTGGCAGAAAACGGAGTTGTCAACTCCATTTCATAGATGGGGAAACTGAGGGACGGAGAGCTCAAGTGTCACTCTCCCCGCCAGAACTGCGTGTGAGGGGTGGACAGGGGGTCGGAGCTGGGAACAGCAACCAGCAGCCTCCGTTCCCTCCCTCCCAGAGTTGATGGGAGGCTACAGCCCAAGACATGTGGGACAGCTGAGGGCACAGGTGAGGGAGCCTTTAACTCCATCGCCGCTCGACCCCAGCTCAGGTGTGCCGGTGCCCAGGGATGCGCAGCCTTTCGAGGTGAGGCAGCCCCCGGTGCTGCCCGCTCCCTATTTCGTTTTCGGGCTTTGTTTCAGCGCGGTGCGGCTTCCCCGAGCAGCCCGCTCTGCTCCGCTCCGCTCGGCGGGGGGACGGCGGCGGCGGCGGCGGGGCGGGGGGGGGGGGGCGCAGGTGAAGCGGCCGGGGAGGGACGCGCTTCCCCGCCCTCGCTATTTCTGCGAGCGGGCGGGCTGAGCCCCGCTCCCCGGCGCCGAGGCTGGGGAAGGGTTAAGCGCGGGGAGCGGGGGCGGCGCGGGGGCGGGCGGCGGCGGGCGGGGAGCGCGGAGCGCGCCCGGGCTCGGGGCTCGGCGGGGAGCGCGGAGCGCGCCCGGGCTCGGCGGCGGGCGGATGCCGGGGCGGCGCGGGGGAGGGCGGAGGGGAGCCGGGGCTCGCCGCCGTATTCGGGCAGGGGCTGCGGAGGCATGAGAGGGCGGCGGAGCTGAGCCGAGCCGCGCCGCGCCGGGGGGAGGCTGAGGGGCCGCGGGAAGGCGGAGGAGTAGCGGGCGCCCGGCCCTGGATTTCCATGGTGTCGGGGGCCGTGTGGATTACCCCGCCGTGAGCCGGGGAGCCGGCACCCCGAGGAGGCGGGCGGCACCGGAGCTGCGAGGTCTGGTGAGTGGCCGAGGCTGGCGGGGGGCTTCCGCCCCCGGGCATCCGCGGGGGTTGCGGGGCATCCCGGGGTTGGGGCACCCCCGCTGCCGCGGTCCCGCCGGTGGGCGGCCGGGAAGGCGCAGGGAGGAGGTCTGGGCTTGTCCCCCCGTGCCCACCGCGGCCGCCTAACGCGGGTGGCACCGAGGGCCGCGGACCGCGGGGCGGTGCTCGGCGGCACCGGCCCCACCGCGGCGCGCCGGTACCCGGCCGTGCCCGGGGAACCCGCGCCGCGGGCAGCGGCTGTGCCCGGGAGCGGCGTCCGGAGGTGCTGCCTGGCGCTGCTTGCAGAGGGGCAGGAAGAAATCCCCCTGAACTCCCCTGGTCCTGGTCATCTACCTCCCCCTCCTCCCTCCCCGGTCTGTTTTACGCGCATATACGCGTTATACGTAGATGTATTTTCTCGTTAATTCCGTTGTTATTTGTTACCGCTCAGTCACGGTCCGGAGCAGTCAATGCACCGGAATAAGCTCATTTCCATAAAAAAGTTACTGTTGGCAAGGAGAGGCTTTTTTGAAAACACCCCTGAATCTTGGAAAAAATCCCCGTTAAAACTTTCCTAAATCCTGGCGAGACCCTTTTTGAAAAGGCAGTGAGGGGAGGGAAGGCAAATGCACTTGTGCTCCCTTCAGGGAAATCCTAACTTCTGTGTGATGGTCCAGGTCTTCTCCAACCCCCCGTAGCTGTTTGGATGGTGCGTGTTGATCCCAGCAGAGGCTGCTCTGTGCGGGCACTCGGGATGACACGCTGTTCTCTCCTGTCGTGACCCGGGTTTAACCTGGCACGGTCAGGCATTACAGGCTTTGTCTCCATTGAAGCTATGGCCGATGCTTTCACGTTCCTGGAGGTGAAGTGAATGATATTCAATTAATCTGTGTTCTAAGGGGTATCAGAAAGTCAATAGGTTAATATTAAGTGAGGTGAATAGTAAGTGGTAGAGGAAAAAAACTGTACGTCTGTGACCTGCGGTTCAAGATACTGGCGTGGAGGTGAGACACTGTGAAGTTAGCAGAGTACCATGATGTAAAAACCTACTGCTGACAGGGTTTCCCTGTTATTTGCTGAGCACTTGATGCTTCACTGGTGGCTTGAATGTGCTTAATAGATCTCAGCTGACCTGGGGAGATGATCTTGTCTCTCCTTCTCTGGATGGCTTCATTGATACGGTGTGTAAAAGTTAAATCAAATGACCTACTTTACAGCTGAAAGACAGATGCCTCAGAAGAAATCTGTGCCATCTTCAGAACAGATGTTTAGCTTTTTTCCTTTAACACAGAGGTGTTAGATCCTTTAAAATGCAATATTTTTTTGTCTTTATTGCTGTCCTTTTGCCATTTGTTGTCACTTTGAGGATCTGCAAAGCTTAAATGGGATATTTTGGGGTGGTGCAAGGAACCAGATAAAATTGCTTTAAGAAACTTGGTGCAAGCAATGAGTAACGTGAATGTACAACCGCTGCTGTGAAATGGCTTATCTAGCAAACCAGTCATCTTTCTCAACTCTTCTAACCATATCCACAGTGCTTGTTGCAAGAAGATAAAGTAACCCAATTTACTCTTCATTGTCTTTATAGTGTTGTTTGATGTAATTAATCGTGGAGTTTCCCCCCGGCTTATAACGAGTTTGTGCGGTGGAAACAGGTAACAGATGCTGCATAAGATCTACACACAATCCACCAATATGATAGAAACAGCTTTTCCCCGTGCTCTTACCACGCTCAGTCTTGCTCTTCGTGTTAACCCTGAGCTTCCCCTGCCTCTCAGCAGAAGGGAACTTCAGCTGGGTGCAAAAGGGAAAATGCAGATCCAGGCTGGCTGTGGGAGCCTGGAGAAGAGGTGGCTGCTACTGCCCTGTGCTCTTTAACTCTCTTCAGCAAATTGCATTAGTATGTGACAAATTGGCTTGCAAAGCAGCTAAATGGAAATGACATTTGGAGCAGTTTGCTGAGCAGACCCTGTGGTGTCTCAGGGAAACATGTGATTTGCAGTATCTTCCGGAGATCTCCAATTTAACTACCACTACAAGGCTTTCCAGAACTTACTTCGGGAACTCCTGTTGCAGCTTAACGTGGGAGTCTGGAGCATGTCTTGGAATAATTGCCCAAAAGCTAGGGCAGATGTAGGCGCAGACTGTCTCATGCGGTAGGCAGCTTATATGAAGAATTGAACTAGGAAAAAAAGTAAAAGCTAATACAGAGAAATTGCACGGGGCTTGTGGCAAGAAGGCTTAAGGTGGAAAGCTGTGCTTGCTGTTAGGTGCCAGCACGATGCTTTCCTGTGGGAGCTGGGCTGCGTCTCAGAAGTACCTTTGTTCAGCTGAGGTTGCTTCAGTGACTCTCAGAGGAGCGGACCGCGCTGTATTGCGACAGGAAAGCGTACACCTGCTTCTCTCATCCCACTTCGCTGAGCATATACGCGTCTGTTTGAACGTGGCAGTGATCAAGCTGTTTTAATTGGCCCCTCTGCAGTTTGAACAATAAATATGTAATGGGGGAGAGTGCCCCCCTCTTCCGCGTGGTGTTGAGGCTGTCATTTTTGACGGGGAAGTGTGTGCTCTCTGCTCGCCTCGTCCCTGCGCGCTCGGGCGCCGCGCTTGCTCCCGCTCCAGCCCGTCTCTTACAGCGTGTGAAAATTGCACTCCCCCATCTGTGTTTGGCATCCTTAAAAAGAAAAAGAAAAAAAAAAAAAGATGAACCTGAGCATGCAGTGCTCTTGAGACAGGCCCCTTCACATTTCTAAACACCCTTGATTATTCAGCTAATCTTTATTTCATGGGCCTGTTACAAGAAACACAAATGGGGGAAGAAAGTAGAAGGCGGTGACACATTTAAAATACACAAGAAAAGTGCTGGCAGGAATATAATCGTTCTTATTCCAGCGATATGAAATATTTATGGGCCTAAGTTGTGCAAGATTCTCTGCCCCCGCCCCCGCCCCAACTCTTTCTGAAAAATGTTTTCCTCGGTGAAATAGTGTCTGGGGGCGCTGGCAGAGCCCCATCCCCCCCAGCTGTCTGCAGGGCAGGGGCACCCAGCTGTCCGCACGCGCAGCCAGGCACAGCGTCCGTCTGTCCATCCCTGCGGAAGGGACGGGAGGAGCGCAGCGTGCTGGCCAAGCTGCCCAGCTCGTCCAGGGAGCGGAGCATTGTGTTACAGTCTGTTAACTCAAAATAATTCAGAAGCATCCCCTTGGTGAGCCTGTGAAAAACCCCCTTTGAGGTGCCTGTGTTTTGTAGGAGCCCGCTGCTCCCCCAGGGCATTCTGCTATTAATTCATTAGATCTGAGGTTTTTTTCCCTCTCTTCCCCCCCTCTTTTCTCTTCCCCCCCCCCCCCCGGCAATTCAAACAGTGATGAATGGACAAAAATCCCTCAAGGGAAACATTTTTTCACTTAGTTACAAAGATTTCAT
Source organism: Aptenodytes patagonicus (assembly GCF_965638725.1). Taxonomy (NCBI): domain Eukaryota; kingdom Metazoa; phylum Chordata; class Aves; order Sphenisciformes; family Spheniscidae; genus Aptenodytes; species Aptenodytes patagonicus. The sequence goes on from NC_134970.1 coordinate 1,974,786, forward strand.
GGCTAATTAGAGTAAATGTGGTTTTTAGAGTGTTAATCTCTTAACCAGCTTGGCTGGGAGGCCACCGCCACAACAGCAAAGGGGAGGGCAAGGGGGAACCAAGGGGGAAAAGGTGCTACCAAGTTCTTCGTGGGGCTGAGCCACAAATGCCGCTGGCTGGATCTGATGCGTCTTTATCACCAAGAGCTTCCTGTGCGCAAACTCCTTAGCTCTGCTAATTGGGTGTCCACCTTCCATCCTGGGGCACGGCGAGGGCACGGCTCGGCTGTGCGAGACTTGACGGCGTTTTGGTCTGAGGAGGCCACAAGCTCTTTGTCTGCAAAAGTGGTGCAGAGGGAGCCTCCGGGATGAAAAGCAAAGCAGGAACAAAAGCAGAATTGAGGGCAGCGTGCTGTCCTTGGGCGGCAGAGGCGGCCGCCCGGGGCTTGTGTTCAGATTCTTTCTCTGCAGTTAAAATATATGTATTTACTGTGTGGTTTAGTGCCGGCGAGGGACGTAGGCTGCGAGCGCGCGCAGCGAGCAGTGGGTGCCTCAGGCTGGCTCCCCACGTGCCATTGCGCCAACCCGGCTGTGGTTGCGACGCCTCCAGCCCGCTTTCTGCAACGAGCACCCAGGCTTGCTGGTGAAGCGTGTGGTCCAGGTGGCACGTTATTGTCAAAGGTAGATGTTTTGCTGATGGAAGTCATCCCCCCTTTGCTGCCATGAAGGGGATTTATCCCTGATGTCTGCTGTCTTCTTTCTCCCTCCTCCTGTCCTTCCTGTCTGTGCCGCCTCCCTGGCATCTGCCTTTCCAGCCTAGTTTTGACTTCGCCCCAAATGGCTCTGGCAAAACAGGGTGAGTAATTTGTGAGCTGGCTCCTCGCTGCAGCCCATCGCCCACCCTAGGCAGCAGGGCCGGCCGGCGGCTGGTGCAGAGAGAGCTCAGGAAGAGATGGGAGTGGGATGTGGGCTTGAAATTCCTCCTCATCCCACTAGAGGGGATCCTCTGGATCAGGCTGGCGGAGCCCAACTGAAAAATGAACATAAAACCAGCGACTGGCAAAGCTGCACTGAGATGCAGCCTCTGGCTGGTGTTGGAGCCCCGGTCCCTTGGAGGGGGAACACGGGTTGCAGGGGCTGCAAGTCTGACCCGGTGCTTTGCTGAACCCAGCACTTGTGGGTGGGGGGGCAGGAGGATTTTGGTGCTTTTCAGACATTCCCAGCCGAGGCAGGCTGGCTGTGGCTGCCTCTCCCTGCTCCTTTGTCCAGGAAAGTGTGGCTCCCTGGCATGGCTTGTGGCTCCTCTGCCCATCGTGCTCTGAGCCCAAGTGCTGGGAGCTGCTCGGGTGGGGGCGAGGCTGCTCTAGAAGGACTTTACCAAGAAAGCACAAGTTTACCAAACACACGAGTGCAACATATGTCAGTGATGTACCTAATTTGCTGTGTGTACTCTGCTGGGTTTTGAGTCTGAATTGAGATCCATCTGTCCATTTCAGAGGGTCCGAGTGATGCTGTCAGCCTGGCGTTGGCTACAGGGATGCTGGCTGCTGCGTGGCGGGGTCTGCCAGGGACAGGGTGCTGGGAAAGAGGTGCCCTCCCCTCCGTTATCGGATAGAGCCCATCTCATGTTTCTCACCATAATCGCTGCTTCTGTTTGGGTGAAATCGAACTGGGAGGTGGTGACGGGGGGGAATGAAAAGCAAGATAAATGTATCATATTATGAAAATTTAATCCTGCTTTGCCTGGGCTAAAATTACATTCGGAGCAGGAGATAAAAGGCATCAGAGTCACATTATAAAAAAAAGTCCAGATCATCTCAAAAGGCAGAGTGATAGCGAGCCTGGGAGAGCCCTGCCAGCCGAGGCCCCCGCTGTGCCAGGGCAGCAATGAGTGCTGCTCTTCCCTGCCTGGCACCCGGCAGCGGGGCCAGCCCTGCCCGCTGCGTTGACAACGCTCCGTGCGGGGAGGCACGCTCGGTACCATCTCACCACTTGGCAGAGGAGATGGTTCTTCCAAGAAACAGGTCCACTGGGGAAATTTTGTTACCAGCTGATGCGTTTCTACGTTAGCTCCCTGCGCAGTGTGCCTTGTCTCCTGCGGGTTCCTTAAAATCACGGTGCGGAGGGATGGCCCCGTTGTGTGATAGGCTCCTGTCTGGCTGGGGATCTCCTGAGGTACAGAAGACCTGGAGAGGCTCTCTGCTCTTCAGAGGTCCTGCCTACCCCAGCCATTCCCTCTGCCCCTCTGTGCAGTGGGGGAGCAGATGGCAACGGTGGTGGGGACAGCCCAGAGCCCATCCCTAGCTGTGTGTGGTTTCAGTGAGGCTCTGATGGAGGGCTCCCGCCTCAGCCGGGCCCTGGCTCTCTGGAGCCGGCTGTGTGTTGTGCTTGGTGTGACAGCGGCTTCCCAGGCAGCAACGTCCCTCGCAGCCCTTTTCCTGCTCCGGCACCACTTCCCCGCTTCATAAAAGTGAAAGGTGATGTCTGAGTAAATATTACACTGACCTCTCACCTCGCCTCCTCCCACTGCTGCCGCTCCTTTCTCAGGGCTCATTAACGGAGCCGCCGGCTGACCCGGGGCTGCGCTGCCGAGGAGGGGACTCAGCACTGCACTCGGAGCACGGCAGGGGCTCGGCACTGGAGCACGAGCCCGGCGCCTCACGGCTGGGAGCTGGACGGGAAGGGCAGTCTCCTTCCTGGCCGCCAGCGAGGCTGAGCCTCCTCCCGAGCACGGTAAGTGGACTTTAGGTCAGCCTTTGCTCTGGCTCGGTGGGGAGCGGTGTGGGCTCTCCCGGTGGGTGCTGGTGCCATGTAATGCCGTAGCTGCACTCACAGCCCAGCTGCGGCCACGAATGCTGGTGGGAGCAAGGGGAGGTGCTGTTTTAGGGTGTTGCTGCTCTAGCAGAAGCCTCTGTGGGAACAGTTACACCAGCAAAAATCCGTGTGAGCAGGAGACTGTTCAGAGGAGTGGGCGCAGGCAGGAGGAGCTGAGCATGGACCCGGCCTCTGCCTCTCTGCGGTGACTTGGAGGGGCCGAGAGGGCTCCCTGAGGGCTGGACCAGTGGCTCCCGCCTGCCGTGGCCTCAATTCGGGCATGGGGCTCAGCAACGGGAGTGCCGGCATGTGTGGGGCAGGTGTGGGGGGAAGCCCTTGGGATGCACAGGCAAATCTTACTCCATTTTCCCTGTGAAGGGATGGTTGGATGGGGGAGTGATAGTCCTTGGAGAGGCCATTCCCTGCGTATATCAGGGAAGGTTAAAGGAAACAGCTTATTTTGCTTTCAGCTCCTGGCTGGCTCTTAACAGCATTTGAAAAACAGCAGTTTTAATTCCCGCAGCAGCTCGGTGTCAGGCTCCGGAGCCCCATTTCCCTGTACCGTGTCTCGGGAAGCCGCGCGGCACTGGGGAAAACAGGAAACCTCTGGGGCAGCGCTGGGCTGTTGCTTGCTCTCTCTGCCGCCCGTGACGCGCGCCGGGAAGGAAGCAGATCCACCGCGGCTGGTCCAGGAGCCGCCGTCAGACCCTGACTCAGCGTGGAACGAGTTCCTCGTGTTATTTCCAGGCTCAGGGAGCCTGGGAACAAATGCCTCCCGGAGAGATTTATGTGTAGTTTTTCTTCCGTAGCGGTTTCATGTCATCGGTAAGAGACAGCTTGGAGCAATCGCTCGTGTGTGGCATGGTGCACTGGAGGTGGTGGAGGAAACTGGGTATCCAGCGAGAGAAGGGCAGAAATCTGGAGCTGTGCAAGGGTTTTCCTTGGTGTTCATGCTTAACATCACTTTGGTTTGTTAGCCTGGGAACGAGCTTTCAAAAAGTGAGTTTGAGCTCCAAGGTGTTGAGATTAATTATAATATTTAAAGCAGTGGCTTTGAATTATTTGCTTTCTGATTGCTGGGCTTTCAGAGTTTGCCTTGTCGAGATTTTCTTTATAGCCCAAGGTTGGCCGTCTTTACCCCCAGGAGCGGGAAGCTGAGCTTCTGGGAATTGGCTGTTGGAAAAGTAGGTGCTGTAATGAACATGACTGTGTTGGTAGCCGGATTAAAACTTCCCAAGTCATATTACAGAAACGGGCGATTTCCCACTTCTTTGAGAACATTACAAAAGCAGCAGCGAGTGCCGCAGACCACAGCGGGCTGGTTGCTTGCCCAGGTAGCCAAATGCGAGGGATTCACGTGTAGTCAGTTCATGTGAAGAGCTTTGTTCCCCGTGGCTGGGTAGATTTATGGATGTCAGAGCAGAGAAATGGTAAGTTGGCTGCTTAACAGGGATGTTACAGTTCAACTCCATAAAACATGCAGGCTGTCTTCTTTACTCATTCATTTGCCAAGTCCCCAAAAAGTCGCAGTGACAGGAGCAGAGGATGGAGCACTGCCCTCATGATCGTATTTCCTGCCTTTGCTGGTTTATGTCACAGCCTGTAATGTTATTTAAACAAAAAAAAAAAGCCTGTGAATTTCCTTTTCATTTTTAATGGAAGTGCAAAGAGGTGGGGTGGGGAGGAAAAGGGAGCATGGCTGTAGGTTTCCTAACTGGCTGAATTATTCTTATGCTGAAGATTTGCCATCTCACAGGTTTTAAATCTGCGCTGAAGCTAAAATATGGGAGCTCCCACCCTCCTGGGTGTCGAGAAGGCCCGAGCGTGGTTAGGGTGTTGCAGCTATGACTGTGCGGTGTAGGAGCACAGTGAGGTCTCAGCATCAAACCCCCAACTCGGAGTTTCACTCCTGCTGCTAAGCTATTGCTGGTTATTCTGTGTGATTCAGGGGACAGCTGGGTGTGACTGTGCATGCTCTGAGCATCTCGGTTATCCTGGGTTTTGATGAGAAGTGATTTTGTGGATGCAGTAGACACCTGCTTTATCAAAATTCACACGGGCAGAGGAGAGCGCTGGTTTGTCAATGTACGGGGATGCAGACTTTGCCTGTACTACTGCAGGCCTCCAAGCATTTCTTCTGCTGTTTTCATCTTATTAAGCGTTGATGCTGAGGGTAGGGCACAAGTCAGAACAAAGATGCCTAAATCCCTTCCTCGGTTCAGCCATTGACTCTGGGAGATGTAGGGCAGCCAGAAAGGCAAGACTGCTTGCTGTGGCCAGACTGCGATGTAAGAGCTGGTTTTTCTTTGTTATTTTTGAGTCGGTTTGTTGTATATTGAGTGCTTTCCGAAGATGCTACTTACATGCTTATATGGGGGATAAACTCTTCTCAAAATCTGGAGTAAGCAAGTTGGGAGTAAGAGCTTCTCAAAGTCCACCTTGGAATGAGAAATGCTTCTGTTTGCCCTAAACCTTCTGAAAATTCTGACCTTTGATGTCTGCCCCTCTGTATTTCCAAATCAATTTAACGTTACGGAGGCATCATCCGTTGTGTTACAGAAGCTGGAAGGGCCAGATGAAAAACATCCACAGTAAGTAATCTATTTGGCTGAGATACGATGCAGCAGCAAAAGGTTCACTGCAGGCTATTTCTCTCCTAGTTGTTGTAAAGTTTTCTCTGCAGTTCGCAAGGAGTTAATCGCAGCGGCAGTGATGAGCCCTTCTCTGATCAGTGGACTGTGATGTGTTTGGCTCGACTGGCAGATGAGAAGCCTTATGGAGCAGGAATTGTGTTAAAGGCCCGTTTGGTGGTCACAAGTTTAGACTGTCTTTAAAATCTCATAGCAGCCAAGGAGCATGGGCAAGCACTGCAGAGTTCACTGGAAGAAAGAGGCAGGAGCCCCTTTGTTTGTCCACTGGGATATAATAAGGTGCTGGTACAAGTGCTTGCGTAACTTGGCTTTTCAAGGCATAAGTTGTGTGACGGGGGCAAATCTGTTCCATCGGTTCCACCAAATAAATTTTCTGACTTGGAGGTGGCCACAACTTGCCTTGGGCTGAGCTGAGAAGTGCTAGAACAAATTGTCGGAAAGAAACAAAAGCAGAGGCTCTTTTAAGGACTTCCAAGGATGTTGTATAACTTGTTTAAAAAAAATAAGCCTTGCCCAGGGTATTGGGTCACTGGGAGGCTTCACCTCAGGGGTGACAAGTTGGGTGGGATTGAAATGACTTTGCAGATGGAGTTTTTCACTTCTGAGTGTGAATTCAGCAATATGGTTTTTTTAACCATTCGCTTCCTTGTAGACTTGTACAAAATGAGCTGTATGTCAATCCTGTTCTTGATATGAGATCTAGTTTTCTTTTGAGTAAAGGTACGGTCTCCCTGGGTGTGAGTCCTGCCAGCACAGGGCTTTGGGCAGCTCGCCTTCCCCACCAGTGCCTGCTCTCACACCGTCCTTAACATGAGCTGCAAAGATCTATTGAAAACCAAACAATTTTGGCTTAATTTCCTTCTCCTCCCGAGATTCAAAAAAAAGTGTTTTTCCTACAAACAGTGTGAATTTTAACTTGAGAAAAAGCAAAATATTGACTCATTTGTTCATCCCTGACAATTCCTGTTACATTCTCTGCAAATTTCCATTATAAACACAACACTTTGCCGGATTATCTGCTTTAGCCGTCTTGTTACTGAAAAGGATATAATATTAATTTCTTTGTCATTTCGTTTTTCTGATGTGTGTGGGATCATTTGGTTAACAGTGTTATGAATCTTAATGTAAATCAGTTGGGCTTTGCTTTGGGCCTCTAAAAAGACAATGGACGCAGCACTGATTTGATCCTGGAAAATGCACCAATTTTCCTCAGAGCTGCACGGAAACTCAAATTTGGGTGTAGAGAGAGTTTCTTTTTGACCAAGCTTCTCAACCCTGTTGTTTCAGTGGAAGTTCTGCAGCTCTTAGGCCGTATATTGCTCAAATCATTGAGGTTTGCCTTGGTTTTGTCCCCAACAATCCTGATGAATTTGATACAAATGTATTGTGGATCTGGAAAACCAATTTGTGGTTGTAAAGGAGACACTTACAAAATTGAACACCTGAAAGTATTCCTACAACCTGTGCTGGTTCCCACGTGTTGCTTTGCTCTGCTGTATTTTCTAGAGCAAACTTGTTTGCTGCTTCAGCCTTCCTTCGGTCTGCCAAAGTATTGGTGAAGTCCTGCAACAAATTCAGCTGTAGCTTCTCTCCCTTCTAGATCCTCTTTATGTTTTATGGAATCAAGGAAATTTCATTATCAGTCCTTAATCCATCAGCCCCTCGGTGATGCATCTGCTCAGGGGTGATGAGGTGGTGTCACTCCACGTGGACCCTGGGTGCTGGTCCATGCTTGGGCATCCGCAGTGCCCCAGTGCTGCCCCGGGAGGGGGGGAGTGGCAGGGATGGGGACCGCTGCTGTGCTTGGGTGGGACCAGTGCCAGGGCGAGACAGCTTCCACAGAGGAGTGTTGAATTAAAGGGTGTGCGAGGAGCTCTCCAAGCAGGCAGGCTTGCTGCATTCCTGTGAAATATGGCCTTACAAGTCCTTGAAGGATTTATTGTTTTCCGGGCACTGCTGGATCCAGTCCGATAGGCTGGATATAGGAAGGAAATGACTCAGTTGCTCTACAGACAAGTGCAGCTTTGAAATTCAAAGAGGCAGGAGACAGCTGAGAGGCTCCAACTCATTCCCATCGGGAGTCAGGTCCTTGTGTGTCTGTTATTCTTTGTGCACAGCACTTGGGGGTTGCAGCCGGGACAGGGCAGCGGGTGGGGAGGGAGGAGGCTCTGCTGGGCAGCGGTCACACTGCAAACCAGCCGATGCCTCGAAACCCCTCTGGCATGAGGACACCATGGGAGAGCAGGTGATGGTGAGTGAAGCTGGGGGCCGGCAGAGGGGAGAGGGCTGCGGCACTGCTGCAAGGCCAGTCTGTGGTGGTGGGAGCAGCTGCCGGGCTCCGCGCCTGCCTGACCATTGCCAATCGATTGCTGCGCTGGGGGCACAGTGTGGGGCAGAGCTTGCAGCAGTGTAACAGCTTTCGGGTTTTCCAAGGCATGTTTCCCACCCGCAACAGGGTGGAGAAGCGCAGTGACCCTCCCTGCAGATCAGCCGCGTGAGGAGTTTGGGTGCTCTGGCTCCCATATCTCCTCTCCTCTTGCCCATGTTGTCTGGACCTGGCCCCACGGTCCCTGGTGTTTGCACTCTGGTCTGAGCTGTACAGGGATTTGCCACAGCAAGTGGAGAGATGTTAATGATTTTGCAAGACAAGCTCAGGATTTTAGGACCTTTCACCCTTTGAGGCGTCCAGTCCCTCTTTAGCCACGTGCTATAACTTCTGGCTGATGTCAGATGTGGACATAAGCAGATGCTTTTTCCATCCTATTATCAGCTTGGTTGGGGGAGAGAGAAGTTTTTAAATGACAGAAAAATCCTTAGCAAAGAAACAAGAGTTAGTGTTAAAAATAAAGAAAACAAGACAGCTTGTTTCATCTAAACAGAAGGGTTATTAAACAGGCTTGAATTAATCAGTGATCTGCCAGAGCTCTGAAATTGAAAAGCAGGGCAGAGGAGCATGGAGCAGATGAGTGGGAAGAAGCCATTTTCTTGGGTAGACATTGATGTCCAATTGCTGTAGGAGAGGAGATGACGTTCAGTTGATGGTGGGATGGAGCTGAGATGTCTCCAGGCTTTGGGGTCCTTGGCTGGAGCTCAGTGCGAGGCTGGGGGCACCCGGCTGCCAGCACTGGGAGCCCCCCGGGCACTGAGGCACAAGACCCCCTGGGATCCTGCCAGCAACCAGCTGCTGTCCCCGTGGCTGCGAGCTCTGTGATGGTCACTGCTTGTCATGCTCGGTGAAGCAGACTGGGCAGGGAATGAAGATGCTTTACGTTTCCCAGGATTCAGGCACCTCAAAACACTTTCAAAAACTGCATCAAGCACCCCAGTGATGCACTTAAAAGGGCAGGCAACCCTGTGTAAAGAGGCTTTGAGAGGTAAAGGCACTTCCTTCGAGTCGTTGATAAAGCTGCTGTTGATTGCTGTTCATAGCACATACTTCCACTAAGACAGGCCTGACGAGGGCTGGTTAATGGTCCCTGAAGGGTTCTTCAGTGCTGTGTGGTGCTCTCCTGCATCAACCTGTCTGCTTCAGTTCTGTTGTTAATTTAAGGGCTTTTGCAGTTGTGTTCTGCCTTTCCAAATCCTTGTGATCCCACAGTGGTACCTGGATGATAATTTCTTCCACTTCTGCGGTAGGAACGCCAGCATTGTGACCGGCAACTGAAACCTGTAGCGAAGCAGCGAGCCCATGGTGCTGGTCACGCAGCAGGGATGAACCTCTCCCTTTGCGTGTTTCTGCACTTCCCATCCTGACAGCTCCTGCCCCGGCTTGGTACCGTACCGTACCTCCGTACCACCCCTACCCTCCCGGTGCGATGGGGGAAGGCGCAGTGATGGACAGCATGATGTAGGTTTGACTTGGTGGTTATTGCTCATAACCTGAAAAGATAATCCTGCTCTGGAGCGGCATGGAGCATCACAACCAGTAAACACCTCTCGAACGGGGAAACGTGCCTGAATGTGCGCACAGGCAGTGGCGTGGTCTTAATTTCAGTGCTGCTGGCTGAGTGAAATCTATAGCTGCACAGTTGGGGATTCAGCATCTCGGAACCTAATTTTAACAAATGTACAATTTCCTGGTTTACTTAGGTAACAGCACTGTGGCTACTGTGTTAAATACATCTGGCTGCCGTAGGGAGTGTTGGGGATAACGAACACCACTCGCTGTACAGTGCTGGCAAAGCCAAAGGATTTCTGTTTCAGGATTTCTGTTTAATGGAGTGGCTGGGGACCCATTTAATTTGAAGCTGGGGTTCTTCACTTGCCTGTGGTGCACTTGGAGTGAGGCCAGGAGAAGCTGCTGCTTATTTTTCTCCTTCAGTTCGGTGGCCGCTCTGTGATCTTCCCTCGTGCTGCACTGTAATATTCTCTTGTAATAAACTGCAGCTGGATGTCACCTGGGGAGAGAGTGCTGGGCTGAGGCTCAGGAGATAAAACTCCTAGCTTTGCCACTGGGACCTTTTGACTAGCCTTGGGCAAATCATTTAATCGTTTAATCTGCTTGCACCTAAGGTCACCATGCATTAAATTCTGTTTTGTTGGGAATAAAGTCCATGAATAATCAAACGACGTTCAGGTGCACCAGTGAGGAGGGGTGGATAAACCTCAGTCCATCAGGACTTGGGTAAGAAACTAGAAAAAGCACTTTCTAAGAGATATACTGACCTAGATTGCCTGGAGGGGTTGTGGACTCTGTTTCTGGAGGTACTTAAGGATGGTTTAGAGAGACATCTCTTGAATTATGATTATAGCTGGTACTTGCAGCAGGAGACTGGATTAGAGAATCACAACTTTCTGGCCACAAATTTGTATGATTTAATGTTATCCAAAGCCATTGACCTGTTTACACAGCTTTGGATGAAACTGAGGCTTCCCAAAACTTGAATAAACCAGCTATGAAACTTAAGAAGTGTTAAATTTTCCCTTTGTGTCATACTTCAAGGTAACGAAGGAAAATAAAGGTCTGTTCTGCTCTGTGCTCCAGCGCGTGGTGTTGTCACCAGCCTTGGGTCTGTCCTCAGGGACTGCATGGTGAATAAAGTCCTCTTTTCCTAGCACCTCTCTTGATGCAAGGTAATTTATAAGCTATTTCACAGCAGTGTACTCGAAGCTCAATAGCTGCCAGCTGGGGTTTCTCAGATAGCAGGTGTCAAGTATCAGTACAGGGAAAGAAAAAGGTGTCTAATTTCTGCCACCTAGGTGTCCTAGGTTGACTGTGAATTTTTCTGGATGTCTTTTGGGATTGGTGGGTTAAATGTCTCCAGCTGCAGTGCACAGCTGGGTGTAAGCCATGCCAGAGCCACAGCTGCAGTCCTGCTTTAGATTTGCCAGAGGAGCCAGTGCTCCCTTGGAGACGGTGATGATTTTGTCAGTGTTAAAGAAATGCCTCCTTGCTGTGTCGCAGGGATGTTTCAGCATCCTTGGGGGTCAGAGGTAGCTGTGCCCACGTTTGCTTGTCACCACTGTCAGGGGAGTATAGCCCTGCTCTGTTGAACGATCTCTGCTCAAAGAGTTTATGAACAGAGGCGCACCAAGAAGCGTTAAACCAGTCCCTTACACATACTCTACTACAGCAGTTTATACCTGGTAATTCTCTTTTGAATCTTCCATCGATTGAACGTCTGAGTGCCTCATGTATGAGAGCATTATCCCCATTTCACAGGTGGAACAACTGAGGCAAAGAGTAACATGACTTGTCCAGGTCTATTCAGCGAGTCTGGGACAAAGCCAGGAGCAATGTCAGACCACTGGTCAGGGTGCTGCACCGTGCTCTCCAAAATGCAGTTGCGAAGATGAGGCTTACAGCGGGTCTCTCCCTGGGATTTTGTGTTTCTCTTTACCCCAGACCTGTTGGGATGTGTGTGCTCAAGAGGGAGATGGGGGGGGAGAGGTGGCTTATCCGGTATGCATTGTATAAACAATATCTGAAGTCTGGACAATATGAACAAATTTTGTGCATAATTCATGCAATAGTGTTTGTTATCAGGGAAATGCCTTTTCATGGCTGGGTTTCGTTCTTCCCCTCCTCTTCCTTGTCCCAGGGCTGGAGGAAGCAATAATCACAATACTGTGTTTTGCACTCTTAACTCTTTCTCAGAAAGCTGACGAGCCTGTCAAATACCATCCCCGTGAATAAGCAGCTCCGGGGAAGTGGGGACGCAGCTCCTGGCCGCGGTTCCTGCCTGCGGCTGCCAGCACAGCCCTGCAGAGCCGGGGACAGGCGCTGCCGAGGGGCAGCGAAGCAGACGGGTGAGGCATAAAGGTGGTTTTCAGCCTGATACCCAAAGGGTTCAGTGTTGCAGGTTGTGCTTTAGGAAAGGCTTGGTATTCGTTGTCCCTGTGGTTCAGTAACCTCTGCAGAAACCTCAGACCCGCTGCCAGGCACCTTGCTGGTGATTTACAATTTGCTCTGATTGTTGTTAGAGTCAAAATATTCTTATTAAGAAAAAAAAAAAGGCACTAGGAGTCCTCCTTATTGCTCTGCATTACAAAACTGTAATTACTTCACATCAAGCTGCCAGTAACTTCAGTTGGTGTCGAACTTTGAAGCAAATGATTGAGCTGGCTGTTACACCCTACCTGGCTTTAAAATGCCCCATTGCTGCACCTCGGGCTTCCTCGGCACGGCTGCTGCGGTGTGCGATGGGCACTGAAGCTCCCAACAGCCCTGCTCTGGGATGGCTGGGAAAATCCTCTGCTCGGGGCTCGAACGTGCCAAGGCTTCTCTTGCTGGAGAAAGAGGTGAAGACGCTGAGAGCAGGGAAGGGACTTGAGTGAGCAGGTATGCAGGTTTCTGCTGGGTAAGGGGGTGGGATTCAGCAGCGTGGGGCTCCTCTGGCTGCTGAGGAGGCAGGACTGAGACCCGGACCTCCGATCCGGGCTGGAAAGGTCCCAGAGCTCAGAGATGCTTAGATCAAAAGGTTTGGCTCAGAGCATTTGTCTAATTAAAACAAAACAAAACCCTATTAATTATTGTAAGGTCTTCCTCTGTAGCTGACAAATGTGTCCTGAATATCTCTTCTTCAAAGGGGATAAATCACTACGGCAGCTTTAATGGTTGGAAATGTTTCATAGAAAAATTCCCGATGGGCTCCAGGAGGGATGCAGACCCGGCATGCGTGTTCTCACTTGCTATGAAGAAACGGCCAAGCTCTCGGCTTCTTTCCCTCATTCCAGTTGGCAGATACGATATGGAGCCAATGCAAAGAGAAAGGGTCAGGCTGGTGCAAGGGTGAGGTTGTTCCAAATGGTTTGTTCTTGTATTTTAGTTTATATAGTGTAGCCTGCCCTTTTGGTGACCCTTTCGATAATTCTGGGGGATTTCTGACAGCCCGGTGACCTGCAGGGGAGGTCAGCAGCATGAGCCAGCCGGTCTCCCTGCTCCCGGCCTCGCAGCAATGAATCTTATTTGACTATAAAAAGCAAAAAGGGCAGAATTCACCTCCAGCTTAGAAGGCAATCACAGGCCCACTGTCCCCCTCCCTGCAAGCTCAGTCATTTCTCAGGAGGCTTCGTTCTGTGAGGCAACTCTCCAAAACCACGTGGCCTTAGGAGAAAAAACATAGTGGCTTTTATTGCCTGCTCTGCTCCCCCTTTGTGGGGTGCTTGGGGACCCCTGTGGTCTCCGGGCCGGGAGCGATGCAGGGATAGCCTGGGAAGAGCACGCGGCACTCGGATTCTGAGAGCTGGGGCCGGGAGGGCGGAGGTGAGGATGCTGGGGTCAGTGCAGATGCGTTTGCTGTGTCTCGGAGGTGCAGGGGCTTGTAGGAGCTGCCTCCTCCGGAGGGGATGGCGTGTCCCAGGCGTGCAGGACCCGACGGAGAAGAGGCGGCCGGTGAGGGCTCAGCAGTGCTGGCGTGGGGCTGCGTATAAATCACTGTTCACGAGACCAACCCTACCCAAAAAGAAAAGATACCGGCACCACGAAACAAGCGCAGCTGCCGCTCTGGTGACATCAAAATTGGTCCTTTGATCCGTCATTTTCCACAGGAAATTCTCTTTTTGGTTTTGCTTTAATTTTCCTTTTTTGCTCTTTTTTTTTTTCATGTGCATAAAATACCACTAATGACAAACTGTGGTGCCTGTGAGTGAGTGACAGCTGAAATAAGAGAAGTGACTAATCGGGCCTCCTGAAGCCCTGTCGCATGGAGATTAAATGAGCCCTTTTTTCTTCCCCCCTCAATGAGAATCATGGGCATTTGAATAATAATATTATAGTCTCCATTAGGATGACAGTGGGGGGAAAAAAATCGGCTCAGACCTGTGATTATTCCTTCAATCTAATAATTATTTAAATACCAGATAACTCCTTTCAGCCTAATTGAGGCCTTTCAGCTGCTTGGGTTTATATTGTGTCCCTGAATTTACTCTCTCTTTCACCTTGCGTTACTAATAGCTTCAGATTGCTTTTAAAGCCATATTTTAAACTCGCTTCCAAAAAAAGAGGGAAAATTAATGGTCAAATAGTATTAAGGATCAGAGTTAAAATTGCCCACTCGCCTGTTTCCCTGGTGTTTAACTCCCCAGCTGTACTCAGCCATCCCCAAACTCCTCCGTAGGGCATGCAATGGGTTTCTGTTGATGTTTGATATCTGTATCACTGAACACTGCTTAATCCGTGTCCTGCACCCACATGTTGCCCCCCCGCCTGCCCACCCCGGCCCTGGGGTGGTGGGGAGCCGGCAGGAGCTGCTTCCGCAGGGGCTGACATGGAGCTGGCGATGGATCGTGGTTCCCTGGCTCGTTCGGGTAGGATGTCAGTTCACAGCCATGCTCTGTCATCTTCAAATAATGTTTGAAAGCGCAGATTCTTCTTCCTGGATGATCTCTCTTGCCTTTGGCAGTGACTGTTCACAAATACTCTGCAAAACCTTCACTGTAAGGCACTGCATAGAAGTTAGGCTTCAGCTAACCGCTCTGCTGCGCAACAGCTCCAGACTGGCTCTGGCTTTTGTGCTGTCTCCGAATGAAAATGTTGCTGGAAAAGATGTAACACTGCTGTGGTCCAAGTGAAGAGCTTCTGTTGTCCCATATGTATATATGTATATAAAATTTAATTATTTAAATTTATTAATTTCTAGCTTGCACTGTTCTTTTCTCACTTTGCAATGGAACAACTTTTTAAAAATTGGAAAGCTGCCGAGCAGGAAAACTGTGTGCTGAGCTTTACAGCAGAGCCTCCCCATTCTCTGCAGAACCTCTTTCACTTACTGGACTTCCCTTGAACCAGAGCCCTCTGCTCCAGAAGCATCTCCTCTCAGGGAATGAGAAACTGAGGTAGGCTTTATTTTTGGGCTCCTGCTAGTGAGGGATGCTTTGGTCTTGGAGGAAAGCCCATTTGTGCTGCCCAGGGCAAAGCCTGCTTTCTCTGTGCCTTTGGTGCTGCAGCCACCACCTCTGTGCCCTCCCCAAGGCGAGGGGAGTTGGGTTGCCATGTCTATTCAGCCCCTTGCACTTGCTTGGGGCACCGCGGCGCTCGAGGTTTCTCATGCGTTGATCTGGAGGTGCTCTGCCGCTGACTTGGCCGCTCTGCGGGACTCCCGTATCTGCAGCTCTCGTGCCAGCTTTCCTGGGCTCCTCTTGAGCTCTTCCACGGCACAGGGTTCCCTGTGTGTTTACCTAGAAGGCACCGTGCTGCCGGCTGGCATCTCCCTGCCAGTGACACACACAGACTTCTCGGTGTCTGGGGCTGCACTGCCGTGTTATCCAAGAGCAAAGCTGCTCTGAGATCCCAGTGCCCGTGATCAGGTTGGTGGTGCCCACCGCGGGTCACCAGCAGCTTGTGGGTGGGTGGCATGGAGAGCTTTCCTCTGAGCAGATCCTCGGTTTTATTTGTGCCCTTTTGAAAGATTCTCGATTCAGAGAACGGTTTTGGGATGTTCACTTGGAAATTTAATGAGAAGAGCTGGGGAGGTCACCCCAGTGCTTTTGTGGTACTTTCGGGTCCGCAGCGTGGGCGGCTCCTTTCTGCCACAATCATCCAAACAATAATAAGAATGCAGCAGGGTCTGCGTCTTAGCTGGGAGAGAGAGAAACTGCTTCAGCGTAAGGTGGAAATTAAGAGACTGGAAATAAGAAGCAAGCAGTCGGGGAAATGTATCCCTGAGCAGAATGAGAAACCCATTACCGCTCTCTTTCTCCTGTCTTGTCAGTGACACAGAGACGTGCAGCCCAGGGACAGAGCTCCTTTGTCACCTTTCAGAAACACCCGTCTCTGGCTCCCGGCGTTAACAAGCCTAAAGAGTGGCCATTCGGTGACACTCGCTTATGAGCTGTGTAGGTTTTCAGCAGTGTGAATTATTTTAAATACCAAAACGGAGATCAGCATCAATCAAATCGGTGGCTGCCCGCAGGTGAGGACAGCTGAGCATGGGCTGCGCTAGGGAACAGCCTCCTGCATTTGCACACAGGGCAGGGGAGAAGAGTCAAATCTGCAGAGAGTGCAAATTTCTCCCCGGCACGTGTGCTTGGGGCTTGCACAGCCGTGGAGGGCGGTGATGGAACCTCAGTGCAGAGAGGGCAGGTGGCTTGTCCTCAGCCTCTTCCCAGAGCTGCTGTAACCCTGTGGTGCTGTGAGGTGGTGGAGAACATCTCTCCCCAAGGCAGGCTGAAATGGTTCCTTTGATTGTCCAGCCTGGAGCGCGTAAGGAATGGGTAATTTGGGATAAAGGAGAACTTTGTGATGGTTTTCTGAGTCCAGGTGGTCAGACACATCTGTGGTGATGAGCAAGGCTGAGGTCAAGCCAGGAACACAAGTCATGGTCAGGTCTGGAGATGATAACAAGGATGAGACGCAATCCAGTGACCTTCAGGTATGTCTGTGGTGACAAGGGAGGTACGGAGCCCCGGTGTGGGGATGCTCTCAGGGCCTTTACATGGTGCCCACCTCAGAGTGTTGTTTTGCTGGCCAAGCAGCCCCGCTGAGCTGGGTCCTTGCTGCCTTGCAGGGTGCTCGGCTGGCATTGCTTCCAGTTGCTTTGTGGGAGCCTGAGGTGGTGCTAGAAGTCTGGGGCTGAGCTGGGAACTGAGCTGATACCTCCTGCGTGGGGATGGTCCAAGCCAGACCCCCCGTTAGATGACACAGACATGGAAATACATGAATTTGGATTGTCTTCAATGTTCATATTTTTGCTAGGGGAGTCTGCCATCTTAGCAGAGGTGTGCTAGGTGATGAGGTGGAGCAGGCAGAGGGTTATAAGGGTCCTCTTCAACAGCTACTGTGTCTGCATGTGTGTGCTTGCTGTCCGGAAGGGTGGATGGAAAGCTCGGATGTAAACATGCCTCACACAGCTGGAGCCTCTCTGAGGCAAGCGCCTGTTTCCTAAGGAAATTCCAGCCTGGTGATTCCTAATTCAGCCTGACAGCCATGAGCTGGGAGGATGGGGATGGGGATCAGCGGGGCTCCAGCCATCCCTTGGGCCTGAATGAGGTCTAGGTGCTTTGGGAGCACCCACAAAACCGAAACAAACAACCACCAAACCTGTCTGTCTTCCGTGCCTCATTTCCACATAGATTTTGACCAGAGGTCTCCAGCTCGAGTCTTACCTCACCTTGTCCATATGGGTGAAAACACGTCAGTAGAAGGAGACTCTACTTCTGATTGTTATCCATAGAGCTATCGGGAAGGGCGTATGGACAATTTGGTTGGCATCGGGTCTTCTGGACCCAGTGTCCAAGCTGTCGCTTTGTGTAGGTTTTAATCATCACCTGGAAGTTTTGTTAGAGCAGGAAATTTGTCCAAGGAGATTGGTAGTCTTTCCCCTGTACGTGGTGCTGCTGGCAGTGTTTGGTTGCTGATCTAACCATATGCCCCCACCCTGGTGGCAGCTGATTTTTAGCAGTAAAGTACCTTGTGAAGGCAGTGAGAAGTTTCTGCCTGAAAAGCACCTGCAGATGTACGTCTGGCTCTGGGGAGGGGTGGAGGGGAGATGCTTTGGTGGCTTTGGTGTGTATGTGCTCAATGAACTTGCCCGCATGAGACTTCTTCCTCACGTTTCCAAATTAAATCATAGAGGATTTAAAGGTAGAAAACACCTCTTATTTCCTCTGTTGCTTCCAACAACATACCCTGCAGGAGGCATCCTTTCAGCCAAGATTGCAGATTGATGGTTGGGTGTGTGGGCTGCGGGCTTTGTCTTGGGCTGAAGCTGATTACCCCCTCCCATGCCTGAGCAGAGTACATTATAAACAGCTAAACCACATAACAAATTAACACGCAGAGGCTGAACCAAGTGGCAAAACATCAAGCCTGAACTGTTTAGCAATAAGTTAGGAGACCTGCTTAATTCTTGTTGGGCTTAGAGACATCCTCACTTTATCTCAAGGACTGTGTAATTAGAAAGCCTCCTTTGAATTTTATCTGAAGGGCACACTGGATCTAATCCTTTGCTCTGTGTGTTTCTTTTCTTTCTGCAGAACCATGTGAGGGACATTGCTGGGGCACGGGACACGCACGGGGAACACGAAGTTTGCCTTTCCCAGGATGGATCAGAGGAAGAACTGGCCTCGGGTACCGGACTCCGATGGCTGGTCGGTGGCTTTGCTCTGTCTCTTCTTGGCATCGCTCTCCCGAAATGTGTCCAGCAATGCCTTGTTCAGCACTTTCCACTCTGAGAACCGGGACTGGACGTTCAACCACCTGACTGTCCACCAAGGCACTGGAGCAGTCTACGTTGGAGCTATCAACAGGGTTTACAAGCTTTCGGGTAACCTGACCATTTTGGTGGCTCATAAAACTGGTCCTGAGGAGGACAATAAATCCTGCTACCCACCCCTCATCGTCCAGCCATGCAGCGAGATCCTCACCCTTACCAACAATGTCAACAAGCTGCTGATCATTGACTACTCTGAGAACCGGCTGCTGGCTTGTGGCAGCCTCTACCAGGGGGTCTGCAAGCTGCTGCGCCTCGATGACCTCTTCATCTTGGTAGAGCCCTCGCACAAAAAGGAGCACTACCTCTCCAGCGTCAACAAGACGGGCACAATGTATGGTGTGATCGTGCGCTCAGACGGTGAAGATGGGAAGCTCTTCATTGGCACAGCGGTGGATGGGAAGCAGGATTATTTCCCCACCCTCTCCAGCCGCAAACTTCCCCGGGACCCAGAGTCGTCAGCAATGTTGGATTATGAGCTCCACAGTGACTTTGTCTCATCCCTCATCAAAATCCCCTCAGATACCTTGGCCCTTGTTTCGCACTTTGACATCTTCTACATCTATGGTTTTGCCAGCGGCAACTTTGTCTATTTTTTGACTGTCCAGCCAGAGACCCCAGAGGGTGTCTCCATCAACTCTGCCAGCGATCTCTTTTATACGTCTCGCATCGTCCGTCTCTGCAAAGACGACCCCAAATTCCACTCCTATGTCTCTCTGCCCTTTGGCTGCGTCAAGGGGGACACGGAGTACCGCCTCCTGCAAGCAGCGTACCTCTCCAAGCCAGGAGATGTGCTGGCCCAGTCCCTCAATATCACGGCCCAGGAGGATGTCCTCTTTGCCATTTTCTCCAAGGGACAGAAGCAGTACCATCAGCCACCCGACGACTCTGCGCTCTGCATCTTCCCCATTCGCACCATCAACGCTCAGATCAAGGACCGCCTGCAGTCCTGCTACCAGGGGGAAGGCAACCTGGAGCTCAACTGGTTGCTGGGGAAAGACGTCCAGTGTACTAAAGCGGTAAGGATGCTCCAGCTGTTGGCCGTGGTAGCCCTCGAGAACCGGTATCAGTGCCTGGCCCTATGGCACACGAGCTTGCAGAAAGGGATCAATCTTTCTGTGCCTCAGTTTCCCTGAACACTGAGCAGACATAGTAGTCCTTTTCCTCTTTAATCCCTGTTGTTATCAGACAGTGATGAAAATGAAAGGAAGGGATAGCATTAAGGCAGATGAATAAAGGTGTGCAACTTGCTGGGAGTGTTTGCTGTTCCCAACCTGGGGCTCTGGAAGCTGGAAGAAGTCTCTCGCCCTTCCCTGAGCAGGAGGGTGGTATCAGCAAACTAACAAGATAAATACAAAAGATGCAACCGCCGTTTGTATTTTTATTCAGCTGATTTCTTTAATCTTGATTCACATGCAGATTGTTCCTGGGCTGACTTGGGAATCCCTGGGGCCTTCTTTTGCCAAGCATATTAAGTTTGGCTGCTGGAAAGAGAGAAACGTGGGTTAAATGAAATGAAAGAAGGAAGGTGAAGAGAAGCTTGAGCGCTGGCTTGCACAGGGGAGAGTCATCCCATCGCGGTTGCAACTAGATGGGCCTGAGTGTTTGGTAGTTAATGTCCCTAGTGGAAAAAAAGTGGATTGCAGTCAGTGTGATGGTGAGTGGCCACCCGTGTCACCACCCCACTGCCTATGCCATGTAGGAATTCACTCCAGCAATCTCAGCTGATATGGCTTAATAACACTTAGCTGTTGGCAGAATGATTTTCCTTTACTCGTGGCGAGTGGTGTTCCAGGGAGAAGCCAGTATCCATATTCCCTGTGTTGTAGAAAAGAAACAGGCACAGAGAGGTGGTTTGTGGGAGTGTGCACAGCTGGGCAGCGGAAGGAACAAGAGTGCGTCTTCCCACTTAACACTCGGGTGTTTTATGTTGCCAGAGCCTGTTCCCTGGGTGATCACCCACCTTTCCAGGGCAGCCAGGCTCGTCCTTTCCACCAGCCCCATGTTCACATGGGGAAAGTTTAACTCTGCCCTGGAGCTGGGCTGTTTGTGCCAAACGGAGGTGGCTGCTCACAACAGGAGTGAACAGCAGCAGCGTCCTCTCTTCTCTCATGGCCTGGGATCAGCTGTGTCCGGCTGTCCTCTGGCTGGTGACTGACTCGAGCCTGTCCAACACCATGCGTGGCAGTGCCAGCACCGCTGCAAGCTGTCAGCAACAGGGCTTGTATGGTCTTCAAGGGAAGCCTTTGCTGATGTGGGGATGCTGAGCACCTTTCTGCTTATACTACTCGGCACCTCTGGAAATTGGGTCGAGAGGAGGTGAAATGACTGAAGGAGAGAATTCCTGCATGGCCATGCAGCAGGGCTAAACCCACAAGAAACCTAGTAGATTTAGAAAACAAGTGGAAGTGTCTATTGGACTTAGGGTTCCTCCTCAGCCCTGTCGAAACACATTTTGGAGCAGCTGCAGAGTGTCTTGGCCTCAGGCAGTGAAGGGAACAAGCCATTGCAGAAGGTGGCTGAAGCTGGCAGGGTCCCTGGGCAGGGGGTTGTGTAGCGGTGGCTCCCACCCTGCTGTCAGCACCGCTGGCTCCCCTCCACATGAGCCCGGGTGTGTGGGGCTGCCCTGTGCTATGCGTTTCACTCACAGCTGCCCAAAACCTTGTCTTTCCAGCCAGTCCCCATTGATGACAATTTCTGCGGCCTTGACATCAACCAGCCCCTGGGAGGCTCGACGCCGGTGGACGGAGTGACGCTCTTCACCTCGAGCCGGGACCGGATGACTTCTGTTGCTTCCTACGTCTACAACAGCTACAGCGTGGTGTTTGTGGGGACTAAGACTGGCAAGCTGAAGAAGGTAAGCTTACTTCCGTGGCTTCGGAGGGCCAGGATCCATTTCTCATCTCTCTCAGGAGTCTCTGATACGTGTAGCTGCTGCTGTGTCCTACGGATATTTCCCAGCATGAAACTGGGAGCCAGTCAAGAGCAAAAATCACAGGGTTTGGGTCACAGAGAGCCTTGCATTGGTGAGACAAAGTTCATCCATCAGCACCGTCAGTGCAGAGTGGTGTTGCTGAGGTTTATTTTGAAGCAGAGAAGTGCCAAGCCTTGGGAAAGGTGCAGTGGAAACTGCTGCAGCCTGGTCCTGGAAGAGGGACCAGACAAAGCTACACAGTTCCCATTGCTCTGTGGCATTACAGCTCCAGAGCATCCCCTTGCATGGGCTGAGGGCACCTTCCTGTGCTTCCAGCCAGCGACTTCCTTCAGCAGCAGGGTAATACAGCTCTCGGCAAGGTGCCAGCTCTTGCGTGCGCCACCTGCCTGTATATAACAGTGTTACCCTGTTGTTTGTCTGGGTTCTTTTGCATTTTATCATTCAGTAAACTATGGCGTGTGTGTGTGTTGTGGGGCTGATGCAGAAATTATCAGGGCAATAATGGGCCAGTTTGATTAGAGACAAGCGAGGAGCTGGCTTGCAATTTCTGAGTTTGAGTCAACCTCAGCAAGCTGTATCCAAGGTCTCAGATCTTTCCTCCTTTTTGACACACTGATGGAAATCTTGCAATAGTTTTGAGTTTTTCCAGCAATCCTTCTGCAACTTGTGTAGAAGACCGCGAGTTAGAAAGCTTTTGGTGATGGCGAAATTGCTGATGGTGGCAGGATGTTTGGTCATGGAGAGATAGGAATGGGTTAACTTGGTTGCTTTTGGAAGCCAAGCCTCAGGGCAGAGTTCTACTGCTTCTCTCAGCCTTTTACCTCCTGCTCTTCCCTCTGACAGTTGGATGATTGATCAGTCCTGGAGGATAACATTCCTCACCCTCTGCATCACAAAGGCTGGGGCTAGTTGCCCAGGGCAAAGAGATGGTCCCGCTGGTTTCCTCCCCCAATGCAGAGGGTGGAGGGGCTCCGGTGGGTTTTAGGATTTTGAAGTCGAACTGGGATTTCCCCCCTCTGTGTCTTCTGAACCGCTCTTCAGCAAGTAGTATGCAAAGGCTGGTCAGGCCCAGTCATACGTCTGTTGAGTGTGGTCCTCACTAGTCCTCTCTCAGGAGTTCCATATTTAAAATGAGTGTGGAAATGGCCTTGGGGTGTGTAAGTAGAGGGGACACCCCCCACACCCCCCCACACCCTCCCCCGCTGTTGGTCTTTAGAGTTGGAGCTGCAACTGGAAGCCAGCTCATCAGTGTCTGCAGAAGTCTGATCCAGCTCCAGCAAAATCAGCCTTAGAGATTCTGCCCTGGAAAGCTGAGATCCTTCAAATTAACCTAAAATATAAATGATAGCGTTAGGTGAACCCGCTAAATGCAGATCCTGCTTCTTCATACCAGGGAAAGAGTTAACAAATGTAATCAACAGGAGGCTGTTAATTTTTTGTGTTCTTAAGCAGCAGGGAATTTCTCCCTCATCTATCCAGGAAGATACAAGGACAGGCAGATACTACACTTGAATGTCTGCATCATTTTAATTACATCAGTTCATTAATATTCATTCAGCACTTTACAAGTGCTGAGTAGTAGTAAATTAGGTGCCTCCCTGGTGCCTTTCAAGTGTCAATGGGGCAATTTTGAACATGGGGGGAGAGTGGGCTTGTAAGCAGAGCCCCTCTCCTCCCTGCCCACCCCACCCGCCGTGGCACACAGGAGCGCCGTGGCACACAGGAGCGCCGGGATTTTTCTAGCTAAATGGATGGAAGAGGCGCCCTCAGCATATTGCAAATGCATATGCTGTCAAGCTTCAAGCCAGCCATGCAGCCTGGTACTTGCTGTTCGCAGTGTTTTGGGGGGGATAGGGGAGGTGCCTCATTTAGAGGCAGTTAAAGCAAACAGCTTGTGCCTGCACACTAGGTATTCACTGTCGCGTCCCATGAATTATGTAGGATTACAGAAGAAGCAGTCTCTCCAGCACAGCTTAATTCCTTGTGCTATTCTACATTGAACACCTACCTTTTTGATGTGAAGTTGATCTATTCATGCCCATTCACTTCGCTCTGTCCAGAAGGCAGGCAGCTGGGCAGGACTGGGGGAGATGGGGAAGGCGGGCTGCGGGAATCCTTCATGTTTTACCTGTGTTTGAGCCAGTGGTAACTAGGCACTGAGAAAATTGGTTTATCTCTCGAGCAAATTCATTCCAGGCGTTCACTGCAGTCAGCCTCTCGTGGTATCTGCCAAGCGCCCTGATTTAACACATATCAGAGTTGTCTGCAGCTGATGAGACCTGTGCCTCCCGTTATCATTAGCTAGAGCAATCACTGTCCCGTCCTCTGCTGCGTGGGGCTGGGAATGTTGTTCTTCTCTACCTTGCAGTCCTGTCCACAACTTTAGTAAATCTTTTCTCATTTGACATGTGGGATTGTCTTTTACGTGGCCTAAGAGAGGTCACATGAAGCGTAGGAAGCAGCTTTTCATTGAACTGTGGGGCTTTTGGGAGACCCACTGCAGAGCAGGCATTGCAGACCCAGTGGGAAGTTAACAGGTTGTCTCCAGTTTCTGTGCGTGTTCCAAGACCAGACATGTCTTGAAGTCATTGAGTGCTCAGGATGCTCAGGACTGTTTCCATATCTCTTTTCCCCATATGTGAAATGAGGATGGTAAAAATGTACGCACCTCTGTAAGTGCCAGAGATTTACAGATAGACGTCTTGTCTCCTCCAGCTCGCCACCTTGCATATCTACCTACACAATTAATGTCTGAAAGCTATGTCACACCTATTCCCTTTCCCACAGCCGTTGATTTACTTTGGAAACAAGCTGCTGGCTCAGTCTGGGATTTCAAAGAAGACACTTTTGTGTAGCTGGAGGAAAGAAGTCAGGGAGCCAGTTCTGAAATCTTTCAAATTTGTCTGTGCTTCCCCGGTGAGAATTCATTACTGAAAATGCTGTGTTATCTCACTGATGTCCTTCTTCCCATTAGCTATTCACCTAGCTGCCTCGTGCGACATTCCCTAGGAGAGCGGCGGCTGCTGCTGCTGCTTCAGCCTCTCTCTTCTGAAGGAGCTGAATGCTGAAGGTCCCCACGCCCCTGCCTGCCCAGGCATCCCTGCCTGCGCTCTTCGGTACAGCCCCGTGTTTGCTAGCTCTGCCCCCTTCTCTGTTTCCTGGATACATTTGAAGTCCCTTTTTGCTCCTTTCAGCAGCTGGCACTGGCTGACGTGTAAAGGAAGAAGAGAAGTTTTCTGTCTGCTCAGGAGCAGCACAGGGCCCCGTGGCGAGGCTGGCAGCTTTCCCAGGCTGAGCTTGCCGCTTGCTTTGCGGGTTTTGGAGCCCTGAGGGGTCTGGTCGGTGCGGGCAGCCTGGACAAGGTCGCCCACGGAGTCTGCTCAGCCCGGCTGTGTGTTCGGCATAGCCGTGCTGCGCCGGAGGGGTGTTGGTGCCAGAGCTGCTGACAAATAAGTCAATAATATCAGATAAGTCAGTTGACAATGAACTTGGCATCTTTCCTGCGGGGAACCAGAGCATTTGCTGGGGTCAGGGTTTGAGTTCAGGGTTGAGGGCTTGTACCTGCTGTGGCTGTCCTGGGCCGGTCAGCTGCTCCTCGCACAGCTGGTGACACACGTGAGTGCATCGTCTGTCCCTGGTTACTACTGAAGGGGGGGAAGGATGAATCTATGGACCTAATCTCCATTAAAACTCAGTGCTGGAGGAGGAATTTTCTTGCATAGCACTGACTCGACCAGCCCGCTGCCTCTCATTGCAATCCGTCTGTACGTGGGGCATGCCTCATCTGGGGGGACTCGTGGTGTGCTCGGTGCATGTACTGTACGAAATGGCTGCACCCCCGCGATGCCCCCCATCTGCTCCCTGGCAGATCGCTCTTTTTGAGAACTACTGTTCCTCAGCAGTTTTCCCTAAGTGGGTGAAAAGCAAATGTGCTGATGATGCCGTGACCTTTCGGATAAAGCACAGGTACGTGGGATGCAGTTCTCCCTGCAGCTTGGTGGTCTAGCTGTCTTTCCAAAGTGTCTCAGCTTCGTGGCTGGGGGAGCAAGGAGGAAGGGGATCATGTTAGAGACGTAATCATTCAGAATTGTGGATTCCTGCAATAAAACAATTTTCATCGAGCAAAATTAGAAGAGACATTAATGCAACAGTTAACAGCAACTAACTGCTCCAGGGAGATGTGTTGGCTTGCTTGTTCTGTTTATGGGCTTCATACAATTCCATCAATATTGATGTGTGATGCCTTTGATTTTGACACTAACCATTGCTATGAATTAAATTTGCAGCCATATAATTAGGGCTGCTATTAATAGGGCCTCAAGCTAAGCACTGCTGTGCTAGTTGTCTTTTTCCTGATGGAAAACGGCATCCACAGAACTCAGCTAATGTGGCTTGCCTGTTAGATGCTGAGACTGATGTGAAAATTACACTTGCTATATTTAGAGGGGCTCCTCTGAAAGGCAGATGCATGGGAAGAGTCTGACTCGGAGGTTTCCCAAGAACAGCACTGGAGTTGCCCTTAAACTTCCTAGTAGTTTGCTGTTCTTCTCTTAAGATAGATAGACTTAGTGGGAGAGAAGGATTGCAGGAAGAAAAGAGTAGCCCTCAGTTTAAAGGGCTGCTATCGCAAGCTGTGTTTCCATTTCGGCTCCTCTTCCTCGTGCAAATCTTTCCATTTATTTTTCCCACCCAATGCTGTTTCAACTCTCTCTGTCCCTGTGCATGCCCTGTTTCAATCTCATCAGGCTGAGCACAGTGGCTGGGATAGCAGCATGGCTCACCACTAAAAATCAATCTTGTATTTCATCCCAAGAGGTGTGTTTCTTATTAGATCTAATAAATCAGTGAAGTGCCCTTCATTCAGCTTGTCAATGGAGGACATTGTTTGTGATCAAGAATAAATAAATGTCTCTTCTATGTCTGACAGTGCACTGTCTATGTATTATTTTACCATCATGCTGTTTATGCCTGCTGTAGGAAAAATGCTGTTCCTGCAGTGGGAGGCTGCAGCCTCGCCATCCCTTGCCTCCGTTCACATGAGCTGGGTACGCTCCTGGATGGCACATGCGATGGCTCCCAGGGAAAACCAGTCACAGTGATGATGTACCAGGTTTTCACCCAGCACTGAGTTGCTCCGGTGGCGATAAGGCTTTGATCTGCGTGCTTGAAGATGCTCGGAGGTGTGGGGCATGCTTCTCGGTGCTGGTGTATTAGAGCTATCTGGGCTAGGTCTGATGGCTGGGCTCTGCATCCAGGGGTTGCTTCTACAAAGGAAACTGAAAGTGCTCTGCATTGTGTGTCTTCAGTGTAAACTTTGGTGCTACAGGCAAGAACCCAGGTTTGGTTATTTCAGATGCCCTGAGGTGAAGGACAGTGTGTGCATCTCAATTCCCACCCCATCCTCCTGGATAAATGGGCAACAGGCATTGTTCTGAACTCCTGTAACATGCTGTCCCAACGGCAGCTGCGCTGTACATGGCTTGAATCAATTCTGGCACGCAAGGTCACCCATGAAGAGCTGCTTGGGAACTGTCTGGAGAAGTGCTACAGAAAAATACGTAGCGCTGTAACTAGTTTTCATGATTGGAAACTCATTCATGTTTACCTGTTGAATGCCTGAATGCATGGTGTGTAATGTCTGCCCTTGCTTTCAACGAAGGCGAACCTCTACTTTTGCAAGGGACAGTGATAACTGATTGGATTATGCAGTTGGGGAAAGGCGAACTTTAAGTGTGTTGTTACATCTTGGTATGTGATAGTTTTATTCAGCTTGGCTGATTTAATTTGTTCCATTAGTGGGAATAAAATAGGTCTTTCACAATGAAATATATGTCTGAACCTGTCCTTATCTGACTTCGTTCTATGGATGGTTATCTCATCCTTTTAATTTATCCTTAATTATCGCCCCCGCACACATTCCATAGCACTTTAGGAAAAAGTCAGTTGCATCAGTGTGTAGAGAAGCCAAGAGGACATCAGGCTGTTATTGAACAGATGAAAATCATCTGTTTGCAGATCTCCTTCCAAAGGAGATGCCTAGTTTTAGCTATAGGTTGTAAGGTCGGGTGCTTTGCTGACTCAGTGATCAATCCATCATCCTCGGAGCACAGACCTCTGTGTCCCTGCAGAGGTGTAAGATGGCAGATGATTCTTGCTTGACTGAAGAAGTTGTTTAATTGAAAGTCCCTGTTTCTTGCCTTAGGACGTGAAATAAGGAGGTGTTTATTTGGTCCTGTATTGCTGGTGGCTTGCTCTGGTGTGGTTGGAGAAGCTGGGATTCTTTTTCTCCCTAAACAAGGATTTTCAAGCCTCAGACAGTAATTCCCCTTTGCTTCCATCTGTGTAAAAAGGGTGCTGTCAAACTGTGATCCCCGAAATGTGTCCCCAAAATGACTGATGGTCCCTTACACTTGTTATTGTTAGTAGCCAGAAGTTGGAGTCTTATTTATTAATTGGAATTTGTGCAAGGAAAGATGAAAAGTGATCGAAGCCAAAGGAGAGCACTAATGCGCATGTTTCAGGGCTGGAGAAGGGGCAGAGCTGCCAAGTCCCTCTAGACTGTTTTTGAGCGGTTCAGGAATGTCCCTACCATCTCTTAAAGGCATGAAATTGGCCTCCTCTTCTCCCAACATTACTTATCTAGTTCTGTTATCTGTTGCCTGGCAGAGCAAGTAAAATAAAAAAAGAGAAATTGGGGTGTATTTTCATAGCTGCTGGAGAGCTAAGGGGCAGGTGTTTAGGAAATGCTATGTGAAATCGAGCCAGGTGGGCTCAGAGTCTGCTTTAATCTGTTTCTTGGCGCACAAGATGGCGATGACTCTGGTTCTTACTCAGGTTCAGGCACCTTGAAAAATCAGCTTGAAATTTTTGAGTGCAACAATTACATTTTATTCGTTTCCAAACAAAGTGGAGCTAGTAAAGACTGCAAGTGGCTGGACAGCATTATGCATGAAAAACAGCCTGCCTCAGAGATCTTACCAGCTCCACCGGCAGCAACCAGCACCCCGAAGGCAAGGGGCTCCACGTGCTGAAAGGGGTTTCTCTTGAAGAGCTCTTTGTGTAGATTCATCTCTGGGATTTGGTCCTGGCGCTCCCTGTCAAACGCTCTTAGTGATTGTCTTAAACATCACAATATAGGATGAGTTCTGCTGGTGATGCCCACAGGAGGTTTTCTGCTTTTGGGAAAGGAGCAGGAGGACACTGTGGCTCCACGCGCTGCTGGGCTTTCCCTGCAGCACCTACCTCCTGCTCCTGCACCGCCCTCAGCACTTGGCAAGGTCCTGGGAGGTCTGACATGAAGTCTCTCTTGGTGCCTCCCTTAGGTGCACGCAGCCTTAAACCAGAAAAATGTCTCATGTCTCATCTTTCCCAGTTCTCTTGGGTTTTTATGCAGGCAGGAATAAAGCTCGGAGCAGCACACCGAAGGTAAAAGGAGCAGTGAGGGTAAAAGGAGTTTTGAGGTGCATCAGTCCGTGTACTTTGGGGCTAGTTACCAAAGTAACTATCAGGAAATAGTTACCAAAAAGGCTGTTTTTCCCCCTTGTGCACATATGGGTTTTTTCTTTAACATATTTAGAAGATAATTAATCCCCACACCTTTTATAAGAAGAGGTATTCTCTCCTTAATGAGCTTGAAGTGAGGCAGAAGTTATTCCTCCTCCGTTTCATGCTAGAAGCAGAGATACATTTTCGTCTAGTTCAGTAATGCATTTCTTCTTGAAGTAATCTTGGTGAAAAAATATCAGGAAATACCAAACTATTTTGTGAATTCATGTTAGTTTTTCTGACTGTCCCCCGCTTTCCTCTGAGTGTGAATCTGAAGAAGTTGCTGTGTTCTGGATGTTGTTGTTTTTTTGGGGGAGGGTGGTGTTAGACTCCTGCCTTTCTATTTATGAGTCAAGAAGTTCATGCTTTCTTTACTATATATATTTTTTTCTGCAGTCTTTTAAAATCCTCAGAGGTCAAAATAACATGAGTTTTGGTCCATTTGTAAGATCTTAAATCCCTGGGTGGCAAGAAATACTGTGAGAAGACCATGCTATGTTGCTTCTCTAAATGCGTCCTTGAGGCAAAAAATGAATGTGGAAAACACAAATGTGCTGGGAGAGACAGGGGAATCCGCAGGAAGAATTCTGCGTGCTGGCATGGCCCCCGTGCTGCTGCAAAAGGGTTGGGATTTGGGGAAAATCGGGGAGTGAAATGCCATGCAAAAGCAGTACCACCATGGCTTGCGATGGGACTTGCTGTTTGTTAGGCTTTCCCTTGTGCATCTGACTGATGCTGCCTTTAATATTTCCTCAATCCCACGATCAAGTTTACTACCCATTGTTGTTACAGTTGCTTTTTGCTGCTGGCCAGGGCAACGACAGCATTAGCAGGGCTGTAAAATACTGCATGGTTTGCAAAGGCAAATCCATCACTTGAACGTCTGCCTGATATTTATGGACGTGTCAGACAGGCGTGGATTGGATGCGGCCAGTCTCTATGTTAGCATTAGTCCATTACGCCTGTTATGATGCATAGTCTCCCCACCTCCCCCTGCCTTTTATTACCCTCTTTTCATTTCTGCCGAGATGCATGGACAGGCAGATGCCTACATTTCTGAGGCCTTCAGGGAGCTCTTTGCAGGCAGCCCAGCCTGAGCAATAAAGGAGGGAGATAAACCCCCGCCCACGGTAGGGAGCTCCCAGGGCCTGGGGAGTGCAGAGCCCAGGGGAATTTTGCACCGGAGAAGTTCCCCAAGGTCCGTGGTGAGGCCATAGGCTTTCCTGGCTGAGACTTGGACGAAAAGAGCAACAAAATACGAAGTCTAAACATGACTGCTGCTTATTACCAGCAGTGGTAGCAACTCCTGGCTCTTCTCTCCCAGCCACCCTGTCCTGCCTGCACGCTGTCCGAGGGTCTGATGCATTCAGTCTTTCCATGCGTTTAGGTTTTGGTTGTGGGTTTTTTTTCCCCTGCTGTCACCTTAACTGTAGGCTGGAAGATTATGGCCATTCATGAGGTGTGTATCAAATCTCAGATGATGCTAATCAGGCGGGGAGGGAGCCACATCTAGTGGCTGGGGGAGAGAAATGTGGTGGTACTGTGTGGGTGGTAAGGATGCTTGGATTCTTCTCATGTTAGCCACCGGTTTTATTGAGCTGACATTGAATGTTACTCAAGCTTGCAATTTTCTGCTCTATAACTTGAATTTGCACCTTGTGATTTACACCCCTGTACATGGCCATATCCCACCTGCGGCTCGGTGAGCCCTGAGGACACTGAGAGGGATCTGCGGTCTGGTCACAGAAAGGTCTGGCCTGGGACCAAGGAGATGTGGCAGTGATTCCCATCTGTCAGGCAGTTCTCCCTTACGGGCAGGTTTCCCTGTGCATCCATTCCCTGTCTATAACATTATAAACCTTTTCCCAGCCTTGTGCTCCAGGGCCTGCTGTCAGCCTTGAGGTGCTGCCGCACCGCAAACGCCATGCAATCCCCCCGAAAGAGGGGACGATGGCTGGCTGGGCCAAAGCTGCCCGGTGCGTGACCAAAAGCTGTCGGTCCCGTGGGGTTTGCACGGGGCTTCGCACCGCGCTCCCGGTCAGTGCTGAGCCGAGGGCAGCTGCCACTAGCCACTGCCAGTCCATACTGGGCAGCCTGCTGGGACCAGGGGAGGATGGTGGAGGAATAATGGGCTCAGCGAGGGTTTAAGATGCCTCTGACACACGCATGCAAACAGGAGAGTGCAGGCAGCAGCACGGGCAGGCCTGGAATAATTAGTAAGTGGCTTCGGCAGCATTTGTCCCATCATCCCCTGCCTGCGCCTCAGCCGGGGACCCTGTCACCTTTCCCGGATGTTCCTTCTCACTCGGTTACATGTCTTTGCATCAAGATACATGTAGATGAAAGTGATGTGCATTTAAAATGAATGTACACATCATATAGCCTAGCTATTATACAGTGCGGGAATTTTTTTTTGTGGTAAACTGCTAAATTATTTATTGTGTGCTGGGCTTTAATCTCATAAACCTGCCTGCAGGCCTTACGCAAACCAGCCTGAGCATCCTGTAAAGTGCGCAAGTCAGGCAGCACAGAGCGCTGCGGTGACGGTAGGTGGTAATTGTTCGTCTTGCCTCGGCCCCTTCCTCCCCCTCATCAGCTCATTAAAAGCAGTGGGGCCTGTTAAGTTGGTCATTGCCACTAACTTAGAGAGTGATTTGCATTTGCTGCTTGGAGAGGATGCCAACCCTGAGATCCCCATCAGTCGGAAAGAACAAGAGCCTGTCCCTTGAGCTGCTCAAAGTAAAGAAAAAAGGGTGAGGAAGAGACACCGTGGTGAAACAAGGTCTTTCAAATAAACATCGCTGTGCCTCCAGCTGGGAGCACTTACCTTCCCGAGCGGCTGGGAGTGTTCGCAGCCTGCAGCCTTGCAGCTCTGAGTTAACATTTGGCTGACTAATGCACTGTTTGCTTTTGCTAGTCATCCTGCAGCCAGTCGCTTATTAGTGGAAAAACAGAGCATCCTTTTGCCTGCTTTCAGTTCTGAGTTTCTTTGATGCTTTTTGCCTGATGCTCTTAAAGCTTCCCGCTCTGACAGACTTTGTACCGCAAATGCAAGTGAGCACGCAGAAGCGAAGGGGCTATCCTGGTCTTATAAGCTTAAACTAGTAAATGGCAGAGTTGGAATAAAACCAGAGTCCCCTCCTCCCACCTTCACCTTTCTTTGGACTCTCAGACTGATTGCACCTCTTGAGTATGTTTGGGCTAAATCATTCTGCAGAGCTTTGAAGCCAAAGGACAGCAGGCTTGACCCTCTCTGGTTTTCTTTTCATGCTTTTTTTGTGCAAAGCCTTTTACATTGGGAACTTGGTCTTGTTATTGAGAAATAAATAACTAGAATAATCTGGAAGGTACAGGTTGAGGGACAGGTATAGTGGAAGAGAGACTGAGAAGTTTGAAATTCAGGGGCAGGCTGCTCTCTGCCTGCGGTTTTCCCACCAGGAAAAGGGGATAACATCACTTTCTAACTTTCCAGGGAGTTTGTCTGGAAATTACTTTGTAATCCAAAGTGCAAAGCAAACAAGATAAATACTGAGCTTCACGGTTAGTAATCAACTGATAAATATGTTTAAATGTCCTATATTTCGGAGCAAAACACGTGCCATTGCATAGGGCACAGCTAACATTTGCCCTTGATTTTTACAAGGCTGCCAGCTTTAATGGAGCGCTGCCATGCCGGGGTGCAGGCGTGGGGCTAACGGTGAGACAGTCGCTGTGCCGCAGTTTTCCCAGCACCGGCACCACACCAGTGTTTCGCTCGTGATGCTCTTCTTCTGAGGAGCTGTTGGAGAGTTTCTTGCAGCGTTTTTGTTTTCTGCTGGAGATGTGTCCTGCAGCTTGCACTTACTAATTAAAAGCTAAAGTGGAAATTCCCTCGGCGTGCTTCAGCCCAGCTGCTGTGAGAGCTGACCCCATGTTTCCAGCACTTTTCCCATTGAACTAGTAGGACATTCAATCAAGGGACAACAGACGTCGTCTCCTGTTTCCCTGCTGCTTGTTAAACTCAGCGTGTGGGATGCTGCTGCGTGAGGAAGGGACTGAGGGTCCTGAGCGCCTTTTCTCACTCCAGGAAGCTGTTTAGGAGCGTGACTGGGGACTTACCAGCTATAAACTCCAAAGACTTAACTTTGGACTTATTTTCAGCAGTTTGGATTGGATTTACCCCTCCCTGCAAGAGGGAAGCACTGACCTTTAGAAAAGCTGTGGGGCTTAAACCATTACAGCGTGGTCTGAGAGGAAGGTATTCACATAACTAATAAAAGCAAAGAGTTCAATATTGGTAGCTGAGAGAGCAATCAAATCTTCTGTGTACAGGGGAAAACCCTGTTGCTGCTGGTGGGGTTTGACTGGGGTTAGGCTGATACCAGCAGCTTCAGAGTCCAGATTGCCATGGAAATGCAGCAGGAATGGCTGTAGAAACTGTGGGCAGATACAGGGCAAACAGCACAAAATGCCAGTTATGGGGTGCGAGAACAGTGGCTCAATATTCGCTTGAGAAAACAAGCAAGCTTAACGTTTTTCAAGTGTGCTGCATCGAGGCTGTGATTGTTAAGAAATCTGTGATCGGAGGCACCAGGCAGCCCAGGTTCAGCAGGATCAATGTGTTATTCCTCGACTAGCATTAAAGACCAGCCGATGCCTTCTGGAAAATGTTGATAAAGCGCTCTTTTTAGAATAATTTCTGCTCCTCTAGCACAAATGTACTATTTCTTGTTTGTATGTGTTGCTTTCTTCGTTCGCTCTTTTATTATTAGGGACATTTACATGAAAACAGCATTTTTTGCTCTCGCAGCATATTCCCCAATTGCAGCTGCACTTCCTCAGCCAGAGATCTCCCCTTTCCCTTGAAATGGGGCTGCCCTCTCTCCTGGGTGCGATTGCATCTGCACTGGCTCAGGGTCACGCATATGGGTACGGTTCATCTTCAAGTGAGGCAGCCGCTGTGTTCCCATGCTCCAGAGAGGGATGTTACAGCTCCATGTTCATCCCTTGTTCTCCGTTCTCTTTAAGCCATCTTGTAAGTTGGTTGGGATGCTCAGTGAGTTCGTTTCCTCCTGTGCATAGCTGTTGTTTGTACCTTTTCAGCAGAAAGAGACAAGTGTGAAATCCCTGAGCAGGGAGGAATCATCTCGGGGTTTCCCAAAGTGACTGGCTCTGGCTGTAGAGGTTTAGGCAGCAGGAGAAACAGTTTTGAAAAGGAGAGCTAATGGAGATGTCTGGCAGATAGCGAGTATATGTGGTAATGTAGATTAAAGAAAAAAAACCCAAAAGCTGGTGTTTAGGGCATAAGTGATGATATAAGCAATGTGGGATAATATATTTATTCACCCCAGACCTTGCTTGCAAAGAGGCAGCATGAGCCACACTCCGTCCCCTTAGCAGGCACCGGGAGAGGGACCTGAAGGACCTTTGCTTTCTCCGGCTGCCTCACTCAGCTCTGCACATGGAAAACGTAAAACTCCAGATATGTTAAGCACATCTTTAACTTCCTCTTGCTCTGTTTCTGCTGTAGCTTTGCTTTGGGGGTTTGGCATTTAGGTGTGTTTTTGCTGGCATCTTGATAAGCTTGGGATAATGCAAAAAAGGAGAGAAAGACCACAGGAGAGCGGGGGCTGCTGTGCCGCTCTGCCCAGGGCTGTGGGATGGGGGGCACCTTCCTCAGGAGGTGAGCACCGTCCTCTGTCGCCATGAGCCCCCACCGCATTGCCCCGGTTGAGCCCGGCACCCCTGTGCCTGGCAGGAGCTCTGTGGCTGCTGATTCATGGAAGCAAATGGTTAGAGAGGTGAAATTCCTCCCCTCTCTGCTTCTCTCACCCCAGACCCCGCTACGTTTCTTCCTCCTGACCCCTGAATTTCAAAACTGACCTTTTGTGTCATGGGGGAGGGAGGGCAGGCAGAAGGGCAAGCAAAGGGCAAGATGAGTTTGGCTGTATTTGGGAGGTGGGGGAGGTAAAACTGAAAGCCGAGTGATGGCTGGAGGTGTGAGGATGCTGCGGGATGCTGGGTGCGAGGGCAGGGCTGCTGGGATGGGAGCGGGTGCTGCTGCTCCATCACACAGCGTCCGTCTTGAATACTTGCCGGTGCATTTAGTTTCCTGAAATGTAAAATGTGAGCGAACAGCTGAGCTTTTGTATTTCATTACCACCACCCTGCGCTTACTCTTACCGCCCTGCTGAGTGGTCCTGCTCTGCAGGGAAGTGGCAAACCTGCCGGGGGCTGTTGTTGGTGTGGGGCAATGGCTCTGAGAGCACAAGGTGGGGGGAACTGTGCGTGATGCTCGTGGCGTTTGGCTTTTAACACGTGGGTTTGTGGCAGCTCCTGCTCCCTGTCTTCTCAAGCAGCAAGGGCTGGGGACGCAGGGTA
Source organism: Aptenodytes patagonicus (assembly GCF_965638725.1). Classification (NCBI taxonomy): domain Eukaryota; kingdom Metazoa; phylum Chordata; class Aves; order Sphenisciformes; family Spheniscidae; genus Aptenodytes; species Aptenodytes patagonicus. The sequence continues at coordinate 2,009,720 of NC_134970.1, forward strand.
TGGGTCAGCCTCGATGGGCTATGGTGTTTTTGTTTCCAAACCCAGACAAATGCGATCGGTTTGGTACAGGCATCCCACCCGAGTGCGCTTCTGCGCAGCCTTGGGCTGCTCCTTCCCTGCTCTGATGCAGCAGCGGGTTGTTCTCACCCCTGTAGAACAACAAAAGTAAAATGCGCTTTTTCACCCACAGTAAAATGGCAGAGGACTCGGGCTTTGCCCGGGCTGAAGGAAGCATATTTCCAGTGCGCAAGTAGGACTTAACTGTCCTCCTGGGACCTTCACCCACGCCCTTTGGTCTGGGGCTCCAGTGCAGCCCTTGGCCTTCAGTCCTGCCTGTGTTATGGGGTGAGCTGCCAGTTCATGACTTCCAACCTCTGACATACTGCCAGGGGGGATTAAAAAAAAAAAAAAAAAAAGCCCTGCTGTCTTGTGCAGAGGCAAACTGGTGCTGCAAAGTGGCCCAATCTGTCTCTGTCCCCCCCCAGCATGTTGTTTGCTCTCCAAGACCCCTGGGAAGGCCCCTGTCGATAAGGTGCTGCATCTTGTCGTAGCAGAAACGAGTCCTCCGGAATGGATGTGGAGGCTGGGAGTGCTCAATATCCTCCCTGACAGGTAGAGTCTCATTTAATAGGATCCTGCCATATTCATTACCCTGGCAAAGCGGCTGTCGGCCAGGAGCGCAGGTGCAGTGCGCAGCCCCACCGCCCCCCCGCTGCCCCCGCCTGCACAAAGGCTCTGTGTGAATAAGTATGCAGTAAATGTCTCCCTCTCACAGATTTATTCCTTCATTAGGTATTTAAATACATTCTGCTGTATAGGATGCTTCTGTGAGACTGCTGCCTTTTCTCTCAGTGGAATAAATGTGGTGGCTGCGAAACGGCTCTCCCTGGCCGCCCCCCTCCAGCACCGAGCAGAGCCGCAGGGAGCAGAGGAGTGCGATGGGAGAGGTGCTGACGGTCTGCGGGAGCATCGCTCGGTCTCTGGAGAGGGTGCGGGGGGGTTTGTGCGAGGGCAGCCCAGGAGAGGGGCGAGCAGGAGGCGCGTGTACAGGCGGCTGCACGCCCCAGTGCGTGCTCGGCGCTGAAGGGGCTGCAGGTTCATGTGCATCCGTGGTGACATGGACCCGCTGCCCCTGCGGTCTGCGGACGTGTTCACCTGTGCACGCAATGGTGTGGCCGGCAACAGGCCCTTCGGCCACCCCAGACTGGCTCAGGGACCCGGACCCCTTGGCTTTGTCATGGTGGGACGGCGGGGATAGGTCCCACGGCAGCTCTTCCTTGCCTTCCCCTTTCGCGCTGATGTCCAGGTTGGACCATCCCAGTGTGCAACATTTTAGGCAGTTGCAGTAAAGTAAATGCTCTAAAACCACACAGTCCAAACCAAACGGCTCAGGGAAGAACAGAGAAACTAAAATTAGCAGAAATGCCCCAAGCAGAGGGCCACCTGGGGCTTTCTTTAGTTTCACTCTTAAGTTTTATCTCTTATTTATAATTTGTGGCTGATTTTTTTTTTTGCGTAGTTTTTTTTTTTCCTTCCCTCCTCTGAAAATGAGGAGCTTTGCTGGCTGGTGATGTGGCTGCGTCTAATCCCTGCAGACCCGAGAGCAGCGTTGCCTCCCCTCTGCCTTTCCTGCCCCCATTCTGCCTGATTCCTCCCCCTGAGCAGCAACATCTGCCACCAAGAAGATGTGGTGGGCAAGCCTTGGGTCCATCCCCGGGACACTTGCTTGCCCACCGCGTCTCCTTCTGTCGTTCCTGCCTTAGCTGCATTCTTGTGCTCGGTGCTGCTCCCTCTGGATCTGTAACGGGTCCAAGCCCCTCTGGAGGACCCTCATGTGGTGATTTAAGACAGTGTCACCCAGTTGGCTGCTTTGCTTCAAACCTCCACCAGTGATTTAAATTGATGTAACAGGCTTTGTCCTGGGCTGCTGAAATAGATATATATCCCTTCTGCTAATACCTCTGGGCTCGGAGCCGGGGATTGTAACTTCTTGAAGCACATCAGCAGAATTTGCTCATTTGTTAAAGCCCTGATCCACAGACCCACCAGGCTTGTGAGGTCTAACAGCTAATTCAGTTGCGGAATACCGTAATTGGGCCTATTTTTTGCAAAGCTGCCTTTCATTTGGGGTGCTGAAATAGATAGCTGGCAGGTACTGGGCAACCAGAAGGAATCTGATGTTTTTAAGATCTGAACACTTAAATTTTAAGGGAAACTGTGGGCACTGACAAACCTGGTGATGAAGCTCTGAAGTGTGAAAAGCTTCAAATACAAATGCACCTATTTATCTGTGTCCACATAACATTGTCAACAGATAGTGCTGATGGAGGGACATGATGCCATATACAGCTGTTTTCTTTAGAGGTGATCTCTCCTGCCATGAGTTGCCTGACACACCTGTATCCTCCCTGTCCTTTCTGGGCTGGGTTTGGGTTTTGCACAGCCTTTCTACCCAGGAAATTCGTTGCATCCTTGTCCTGGAGATGGCTCAGTTGTAGGGCAGCAGAAGACTTGAGTCTCTGGCTCATTTTGTTCCTGGCTTTGCTCACATCCCAGATCTGTGCCAGCTCTGCTGCTGATGGAAGCAATGTGCCCGCAGTTGTCTAGAAAATAAACAAAATCTCATTCAGCACTGGTCAGCAAGGCGATTTTTTGGGTGAATTCCAGTGGAGTGGAAGCTGAAGAGGATTTGAATTGATGGTATAAGGTCTAACAGTGCCTCACCAGACCCAAGCAAAGCACCCCCCCACCCTCTTCATTATATAGTTTATTCTTCTAATGAGTGTTACTTCCACCGAACTGACCCACCCTGATTTTCTTTGGTGTGAGGTGGCCTGACCTCTGTCGCACTGAATCACTGTTATTGCTTTGCTGCCTTCCCCAGAGCTTTCTCCCAGCCCTGGCTTTCAATGCCTTTGGCTGGGGATAAATTCACAAACAGGAGCTGGATAAAGCCCATCCCTGAGCTTGTCTCGGCTGCTGCACTGAGCAGGACGACGCGAGGCTCAGCCTAAAACGTGCTTGAAGGAGCATTGCAGAGCGCGGAGGGGTGGGTGGGTGGCAGCCAGGCCCCGGGGCACTGCGTCCACCCTGGCATCGGGCAGCGGAAGATGTTCAGCAGTTTGTTTATCACTAAAGCCTTTCACAGCATGCCTTGAAATTGGAAACTTAGGTGAGAGGAGGAGTGAGAAGCAGAAGCCCTGGGTGCTGCCGAGGAAGCGATCGGAGCAGGAATTGGATGGGGGGACAATGTCAGTGTAAGTCAGTCTCATCCACGAGTCTCATGGTAACACAGATTTGGGTCCATGTCTTTGGTCAGTGTGGATCAGGATTTTCTTTTTCCCTTGGGAATGGTTCAGTAAACGAAATATTCGTCTTAAACAAGGGTGTATTTTAAAAACCCAGAAAATCCAGTACCTTCCCCTGAACCATTGTTCTTTCCTGCTGTGTCTCTGGCTAAATTAAGACTTTCTTAGAAATGCGCAGGTTAAAAGTTTAAAAGCTTAAGGTTTCATTCATAATTCACGTATCAATGAGGCTTTGATTCCTCCCGGGGAAAAAGCCACCTCTATCTGCAGTGCATGTTGATAGGGTTACCCTGCGCCAGAGCTGAGGACCTCTTTGGCTTTCCTTTCTCAGCTCCTTTTTTCGGAGGCAGCGCAGTGGAGGATGGCTCCCAGGGGCTGCTGATGGGGAAAGCAAAACCTCTCCCTTTTGGGTCATTGGTTTGCTTCTGACCCAGGTCAGTAGTTGCCAAAAGTTGTTAATGTCTAATGGCTGCTCAGTGCCCTGTGAAAAATGAGTCACTGGGTCCTGGTCCCGTTCCCAACATGGGCAGGCATCCATATCCCAAAAACCTGCTGTCACCACTATCTCTGATGGCCTTGAGTAGGCGAGTGAAAGACCAGCTGGACGCTGTCATCAGACAATACCTGTTAACCATACTCCAGGCTTGTGCAGCTTTTCCTGTCAGCACATCCCAAATTGTTTTGGAAGAGGTAAAGCCTTGCTGTCCCCCTGTGAGGGACGAGGAGGCTGAGCTTGCAGAGGGTGAGGTGAATTGCTGGAGGTCATGGTGTATCAGCGCCGAACGGATGCTGTCTGTACTGTGCTTACACTTCCAGCGTGAAAGAGTAAGGAAAGAATAAAACCATATTAGAATAACGCCACTTTTCTCGTGTTACCCTCCATCAATAGCGGCTACATCCTGAAAGGTGCCTTTAGAGCAAGCTGGAAGGCAGATCAGGTGGCAGTTTTATGGACTGCCGCAAGGAGTTGAGACCTCATCTCTCAAGCAGCAGGACCGAGCCCTGATCCCAGTGCTGGCTTGGTGGACAGAGCAAAGAGCGAGGTATGTGGCTGCTGACAAGCTGTGTCGGCCACCAGGTGGGACTTTCCCCCTCCGTGGCTGCCAGCGTGGTGCTCTTCACCCGCACGGAGGGAACGCTGTGCTTTAACCAGCCCCAGATCTTCTGGGGTCCACAAAAACACGTCAAATGGGACCAAACCTGCACTTCCCATCAGAGACCTCCCATGGGTGGAAGAATGGCTGTGCAACCAGCCGGGTCCTCAACACCAAACCAACATGCCTGTCTCTCTCTGAGCTCTAACCTGTTGCTTCACTTTCTTTAGTAGAGGAAGAGGAGGGTGAGAGCGGGTCCCGCACACACAGCTGGGAAGACCTGCCTTCCCCTAGCTGGGCTGATCCTTCCCATGGCTCTCCTTGGCACCCTGCCCTTCCTCCCCTCACCCAGATGGTCTCTGCGTCTCCTTGTCAGGCATCCAAAATACTCCCCATGTGCTCTTTCTTCCCCATCCTTTCCAGCAGACTCCTTGCCCGGCTCAACGCTGTAGCCTTTCAGCCTTAATCTCCTCTTTGTGGCTCCGAGACACCTCTGCAGCGCTTGGCTGGGGTACCGCATTTCAGCGGCTTCTGCTCTTTTGCCTTTTGGGTGAAGATCCCCCCATCCTCCCCCTCCCCCCCATATAATACCAACAGTTTTGAGAGGGATTAAGAGAGAAGTGGAGAAGCCTAGCAATTTGGCTTAAAACTTGTGCCTTTTGAGAATCTTTTGCCTTTATTATCCAGCAGATAAATCTGCTTTCAGATGCCTTTCTGTGCTGGGAATGGGAATGGCGTGCAGCAGCCCGCTGCGTTAATCCCCCTGCAGGTGTGCTGCTCTTCTGTGCTGTCCAGCACCGCCGTGACCACGCTGCTCAGAGGGTGCAGAGACGAGCTGGGGGCTGGTGCTCTCTGCCTTTAGCTCCCCAGTTGTTATTCTTCATAATAAAATTAATTTGAGATATTCATCCCAGGAAGGAGAGGGTTTTTTTTCTTTTTTTTTTCTTCCCCCACTTCCCAAACTTTACCTAAGTGTCTGATGGCAGCGGCCATTCTGCAGCAGCAGGGCTGGGAGGGCGCTTGGCAGGCAGTTCAGCGGGAGGGGACTGGGAGCAGAAATCCCTCCACACAGTGTGCTTGGTTTTATTCTGCCATGTGGCATCTGGCCTCGGAGTACTGCCTGTCCCTGCCCTGACCAGAGATGATGCCTGTTACAGCCAGTGCTGCTTGTGGTCTCTGCTCCGTGTTCTTCTCTTGGTGCCAGAAAGCACCGACGATCCTGCGTGTGTGTGTGCGCGCGCTGTGGCTGTTCAGGTTTCTTTGGGGTGGTTTTTGGTTGTGGTTCTTTTTCGGTTGTGGGTTGTTTTTTTTTTTTTTTAAACCTCTTGAGATCTTTATTAAAAACCTGTTGAAGGATGAACTAAGGCAGACTCTCTTAGTACTGAGCCATCTTCAGCTTGGAAGAGCACCAGGATGGGGCAGGCACAGCTGTGCATCAGACCTAGGACTCGGCAGTTTCGGGATGAAGGTTTGGGCAGGTTCAGAGCACGGGCGCAGGTCAGATCTTCCCCTGCCTCGGTCCGCAGTGCTGTAGTGATGGGGTATCAGTATTTGGGGGCATTTGCAGAGCTGTCTATGGGAGTTGGCCATGAAGGCAGCAACAAGCGTGGCTGTAAGATCAGAGATACGATAACAAAAGAAGGTTTTCGGGTTTCCACTGGAGTTACATTTGATGGCTGATCTTTCCTCCCTAAAATCCCAGAGTGGCTCATCCTCACCTACTTTCCCCTTCCCGATGGGCCACATCTGCCTCCCATCTCAGCTTATCCAAAGCTCACCTAATATTTAAATCTGTACATAGGCTTATGGTATTAACTAACTTAGTAGTATAGCATAAAGCATTGATATATACCAATCCCGTTCTCTGTTAATAATGCAGTACCAGGGGCAGCAGAAGAAAAAACACCGAATTTCCTCCTAAAGGGGTAGGAAATGGGCAGGCAAAAGCCACCCCAGGACCACGGGAAAGGCACACGCCCTGCAACATGCCCTGCTGCTGGAGGGCTTTGGGCTATTTTGTACCTAGGAGGTAACGAAAGTCATTTCCAAAGTCCTCCTGTAGAAAATGCTGCTGCAGGGCTGCGTTGCTAGCTCTGCCTTTCCACGTGCTTTTCCCCTGCAGCCCTGTTCTCCTCCGGTTCTCCTCTCCGAGCGGCTGCCAGCGTGGCACGGCGCAGGCTCTTGCCGGTGGGATCGCCTGGCTCCCGGCAGCCTCGAGTGACCGCGGTCCCAGCTGGAGCAGTGGAGATTAGAGCAAAGCCCGTCTGGGCTGGCAGATGCTGTGTTAGCTGATCTTCTGGCTTTAGTGCTCCGCTGTGAACCTTCACAGCCATTCCTTCAGATTTTTCCAGGGGTCAGGTTGATAATGAAGGGATTAATTTAATTCCCCCTGCCTTCACCCCAAGCTTCTCATGCAGCTGGTGTATGCCTGTTCATCTGTTAGTGTTTTTATTGGCATAATTCAGTCCCTTACTAGTGTTGGAGCTCGTGAAATCGTCGGGTTGTGGTTCTCCCAGTGGGACCGGCTGCCGCGCTGGGGTGCAGCCACGCTGGGCTCCCTTGGCACCTCCCGCTGCCAGTGCCCATCCCTGGCAGCCGGGATGGGAAGGAAGAAAATTATTTGCAAATCCTAATTATAATTGAAAACACTTTTGACTTTGATGGAGTGGACCAGTTCAAAAGTCATCGTCCTCCCACCTGCACTGCCTGGCAATATATACTTTTATTGCTGTTTTTCCAGCAGCGTGGACTTTGTGTAAGACTGGTCTCCTCTGGTATCGCTGCAGTGCAGTTCAAAGGGACTTACTGGCATGCGATAGAGCTGCCAACATGCGACGCAGCTCCCGGCGCAGGGTAACATGACCCCTTTGAGAATGGCCCTGCAGAGCTGCTGGGCTGTTATCCCCGTCACCGCTGGCATCGGCCGGGGCCTTTCTGAGTGCATCTAAAAATAGGGAAGCCTGAATATGAAACAAGGGCTGGGAGGCTGGGACGGAGAAGCTGGGTAGGCTGGAGTGGGGCGGGAGCCCAGACCAGATCACGGCTTCCTCCTGACTGGTGTCTGCGTGGCAGAAGGGGACAGTCTGTTCACGGTCCCCAGCTTCGCTGGCGGGTGCGAGGTGCACCGCACAGCCTCAGCACAGGGTTGTTTTGCTTGTTTCTGTGCTTAGTGCCGAGGGTAGGCACGGCACATCGCGGCTCAGCGGTGGATTTTGGACAGAATTGCTGCTGTTTGGGCTCCCCAGACCCCACATCCCTGCCCCTCGGTGCTCCCAGCCACCCCTCGCAGGAGGGGGCTGAGATGCCAGGTCTTGCTGCAAGACTCGAGCACAAGCCTGTGACCCGGGGGCTGGGGGTGTCCGTGGCTGATGCCCCGCGAACAGGTCTGCCGCAGCACGGCTGCTCCTGCGGGTGTGCGTGGGTCTGTCCCCCTGCCCTGGGGAGGGAGGGCACGTTCCCACGCTGACACTGGAAACGGCAATGTATGTCTCCTTTGAAGGAGAGGATGGCTGGTAACTGAGAAACACATTAGTATTGCTGGCTGCAGCTTTCCTGCCTCCGAGGAGCTCTTGTTGGTGGGTGGCTGCATTTTTTGTTGGTGTTGTGTTTTTTTTTTAAAATTCTATCCCAAACCTGTTTCAGATTAAAAACAAACGCTGGTGCATATCAGTTTGTCAGTCACTCTAGATCTAATCTCTAAAAATAATCTCTTGCCAACCCTCCCTCTCCCCCTAGATGGGCAAGAATTATTTCAAGACATGTCAGCCTTTGTTTAAAGTTAGTTTTGTGTTTTCTTGAGGCTCATGTAGAAAGCAAAGGCTGTGTTTTGGGGAAGGGAAAGAAAAGAAGTACTGAAAAAGTATTCACCGCAGGGAGCTGTGGGTAGGGAGATAAGATAAGGGGATGCCTTTGCTGTTAAGGAGATGGTTTGACTGTCTCTGGCAGCCCTGTAGTGCTGAGGACAGTTTACCTGTTGGCATGGGACGGTTACACGCTGCCACGTCCGAGCAGGGCTCAGACAAGCAGCCAAACCGTGTGCGCTGCCTTGGGGAGAGGAGAGGGACCTGCTTACTATTACTCCTTTATAAGCAACAAGGTCTATTTCCCATCAGTCCTGGAAAATAAGCCCTTCTGCTGATTTTGATGTATTTTGATTAAATATTAGCCTACCCCTTGGCTCCCTTCACTTTATTTCCTACCGGTAGATCTGCATGTCATTGCCCAGAAGGCTCCTCTTGTGCCATTTGCACGTCACTGCCAGCATACTCTTCCAGTTGTGTTTTTCACGTGTGCCTGTGTACGTGGTGTGTGATGTGTCTGAGCCCAGAGCAACACCACGTTTGTGCTGCTTGGTTCCCCTCTGCTGTGGCCGGCAGCGGTGCAGGGTCAAGGCTGTGGGTCCGTGCTCGCAGGGACCGCCCCACATTGCTCTACTCTGAGGTTTGGGAGCGGATGGAAATGCCTCTTGGGTAGGTGTTTTCAAAAAGATGGGGGCTTTTTATCTGAGTGCTGCTATGGTGAAGGAGGAGTTCAAATCAGATTGAATGCATGCACTTTAAAGGAATAGTTTTCCAAATATAAGAAGTAACTTAGGAAAGAAGAGCTTGCTAGTTTAATTAGGAGAAATAGCTCAGATTTGCAGCTCCTGCGCTTGTTTGAGGGTCGCTTTCTCAGATCAGCCTTCTCCCCATCACCTCCACCTGCGTGTGGGGATGCGTGCGCTCACGGCTGTGCAGGCACATGTGTTTCCCATGTGCCCAGGCAGATAAATATTGCATACTTGCTCTGGTAAGTGACAGTTACCCCAGGGCTGTCATGTTCTTACCTGGCTATGCTGTTTCTACTGGGTTTGTCCATGAAAGGGAGATTGACAGTGCTGGGAATTGGCCACCAGTCCCAGGAGGAACCGGTTTGTAGGTTCTTCTGGCAGCCCGAGCATCTGGGACGCATCAATTCACAAATGTGGTAACAGTTTATCAGGGAATCGTGGTTTGGATTACAGCAAAATCCTAGAATGAGCAAATCTCTGTTTAATCTGGAGTGCTCTGTCAGCCCAAGTGTGATTTCTAAAAGGAAGAATGATTTTGCAAAAGTTTTGTGTGCCCTCTGGGAACTTTCTCCCAATTCAGGTCCCATTTGTAATAATAAAGTAAAATATACCAATATATCGGTGGTCGCTCCCTCCTTTTTTTTTTTTTTTTTCCTCCTCCCTGCATTTGCCTTTTCCATTGCTTGCTTTTCCCGGTGGTGTTGCTCGGTGCTAGAGACTTAGTGCTGCTCGTTAGAGACAAGGTTTGAAACAAGTAGTTCAGTGGTTGGTTCAGCTCCACGTCCCACCTGGCAGGTTCGAGGATCTGGGGTGAGAACTGGAGCGATAGGAGCATTCAGGTGCATCTGCGATAGCCGTGAATTTCAACTCCACCTTAAATCAAGGGCTGAGAAGCGTTTGAGTTATAATGCTCTTGTGAAATTGCCAACTGGACTGTTAAATAGCTAAGGTTTATGTTATGAGGAGGAGGTATTTTTAATGCATGGACTTGCTGTGCTGAATTCTAGCTGGTGTTTGGTAGCGCCAGGAGAAAAGCAGCCCGTGTTTTACCTTTCTGTACCTCCACCCTCTAGAACCGTACGTTAAGCTGTGGGCTCTGGCATATGCAGATAAATGGGATGTGGGAGAGGCAAGTTGGCCTGATATGCGCTGGGCTGATGTTGGTGGGAGCAGGGGAACATCCTCCGGGTGAGATACAGCCCAGGGAGCCCTTACTCCGTACTGCCATCCTTTGTGCATCTCCCTCTGAGCCTCGGTGGCCAGCCTCTGCAGGGGACAAACCCCGAACCTGGCCTGCTGAGTGTTGTTTTCCTGTGCTAGCGCAGATAGTACAAGGAGCCGTCATCCATGGCACTGGTGAGACCGTTTGAATACGAAACCCCACCGGGCACCTTTTGACAGGTCCCCAGCAGCTTTAATATGGGACCTGCAGGAAGCTGGCAGTTTGGATGGTCTAAACAAATTATTTCCCTTGCCCAGCTGCTGCTGAAGCCCTTTGTGCATCTCTGATCTAACGCAGAGCTGGAGTAACCACAAACGTGAGCTAACAAACAGCGAGTAGACACCCCACCTTCCTGGATTTTGCTGGCTGCTCTCATCTGCATTATTCAAAACCATCGGGGGATGCGATTTGCATTCTTTATGGCCAAGCAAAGGCACCATGGGATCTCTGATCCCCTTTGGGGGGAGATTACATGTGATTGCAGAGAGACTGGCAGGGAAATTGCTCAAAATTGCACCTATCATACCAAGTACGCGTGTATGTGCACGTATATAGGCGTGCATGGTTCCCTGTGCTCCTCACCGGCGGGCAGGGGAGATGGCTCGGAGCAGGCAAGCATGCGAGGGAGAGACCTGGGGGTGGGTTTTTGCAGAAAAGATGTGCCCAAGAGAAGGGCGTGTGTGATACGGGAACGTTAGTGAAGATAGCGTTCCATCAAAGGGGAGTTAATTTGAGCAGGAGGTGGTGAAATGAAATGCCAGGCAGCATCTTTTTCTGGGGAAAGGGATTGGAGAGGAAGGTGGAGCACGGACAGATGGGATTTGACTGTCTAAATCTTTAAGGAAAATAAGTCTGGAAGCACGTAGGATTCTGCTGTGAGACGCTTTACCTCACATCCCAATTAACACAAGCAAATACAGAAACTGTGCTGAGCACAGGATACACGTGTTGGTATTTATACACCAAAACCCAGGTCTGTTACAGCCGCTCCCGGGAGTAGGAGCACAGGCGATACAAAGTGTGCCGGAGTTAATTTAAAAATAGTTTGATGAATTTATTAAAGAGCTGTTGGATCCTCTCTTTGTCAGCAGTGTGTGAGACAGCAAGTGGGTCCCGGTCCTTGTGCCCATGGGGAGCCCGTGCCACCACCTACACGCAGCAGCATCCTGGCCAGCCCCCTGCCCATCCCTGTCCCCCTGCCCAGAGCTCGCCGGGGACTGCCCCGTTCACCCCCCCAGGCTCAGCTCTGTTTGCTGGGAGCTCTGCCATCAGTGCTGACACCCGAGCTGGTCTGTTTGAGACTTGGCGTTGTTGTTCCCGGCCCCGAGTGCGGCGTGGGCTCGCAGCAGAGGCGGGTGCCATGTTCTGGCTCGCTGCGGGGACAGGCGGCAGCTGGGAAACGGGCTGGAGCAAAACGTGGGGGCTGAGCCCTGAGGCATTGCTCTGTGCTGCAGGGACTGCTCAGCATCCCTTCGTGGTGGCACCCCACAGCTGGCACGGGACAGGCTTTAGCTGTGACTGCCCTGGCCCCGCGTCTCCTGCACAGGCACATGTGCCTGACTCGCATGGCTCTGCTTTCAGCCTCATGTATCCTGAGCCCCCTAAATGGTTTCCCAGCAGCATCAACAACAGGATAGAGAGATGATAACACTGCAACTATTTAGCCTGGGAAAAGCAGGCGGAGCTCAGATGACCTGCTGGAACAGCATCTGGGTAATAACCTGGGAGCTGCACTGCTCTCGGGCTCCTTTATGTTTCCTGTTCAGTTTGCTTTTATTGGCCTTCCTGACTTTAAAGGTGCAGGTTTCTCCCTGCATCTCCCAACTGCTCTACAACTTCTTGGAAGAAAGATCAGGGCCTGACCAGTGCTACTTTAGTTTTAAAATGCATTCATACAAGGAACTGCAGTTTTACTAGAGCATAAAGAGCACCTGTGCAAGCTCCTTTTTCATGCCTCCTTTTGCCTTCTCCTCAAGCTTTTTGCTCAGATACCAGCAGGGACCTGTGCATTACTTATTTATACTGCAGTAACACAGAGCAAATCCCTCCACCACTGCTATGCTGGCTGTTCCCTGTACACAGCCCCAAAGAGCATATACTAGGATGGAAACGAGGATAAACTTTATGTCCATTTTACAACCAGCAAAGGAGGACACAGTGATGTGTCCAAGGGCATGCCAAGAAGATTGCTGGAGCTGGGTTAGAAGGTCATAGCCCCCAACTTCTCTCCTGTTGCAGGGGGAAGGCTGTCATGGCCCTGAGGTCCCCTTCCCGTCCCTGACAAGATCTACCTCTGTCCTTGACCCATGGCTGAAACATCGGGAAGGCTTAAATGTGAACCCATCCCAAAATCACACAGACTGCCAAACCACTGTCAGAGCAGCAGCATCTTCCAGTCTGGACTGGAGCCAGTGGCTCCATGGGCAAAGGCTTTGTATTGCAATCCACCGTGCTGCGCAGCCCCCCGCGTTCCTCTGGCACCGGTGGCTGCTGCTGCAGGGATGTTTCTGCAGATTCCCACAGAATGGTGCCTTCTCCAGAAACTTTCCTGGCTGTCTTCACTGCAGGAATCCAGATGGCTATTTTTCATTTTTCACACAATCTGGTCACGCTAGGCTCAGCTAGAGGTGTGTGCATCTCTGTGCGGAAGGGCTGGCAAACCTCTGCTCACATCAGGCAGGACCGAGAAACTTTGGGGGAATCTGGATGCCTTATGGATGCTGCAGAGAGCTTTACCCTAAAGCGCGGGCCAAGCCGTGAGTCAGGGTTAATGTCAGGTAACAGCAGCAAGTCATTTCAGGCCAGTTTTCAGTGTTAAAGTAACATAAACCCAGTGCAGTTTTTTTACCTGGAAGTAATGTCAGCATCTGTGTCAAAGACAACTTAAATGCACTATAAAAAATGGTTGGAGCTGCTGGTTGGGCACGCGCAAAGCTGGACGAAGGTAGGCGGGATGTCCTGGGAAGCTGCTTCTCACTTGCTCCTCATGCCTTCACCCTACTTGCAGGTAGGGAGATGTTTCCCCGCAAGGGATGCGCAGGATGGGTGCCAGCCACGGCTGCCCTCATGCTGCGGGTCCTTCTGATGCTGCCTGGGGGGAGCAGTGCAACACATGGGAGAAGAGAGGGTCTGCCCCTCCAAACAACCAAGCTGCTTTTATTTCTCCATTAAAGGAGTGCTCTGTGCTTTGGGCTAATGACACCTTTCACCTCCCCCTTGTCCCTGCTTCTCTCTCATGTCATCAATGTCCCTCTGCAGAACAGGGCGCGTTGCCTCCCTGCCGAAGAAGTAATTGAAAAAGTCGCAGAAATGTAAATAATTAAGGCTTGATGTGGTGTACGGGGAGCATCCTCCCAAGTGTCTTGTTGGAGTAGGTTAGTGCCAGCTGATTGATAGGCAGTTGCCTTGATTGATGTCCCTAACTCGGGGACGCTCATGTTAAAGTGACAAAGCTGCTGTCAGTGTCAGGTCAAGACAAGTCCGTAGACAAAGGCTGTATGTTGTTGTCTACTGTGAAGCTGGAGATAGTCTTGTGTAGGTATTAAAGATTTCTGGTGCTTGCTGTGGAAGAAGCAGGTGGTCTTGCTGCTCTGCTCCTCTCCTCTTCCCACCCAGCCGTGGGATGTCGTCTGTCTCAGCTGGCTGGTTTTCACTGTTGCTATGTAGCTGAAAAACTCAGGATGCACTTACAGATTTTTCAGGATGGCAGTGTTTTGGATAGTGAAAGCAAAATGGAGGCTGTATTATCTGGCTTGCTTTTAAGCAGGCAGTGGAAGCGAAGAAGCCGTTTCCTGGATGAATACTGCCAAGCCTGCACTGGATCTGGGCTGTCAGCAGGTCCTGCTCCACTGACCCCAGTGCTGCTGCCCCGGCATTGCCTCCCATATTGCTCCTCTAATGCGGGCACGCAGATCATGAGCCCCTGAGCAAGAGACGGGGCCGAAACCCCACGATAAACAAAGCATCTGCCTTCCATGCTACGTGCAGAAGATGGAGCCTATGGATGCAGCCTGGATCAGTTGTGTAGGCTTTGCCCCTTCTATGTGTAAAACATCCAGAGCAAATGTAGAGTGACAGGAAAGGGGTCACCGGTCTGGGTCACCACTGAGGTGGTGGAGGAGATAATCAGACCCTTTTCTTTCCAGTTCAGTGGCTGCCAAAAACACCGGAGCGCCTTACAAAAGTGCGGAGCCTAGCGAAGCAGAAGCACTCAGCCGGCCGTCGTTATCGAAGGCTGGCGATGGCGGGGATGGAGGAGCCCAACTTCCATATCCCGGAGTGCCACTGTGGAGCTCAGTCCTCGCTCGCTTTGCTCGCGCCGCAGAGCGATGACGATTGGGGTTTGCAAGTCGGGGCGTGTAACGTGCGCGTTGCCCCACATTGCCTGAGAGGTGGCAAAGTTTTCCTTGTTGGATGCTTTTGTAAAGGGTTTTGCAGTCCCTCGGGGACTTAGGGGCATGTTGAAGCACAGCAGCCAGCTTGTATTAGTATTGCTGTTAATAAAACTAAATAGCGTATATGCTCCATACGGGCCTGAGCAAAACCAGAAAACGGCGTTATTTAAGAAAGAGCTGCATTAAATTAGACACTGCTATAAGGGTTTTTCTATCTAGCAGTCTTACAAGGAACATGTTGATAGTTTGCTGCTGTTTAGTTCAACTCTTCCTCCCCAAATAAGGCTTTGCTTGTGATAGCATTGTCGAAAAGGCTCCCTGCAGGGGATATTTTGACAGTGTGATAAAATATAATACAGTAGATATCGTCCCATTTGCGATTTATGAGGAATTTTGTAACCTAGGGGGATTAATTCTGTATCATGTTACGGCACATAGTATAGATTCTCTGCTCTTGCTGTTTCTTTGCATACATAATGAGCAAACCTCCTTATGAATTTGGTTGTATCTGAAAAATTTTGTAGCTGGGTTTGAGCTAATCGGGTTCCCGTCTCCAGTATCTTTTCCTCAGTTTGTCCCCAGATGATCTCAGGGAGCCACAGTTATCCCAACTTGCTCAAAAGCGCAAAATAAAACGCTTTCTGTGAAAGTTGCAATTGCTTTTGACAACTCGATGGCTCTTTACAATTGGGAAACCACAAAAAACTCCTGGCCTCCCCAGTTCAGCACCAGATCTCTGCTGCTTTGTGTCTTCCGTTGTCATTTACAGCCCTGCAAAGCAGATGTGAATGGTGTGAGTGAATGCAAGATGCTGATTTAGGAGCTTTGAGATATGTGGGTTTTAGAGGCACCTAGGCAATTTAACGGTGAAAATCAATGGGACTTGTTTGGTTTTGGAAATCTATCTTGGCTCGCTGAGCACACGTGCAAATGATCAACAACTTGAGACGGGAGATTTGTTCCTTGCTACCTCTTTCTGTCAGCTTTTATTTGCCTTCCGTTGCCCTCTATAAGCCCTCCTCTTTTGCACGATTGTCTCAATTTGCATTTCCAGCAGATCCACTGACATTTGGCTGGACTCTGGGTGAAACACTCCTTGAAATTAGCCTGCATGTTGAGTTTGTTCTGGGAAGATAAGAAGGAAAGTGGCAGGGGGGCCTGGGGGGAATTACGCATGTGAAACTGCACTGTGAAATTAGCACCAACAGTCAGACTCTAGGCCAGCAATATTTCTCTGGGATTTGTTTTGGAAGCAGAATTTTTTACCATGGGCAATAGACTCGTCTCCCTCACCCCACTGGCTTTCAATCCCAGCACAAGCCCATCTGAGGAAGCCAAAGGATAAATTGTCTGCTAGCTTACTCTAAAGTTGCTCTGTAGTGCTGGCAATATGATACTGAAGAGGAATTTTAATTTCATGCTGTGTAAGAAGAGTGCATGCAACAGTAGCAGCCGTATGGATTTTCATATGAATAGACGTACAGTATTCATAACAGGGTAGCAGTGTTGTCCCGCAGGTTTTCATTCTTCTTGTTTCTTTGCTGTTTTCACATTTCCCTTTGCTGTCCACCCATTCTCGCACTTGCTGAAATGGAAAGTATGTCCTTGCCAGATGGATGTACAAAGTGACGAGCCTGTTTCTCAGTTATATTGCAATTGGCTTCAGAGACCTTTTGTTGCTTTAATTTCTGTGCAATCCAAGTGCAAGTCTGTTTTCCTTGAGAGGGAACATTTTTTAGCCTTGTGCCTCTCTTGCTCAGCTTTGCGGGTATCTAAGCAAGAGCAGTTTTCAGACAGTAGAGCCCATTAATGCTGCTCTGTCTCAAGGACACTCTAAAATAATGTGACTTAAATGGCTTGCTTGGTGGGGGAAGGCAGGTCACGTGAATGGCCAATTTGCCAGCAGAGGATCCGCATGGACCGGGCGTGCGGGGCTGGGCTGGGTATGGTTGATGCATTTCAGCCATTTCTGCTTCCGAGTGCTGGTGACCTCTTTAGTTTTCACCCAAGAGATGATGTCATCTCAGCGGCAAAGAACTTGGTTTGTAAAATTATCTATGTTGCACTTTTTTTGGGGGGTGTTTTGTTTTATTTTATTTTACAATTTTTTATGTGTTTGTTAGGGGAGAAGCCTGAAGTGATTTTTCTTGAGGTTGCTGATCTAATATATTCTTCACGGCCATCAAATTTACTTTAAATAAACTTCTCCTAATAACATCTGTGAGGTGCATTGCTTTGCTGGTTTCCATGCTAAACTGGTCATTAATGCATCTGCACATCCCTGCATGTCTGTCAAACCCAATCAGTTTTGCCAGTTAGGACAGGTGAATAAATCTGCCTGCCTGCCTGCAGACGCTGCTCTCTAATATCCCTACGTGGTAGGAAAAGGCATGAATTGGGGAAATCCTTTTCCCAGCTGCCGAAGAGGTGTGTACGTGCAACAGGAGACGAGCAGAGAAATACAAGGGACTCGTCAGTGCTCTCAGCCCCGGCACTGAGGTTAGCAAATGAGGCTGGAGGAAGAGTTTGCAGCAATGCAAATGATTCTCGCTCCCATCCTCATCTTCTCTCCTTGACAGCTGCTGGCAGCATGCTAAGCTGAAGCCCAACAGTGCCAGAGCTGGCTCTTTGCATTCCTTGCCAGCCGGTGTGAAAGATGGAGAAACCCGGCAGTGTCACCAGGTGGACTTTACTTTGCAATCATTTACCATCCTGATGGGTTTGTCAGGGCACATCCTCCGCTCCAGTCCCACAACGTCCTTTGCTTTGCTCCCTCTAGGTGAGATGGGAGATGTTCCCGCAGGTGAGGGGAGACGGCAGCTTTGGCCGGGGCCTCGCACCTCTGGGCTAACCGCGGTGATGGATGCGTCCCAGCAGAAATGCTACACACTCAAGGCATTTAGATTTAATGGTTTCCTTCATGGCTGTAGATTGATACAGCTGGGAAACACATTAAAGAGTTCAGCAGCAAAGCAGACGTATAATTAATAAAATACAGACTTTCATTTGAAATCATTGCCCGAAATAGCTCAGTAATGGAGGGAGAGCTATCTGCTGAGTTAAAGTGCCGAGTCTGCCCCTGCCTGCTGGCACGCTTGGTGCAGGTGTCCCTTCAGACAGGGGTCTGAGGGCCGACCTCCGCTGCTGTCCCTAGCACCCTCCGGGCACGCGGCGAGGGGGGAGCAGCCCAGCAGAGCTGCGACGGAGCAGGGGGCACCGCCAAGTCTGAGCTCTAAAGGGCAAGTGCCTGTCCACTGCTGGAGCCTGGCTAAGTCTGGCAAAATCCAACCAGCCTGTGAGATCAGACAGTTCTCACCAAAATAAGTTAAAAGCAGTTTGAAGACAGTGAATTCACAATCAGGTTAAACCCAATAACCCCATGAGCTGCTACGCTTCCGCTGTCGAACGTGGTGATCTCCGCTGAGGGCTGGTGGTTTCTTCTCCAGGGTATGTCTGAGAGATGTTCTCATGGCCTGAGAAGGGAGAGGCTTGCTGCCTGCACAGCCCTGGCAGGAGCTGGCACTGCTTCTCCGGCAGCCTGGCGTAGAGAGGCTATGAAGAAGCTGTTTCAAGTGCAGGTTAAGAGGGAAGCTAAAGCGACCAAGAAAATATCCCTTTAGCACTTGTAGAGGCTTTAGGATCCTCTTATAAATCAAAGCATGCAGGTAGCCTCCAGGTGTGGGAGGACAGAACCACAAAACAGTGTTAATGAGGCTGCAGAGCATCCTTCCCGGCTTTCCCATGGTGGCAGAAGCAAAGGCGAGTGTGTTTTATCTCGCAGAGCCTGCGACTCTAATGACGGTGCAAGTTCTTCGGAAGGAAAAAAGGGACAGTCTGGGGAAAAGGACCTTCTGGGCTAGCTCGTTCCCAAAGATCCAGGAGTGTACGAAGCTGCTCATGTTGCTTGCCTGCTAATTGGAGTTGGCTGTAGCTGATTTAGAAAGTGATGGCCTTAGGGAGCTGAGATTGTTGTTTGTGTTTGCCTGGGATTAAATACAGATGAAATTAAAAGGAAAAAAACTTAATTCAAGAAGGAAGCTTTGATGGAAATAAATTCACGCTGGTAAGGAGAGAGTGGGTAGATGCTGCGGTTGCCTGGTCTGGGTTTCGGTAGCATTCCCATAGAAGTGCTCGGGGAAACAATAAAAGGGTAGAGACAAAAATAGAAAGCAAAAAGATAAGTGGACTCTGATGAAAGAAGTCATATTAATAATGAAAACTGGAGTTTTTGAAGCTGCTTTAGAATAAATTTTCAAGGCATAAAACCTCTCAGGAGCAGACTCTTTGGAGGTTGGCTCAGCCGTTCGGTTAAGTCACAAATCTCAGGACTCCAGACGTGGGGAACAGGACCCGGCTCCCAGCCAGGCTTCCCGCTCTGCTCCCGTAGAAACAAACTGCAGGAACAGGCAGTGAAATACCTGGTGTGCTGAAATTGCCAGGCCGTAGGACTCCACACCAGCAAAATTTCAGTCTCGTGGTTTTAGGTCACTGAAAGATTCCTTTGCAGCTGAGTGCAAACCATGACGTAACTAATAAATCATGACACTGGCGAAATATGAGGCCTGAAATCATTAGCAGATTACATTATGCAGATGTATGGATATGGAGGGGGGACCGTGTTAGTTCCAGTGCAATAGGAAGAGAAAGGCAAGAAGTAGCTCAGCTCCTCTGATAATAAGCAGTGGCATCATGCTATGGTTGCAGAGAGGCTGCTGCAGTTACTAGCACTCAGTCACTGGGAAAATCTGGAAGGTAGCTTACCATATGAGTTCCATCTCTTGGTTTTTTTGGCTCAGTTTATAGCTCTTACTCTAAAAGCTTTAGAAACATTTGAAGCCTGGTCTCTTTTTAATGAGAGCAATTCAAATAACTTACCTTGTTAGAAACTTCAGCTTCTGGGGGTGGGAAGGTGGAAGTTGGTAGCCTTACGACCCAATGTTGTCCTTCAGGTCACTTAAAAGCCGGCTATAGGTGAAGTTGAGCAGCTCCCTTTCCTTCCAACACCTCTTTCTGCCCCCTTTACCACCCCCGACACTTCTTACCGCCTAGCTGCAAATCTCCTGCCAATGCTCATTAACACGAATGCAAAGACTCCCAAGACTCCTGGGTCTGTCTGGAGACACATCCACCATCCTCTGGCAAAATGGTGGCTGAGAAAATATCCAGCTCACTGGGATGTAGCTTGGATGTAGCTTTGATGTAGCTTTATTGCCTATGAGCCAGTAGCAGAAGATGCTGGGGTGGCTGTTGCATATACCCGCTTGGTGTCTTGGTCCCAGATTCCTGCCAGGCCGACTTGGGGCTGCGTTCCCAGTTGTACGTTGATGGATGTGCAATGAGGAAAGTGAGCAAAAAAAAAAAGGCAGCCAGCCCCCAACGAGCTGCGTACAGCTCTTCTCATCAGCTAGCGCCTCTTCGCAGACCTTTAAGATGCCTTGCTTTGGGAAGGCATGGGCGATGGAGAGAAGAATTTGTGTTGGATCTAAGGCAAAGAGACCACAGACCAGTCAACACACAGACTCATGTGTCGCTGGCATTCGATACTGGGGGTTTTGGCAGGAAGAATTTCCCCAAAGCTGACTAAAAGCTGGAATAATTACTATGAGACAGAAAAATGAAATACACCCACATCGCTGCGACCACTGACAACCACAGTGTGCAAATGTGATGTGCCATCTGGAATGCGTTAGCAAAAGCGTCCCCATCTGTGTGTTTGACTTGGTGCAGAAAGCGTGGTCAGAAAGGGAAGGGGCGAGCACATCGCAGGTTTGGGTGGTTGTAAATGCGACTCGGGACGTGCCTGCAGGTTCCCACCTCGTGAGCCACAGCGAAGAGGAGGGAGACATGCAATTTCTATCATCGCCTTTTGGAACGTGGTCACCAGGTGCCTGTGAGACACGGGCTCGCTGGCTGGAGGCCCTCTGGGAGGCATTTAAGCAGAAGGTCGTTTGCTTGGCTTGAAGTGCTGTTCCCGTGAAAAGGGAACGATGGCAAAGCACCAAACTGTGCCATATCATTGCTGCTCACTTAAATCCATATTGATGCATTGCCATCCAACCAGGAGGCTCTGTTCGCAGTCGATAGTTCATCTACAGTGCCTTCCATGGAAAATAATGTGTGTTTGAAGGGAGGGAGAAAGAGGAATTGGCTTACCAATGCAATGCAAGCAAGCATCTGGGCTTGCTCTCCTTAAGGGCTTCTCTTTAAAAGGAGCTCTGAGTTGATAAATTTTCGCTCATTTTTTGTATAAAGAAATCTCCCTGGCTTTGATACAAAGGAGCAGCTTGCTCTGCTCGCTGCTGGTTTGTTTACAGACCATCCGTGTGATGAGGAGGGGAGAGAGGAGCAGTGCTGGGGAGACCAGAGCATGGAGCCCAAACATGGGCAACGCCAGGCACAACCACCCGCCTTTCATCAGCCTGTGGCCTCTGTCAGAATTAAGAGTTATAGCTGCAAAAACATATATGGTTGGCTCTCGCCTGCCACAGCATATAAACAAGTATTCTGTAAGAATTCAGTCTGCAAAGCTGAAGCTGTGAAATGGTTTTCAGCTTTCTCCTTATAGAAAGCAGGCCGGTGGTTTTGCAGTCTCCCAGGCACAGAAATTTGGCCTCTACAGCAACGTTAACCAAAACTAGCAAAACAGAGACTAACGCCTTTTTTCTAAAAGCAGCCAACCAAAACCACAAAACCTTTGTTAACGTAGCATAGGATGAGGATTAAAATCCTCCTTAGAGACACCCCAACGAATAGTTCCTAGAACAATATCACTTTCAAATGCTGTATTTCAGGAGACTGTCTGATACTAAGTCTGAAGATGAAAGATATAAGTAGTTGAGAACTGGAGTAGTCTGTAATTTCTATCACAGGCGACTTTTAAAAAGACACCAGAAATATTTCACAGTGGCTTAAGTAGTTCAGATCCTTTCCTTTTGCTGGGGGATGGATTAAATGGTTAAATGAAGGTATCTTCTAGTCGTGCTTTCTTGGTTTCCCTGCCTCCCCATTGGCATGTACATCCATGTTCTCTATTCCTCTCCCATCTGCTTCTACTTCCCAAATTTCTGACATTTTACTCTTAAAATTTTGCCTTCATGTATATGAATGGAAAAGAAAAATACCACTGTAGGCCATAAAGGCTCGGTGGCCAGGATGAATTTTGACCTATGCTGTAAAACTCTTTGTAAGCTTTGCTATCGCCTCCAGCAGCATCAGCAGGTTGTGGCGGTGGTGCTGAGCATCACTCACAAGGAGACTGATTCTCCATCAGGGTCTTAATTGTGACTATTGGATCCTGAGTTTAGGCGGTTAGGGGCGGTATAGTCTTAATAACTTGGTGGCAATCACTTAAGGATGCAGGTGGGGTGCATCCAGATGATGCAGATGCTCATTTTGGGGTGGGGGGACCACCCCAAAATCGGCAACGAGTGTGGTTCTCAGGGAGCTGGTTGGCTTGTTTCATGACCAGCCCTTCAGGGATGCAACCGGAGCTTGGTGGAACATCGGTTTCAGGGATATCAGGCCTATTACAGTCATGAAATCACTTAGTACTGTTTAAGAAAGCAAACCTGTAAGGACAGCAGAGGGGGAGTTGTTTCAGTGTTAAATTACTGAACCACACACACAGTATTTGCCTAACCAGCTAGACCTGAATTGCTGTTCAAACAGCGCTTTTCTGCCTGACGTTGGCAATCAGGGAGCTAATTACACTGGATTAGGGTTTTTCTCTTAATTACATGAAAAATTTAGCACGGCTGATGTTCATGAGGCTGCAGGGGATTAAGGCGGAAGCCATGTGTTTATCTACAGGTCAATTATGGAAGCAAAAGCAGTAATGTGGTGTAGCTTTGTCTCCCCCATCCATGGACCCCAGCCTGAACCTATCTCATGATGTTGATTTTGGGCCATGGGCACGATAAGGGATTAGCTGTGCTGGCTGGTGTGTGAACAAAAGCAGGGGCCTGGGGGAAGAGCTGCCTCGGTCCTCCGAGTGTGGTGTTTCACAGCTCTAGGGCAGATCTGCTCCACCTCATCGTGCAGAGGAAAGTACAAGCAAAACCTTTCAGCATGAAACCAGGCACAGGCTGGTTGAGTCCTGCTAAGGTGTTCAGAGTCGCTCTGCGCAGCGATGTGCTGCTCGTACACACCAACTCTTCAGTTCCAGCCCTTTAGCCGTGGCCCTTCTTTCCCTCCCTCCTCACAGTTTGGAGACGTCTAATGTTGCCGGTGTGCTTCGGCTGGGTCACCCTGTGTTGTTACCACGGCTGCTCTTGTGTTCTCACGCCAGTGGTATCTGTGACCTCCAGAGGAAGAGCTGTAGCATCAGCTTAAATGACCCCATGGTATGCCACCAAGGACGCTGTGTGCAGCAAGCAGCATGGCCTTGGGCACATCCACTCACCTCTTTTGCGACTTTTTTCACTGCGAATGAGGTGAAGAGGGAAGCCCAGAGTGGTGGTGCTGCCAGAACTGGGGTGAGGCTTTGCTCTGGGGGCTGCAGCTCGCTGCTGCTCTGCAGGGCTGTGTCACTCCCTGCTCACAGCGCAGTCGGAGCTGCAGAGTGCTTCAAGTGTTAAACGTAATTCCTGAGCGCTGATTGCAGCGCCATCCTGACTGCTTCAGAGATTACAGGCAGAGCACCAAGCTCGTTCAGGTTCCCCCTCCTCCCTCAGCTAAATTTGAACTTTTAACTCTGAATTTGGGCATTTGAGGACCAGAGAGTTGATCCATCCATCAGCCTCTTCCTTTCCTTCCTCTTGAGCCTGATGCACAGCAGGGTGTTTTATGCTGTCCCAGGTCTGTGGTGTGTGCCCAATAGCTGCACCGACTCTCCTGAGACGAGGACAGATGTGTGCGTTGAGCCCAGCAATCTCCCTGCTGTGTTCAAGGCAATGTTCAGCAGCATTACATGTGTTGCATATACAGATTATTCAGAGCCAGTTCATCTGCTTATCTGCTGATTAATTCTGAGATGCTGGAAAGGGCATATGTGAAAGGCTCAGTGAGTTACAGTGCAGAGATAGAAAAGAGATTTTTTTTGTTTTTTTAATCCTTGCTCTGCCCCAGAATAGCGTTTGGGAAGCAGCTCACAGGGGCAAAAGTGGTCTTCCTCGGTGTGTGCCACACATGCTGGGAATGAGCTACCTCAAGCCTCTGTCTGCTGGAGACCGGGAGATCTGAGCGTGAATGAGCAGATAGGAAAGCATAAGGAGAGATTCGGCTCCCATGGATTTATACTTGTCTGAATCCTATCAGGAGGCTTTAATACTTCCAAACAGGGCCCTGTATAAGCAGATGTCCTTGAGCAGCACACCAGCCCGGCAGTTCGTCGTGCGTCTTCTGCCTTGCCTGATGAAACCACGCTCGGTCCAGCTCCCGTATGTCCAGTGATGAACAGGATCCAAACGCAGAGCGTGTATCCCCCCCCCCAGGCAGGTAAACACCAAGGAGCCGAGCTGCTGCGGTGCACAGGGAAGGGGAGAGAGCCGGCAGCTCTGTCGGCGCGGCCGCCCGCAGTGCCAGCATGGAGCTGCCCTCTGGGAGCCGTGGGACAGTGCCAGTTTGGCTGTGGCTCTGCTCGTCCTTAAGTGACCTCGCTTGCAAGGCTGTTGCTTTAGTAAAATTCAGCCTGTGTACAAACAGCATGGTCAGCCGCTGGCCGGCAAGAACTTTTGACTCTGTGTTCTGGGCCATTTCGTAACTAGAAAATACCTGTTTGCTATCTGCACCTCTACCTGCCTGCTGGGCATCTGCAGCGGTTGTAACCCAGGGTTGTATGATGTTCCCTGCAGCTGGCTAGTGCCTGGGACAGAGCAGCAGGCGATGTGGGAGAGCCTCATCTCCTGGGCTTTAAGCTAAGCTGTGTGCTCTGTAATTTTCTCACATCCTCTGCCCGAGCAAGGTTAGATCTGATCAGTAACACATGACTGGTTCTGCATGCACAAGTGAAACCAAAAATATGCACGGCCTCCTTGTTCACCTGATCACTCCTGTCTGACCTAAAGCATTGCAAAAATACCAGGCAGGATTTCTCCACAAGTTTGTAAAACCAAAAGATAACAAAATTTATATTCTTTTATTTCCTTCTGGGTTTTGGCTTTAGTGGCTCGCAGTTTGGCTTGTGTTGCAGCGTTCCCGGGAGGTGTTGGGCAGGAAGTCTAAGTCATTTGAAACATATTACTTACATGATGTTTTTGAAAAGGAAAGAGAATAATATTTCCTGAGGAACTTTTTGGTTCCCACCTGATCAGCTGGAAGCCCTGACTTGGGAGAAGCAGGGTTTTCATGTGACAGTTTTTGACAGTCGTTTAGTTTTTTCCTCCTTGGAGAATCACAACTCGCTACTGCTCGTTTAGAGCAAACTCCACATTAGACAATCTTGTCTAAGTGGCTTTTTATTCCATTTTACATGGCCGCTCAAGGTCAACAAAGCAAACTAAGCAAGACCAATCCCTTCAGCTGTGAAATGTACTGCTGTAGGAGGACGATCGTAGGGAGAGAGCTTGACACTGAGCTGTGGAGGATTATTCAGCTGGAAGGGCACAGGTGAGGTGTGGATAGATAACACAGATACAGTGCTATTTTGGGGACGTTGGTGAAGAGCTGCAAATGGTATGTGACAAGCAGTTCTGAGCAGATACCCGGTACCTCTGTCGCCCTAAATAATACCAGCTCTGTGCTTCCTCCCGTATTTTTTGTCAGTCACAGAAGACTTAGAGAGGCTTAGCACCCTGTCCCATTTTCCTTCACTATGGCTATTGCTTACTCCCCAGAATGCTACTCGCAACTCCTTCCATCACTGATTGTGTCTTGCAGGCAGCAAATGACGAGGCGTGCCTCTCTTCTGTCCTTGCTCATGAGCCCCTTCGGGCGCCTGCTAACACTGAGCCCAGCTATGGGCTCAGGGCAAAGAGGAGAAAAAGCCAGGGCATGACCCGGGCTTTTGTAATACCCAGAGGGCTGAAGGGCAGAATGGGATCAGCCTGTCCTCTGCGCAACCAGGGCTCCTGTTGCACCCAGCTAACCCGGCTGTGCATCCCTGCTAAAGACTGCTAGCGATATGTAGAAGAGGATGCTTTAGGGAAAAAAAAAAAATCTCTGCCTGTTCCTGGAGCTGTCCTCCTCTTTGCTTGCCTGTGCTTTCATTTACTTCCCAGCTGTAAGGGAAGGAGCTGGATTAAAGCTGCACAAAGCGGGAGAAGCAGGGGTAAGTCACGGAAAGAATGGGAGAGGCTGAAGGAGCGCATTGCAGAAAGGTTAGCGTGCAGTGCCTTATGATACAGCAACACCTACCTCATTCCTTTCTCTTGGAAGCCAACACTTAGTCTCTTTGATGATTTCCTTGCTCAGTGCCAAAATGTAAAGCCTGCAAGCAGCAAAGTGCTGCTAACTTAATGATACCCATTTCCCAGAGAAGCACTGAGCCATCTCTTTAAAAATAATACAGGAGTGTAAAGGGAGAAGGGTGCTTACTGCTGAACAAAAGAAAAAGGAAGTCATTGCACATTGTGGCTCTTTATTAGGGGACAAATTAGAAGTTAATAGGTTTTGTACCATGCTGCAGAAATGCCCCGAGTTGTCCTCCTCCCAGGGAGTAAATCCACAGGACGCTCTCGAGCGTTTCCGCCTTTAATGGGTTGTACTTTGATGCTGGTGGAAGGTGCAAGGCTGATAGCCCTGAACTCCCAGCAACTGACTCTTTGCAACAAGTGCTCCAAAAAAAGAGCACTGCTCTGCAGTGTTCCCTGCCTGGCAGCCTGATCCCTGGAGCCCTCTGAGTTAATAGTCTCTACCTCCTGCTTTTGAATTGGGCCCTCTTCTACGCTGGCTTTCCTGAATAGGAGAGAAGGCATTCTTTCGGGCACTTCATTCAATCATTTTTTTCATCTCACTACTGTTCCTAGCTAAGCTAGGTCTGGTCTGTGCCATGCAAGTGGTTGGGTTGCGGCGTGACTTTGCACCGATTCGCTGGGGCGTGCTGAGCCTTCCTGAGAGGGCAGGAGTGGGAAAGAGCTTCCCTCCTGATGGGAATCACCCGAGTGCTGGGACTCAAGGAAAAGGCAATGCTGCTGATTTAAAGCACCATCCAAACCAATACAACCTAGCCAGCCAGCCTACCCAAATTTGATTCTAATGAATCCATCCCCGGAAGACTACTGCTTAATTAATTAGCAGATCATTTGCATGAGGTGGCACATTATTAAAGTTCTGCTGCTGCAAGTAGGGCTGTGACAAGGTGTGAGCTGACAGCTTTTCAAATAAAAAGTCTTTTAAAGGAATGATCTTCTGAACTGGTAGCTTTGTTCTAAATGAGCCTCTCATGCAGTAATAAATTAAAGACATGGGGGCTGCTGATTAGTCTCTGCGTGGTGTCTCTGTACCATCCTCCCTGTTTTATCTTGGAGGATCAGCTCTCCAGAAGGATGGAGGGAGCAGAAGGATGGAAGAAGGAAATAAAGGCTTAGGAGAGAGAGAGAACAGCTTGAGAGGCAATCTTCTCTTAAGGTTTTGTACTGGTACCTGTTAGGATGTCTGAGCTGCAGCTTCAACCCAGGAATTGGCTTCTTTCACCTCCAGAAGCCAGCAGAGAGGCAGCAATGGATCCCTCTCCCAGGCTCCTCTTTCCACCTGTGAATGGGAAGGACTGTGTTCGCGAACGCTCTTTTCCCTGCGGCAGATCCGAGTGCCCAGCCTCCTAGGTGCACTCCCAAAGCAGCACCTTGAACGTTGGTATCGCAACTGGTTGCCATTAGCCAGGGGACACGTGGGGTTGCTGAAACAGCTGGGATCTTTGGTACAACAGCCTGTTGACTGTGCCTTGAGCTTTAGCACAGAAGGAAGGGTGGTTTTCTGTTTGTTTTGGTTTTTAAAACCTATCTTGCCTTCCCTGTAGATGGGTTCAAACTCTTTGAAACGGTAAGATTGAAAGCGTTCAGGTCTCTCTGTTTTAGTTGCATGTGCTGATTCTGGGCAGACTTGCAGCCGCCTTGTCGCACAGGGCTAGGAAGAAAGCCTTGCTCGTAGGAACAATTCTCCGCCCTTAGCACTGGCGATGCAGGAAGTGAGACTTAATTTGGGTTGTTTGTTTGCTGGGTCGGCATTTTTCTGCTTAGCAGCATATGTGGGTGCCAGTGCTGCAGACTACAAGCCTTGCCTCCCTGCGGAGCCACCTGGGACCCAGGGGGTTTCTCTGTGCTCGTCCCCAATTAGCCCAGCGGTTCCTCTGACTTGCTCATCCTCTGGGGAGCTTCAGATTCGCAGGTTGTGACTTTGAACACTTAGCTAACATTTCCCAAGCAGAAGAGATGGGAAACATATGTGGGTGTGAAAGACACGTACGTAGAGACATTTTTGACATGAGTATTGAATTTGCAGAAACCTCAGATCTATAAATAATTCGGGTTATGAAGCCTGATCAGAATAAACTCAGGCTTGAACCCACCCTGCATTGTGCATGTACAGCTGCTGACCCGCGTTACCTCCTGCTCCCCAGACCTGCGGCACTGCACCTGCTTCCCTCTCCCCCATCCCCTTTTGAAGGTATAAACTCAGGCGTGCAGCTGCACAAGCAGGCGGTGTTTGCAGATCCTGGAAACGAGGGATTGTCTGAGCGGAGGGTACCAGCAATTTAATCTATTGGGAAAGGTGAGATCCGAGCGAGACAGGGACAGAGGAGGTCTGTCTCCTTGCACCTGGAGCTTCCCTTAAGTTCAGGGAGGGGATGGAGGAGGAAAATGTCTCAAAAAAAGGGGATTAGGACTCAGAAGGCATGAGCAAGAGGCGGTCTTGGCTTTGCGCTGCCCTTGATGCTTTGTCTGTATTGTGCCCAGCAGCAGGAGGGAGAAGTTGGGATGCGAGGCTGGGTTAGCTTG
Organism: Aptenodytes patagonicus; assembly: GCF_965638725.1. Taxonomy (NCBI): domain Eukaryota; kingdom Metazoa; phylum Chordata; class Aves; order Sphenisciformes; family Spheniscidae; genus Aptenodytes; species Aptenodytes patagonicus. The sequence goes on from NC_134970.1 coordinate 2,038,158, forward strand.
GATGGGGCTTTCATGTCTCTTTGAAGTTCAAAAGGAACAGTAAATGTGAATGCCAGGACTTTGCAGAGCAGCGTCGTCTGCGCGGCCCTCGCTGGAGGGGAGGGGGGAGCTGTGGGGAGAGTTTGGGTGCTTGCACCAAAGTACCAGTGACTTACCGACCGCTTGTTATTGCCTCTTGAAATTGAGTCCTCAAGCAGTGTCCAGGGGCAGTGTGGGATGAGGTGCTGATGTGATGCCACGGGGCTGCTTGATGCTCGTCCCCCCAGTTCATTCCCTTCCGTGGGGCAGGGGCCAGACCTGCTGCCCATCGCTCTGGTGGCTGCAGCCGCCCTGCTCTAGGCCCCTCTCTGGCACTTTATGAAAGAAAGATCTATGTCTGCAGCAATTTAAGGAATGGTCATGGTACCGGTAGGCAGCGCTTGAGAAAAACCCTCTCGGTTGCAATGCAGCTCCAACGCCTGTGCGCTAGCAGGGCTCACTGCAAAGAGCTCTTTGCCAAACTGATTTTTCTCCCCAGCTGATACTGTAGAGTTTTGTAAGGGCAACTCCAATGGGGATTAGTGAGTGTATTTAATGTTTAGTTAGACAGCGTAATTCTGGAAAGGATGGATTTTCTCTTCCCTCGGAGACCAGATCATTTGGTCTTGAGGAGCTGTTTTGCTTCAAGCCACTCAGCCTGACAGCGTCGTGACTTTCTGGAGTGAACCCATCTATCGAGGCTTCCCCTGCTATCTTCGGGGTAAAAATAAAGGTGATGCCCACTATGACAGACGTATTCTATCCTAATTTGGGAAAAATCCATAAAGAAAATGTGACAGGAGAGAAAGAGACTGGGATATGAGGGAGCCTCCAGGTAATGAAGTTAATTGGATACGCTCATTTGAATTGAATGTGCATGTAAGGGTTGTCATTAACTTCCTCATGGACATATCTATGATTTAAAGGAAAGATACTTAATGGGATTACTATTTCACTTTAATTTCAAGGGGGAGACTTCCCACGCGGAGAGCAGTGAGCTAAATCACACTCCTGGTGTTCCTGCCTGCAGAAGGTGTGTGCAGGGAAAGCCAGTTCTTCAGGGCTGGGTTTCTCCTCCCGGAGATGGAGACACGGGGCGGGGGGATGCTATCCAGCAGTTCAGGGAGGGCCCCATGCATCTGCAGTAGCAGATTCAGATCCCGATCCCTGATCTGCTACGGACTGGCTGTATGATCCCCAGCAAACCACTCAGCTTCCCTGTGGTTTATTAATGACCTGCAAATAGCTCCAACCTAGCTCCCCGAGCACCAAGAGTTAGCTGATGTTAGCAATGCTCTGAGGGAGTCTAAAGGGTACTTAATTCCCAGAAGAATTTCATATAGGGTCTGAAGGGCTCTTGGGGACTTCTTGTATAGAGATTTGCAATCTCTATTCTGGATTTTCCCCTCCTAAGGATTGCCATGCTTTTTTCTCTCTGGCTGTCGGAGGCAGATGCCAGCATGGGCAACACTGTAAAATGATACTGTGAGAAAGGGTATTCGTGAGGGGGACAGCAAAAGTGGCAGGTCATCACGTGCATCTCACCTCCTTTTTAGTCTGGTGTGAATGTAGAATAGCCCAGTTTAATTAAATCAGATTAGCAAAAGTAAATCCTTTCTGTAAAGACTATTTGGTGGAGGCACACACAGAAAATTGGGACTGATATTTATGTGTCTTGTCCTGTTTTTAGGGAGCTTTTGCATTGCTGAGTCTCTTACTTGCGGAAACTTCCTTTAGTACCAGGTCTAGGGTAGGAGAAACCCCACAATACCAAAGACAGAAAGAGGTAGGGAAAGGCTATTTAAACTATACTGCGCTCCAGCCTGATTCAGAAACCTGCTGCCAATAATGGTCTTTCTCCTAAATTTCCAGCACTGAAGCAAGAAATCCATCCCAGAGCTTTATGGGAAGCTTTAATGGGAAATGCCTGAGAGCTGAGATGTGCAGACGTAAATGGCAAAAAAGTGGCAATTCTGCAGAGAGGCACCTTGGCAGCGAAGGCTGCTCCTTGTCTTTGGTTTCTATTTTAGGCCGTAGGTGCAGTAACACTCCAGTGTGCATTCCCAGAGCTGATACTGTTCTACTCGAAACGTCCATTTTACACAAATGCAACATTATTTGATAGTATTCACCCTGAAGGGCTAGAAATCCTAGCATGAAAGGAGCAGTCTTAAGGCTCCGGGGTTGATTGGGCTTTTCGCTTTGTCACTATTACATACAAAGATAAGCAAATTCAGCCAGTGCCTTGCACCTCCTGACCAAGAGCATCATTTCAGGAGCCCATCCCGGTGCCTCCATGGGTCATTTCACGTGGAGGGGTGCAGCCAGCAGCGAGGTGCTTTGGGACCCATCTCCCATCAGGCACCTGCGTATGTGGGGAGAGGCTGCAGTTCTTGAGGAGTTAACGGGTGGCCTTGTATCTAGGATCCGAGATGGGGAATTAGTCCCTTCATGCATGGACTTATTCAGCTGTTTTTTCTGGCACCAGGCATTTCATCATGAGTCAGCCTCATTGAAACACTCGTAATGAAAACAGACAGGTAATTTAATCATGGAAAGTTCCTACAAAGAGATTCAGTGTCTTCTAATGGGAGCCTGCTGGGGGGAACTGGAAGGGAATCCAGATGTATCTTAGCTCTGGTACAGGCTGGGCAAAATACCGAACAGAAACTTTAGTACAATAGGTATGTTGGAGCATCATGTCATATTAGATCCTTGAATGGCTCGTACATTTATCGCCACGGGTGCTACACTGCAACGTATACATGACACAATATGGTATTTTGCTAATCTCTCAAGATAGTGCAGAGTTTGTGCCTGCAGTCTGTGTTGTGGGGGTATTAGACACATAAATCTGCGCAGTGCCTTTGAAGGGCTGCAGTTCCCTGAATTGAGCAGCATTCTGCTCTGTCACGTGGGGCATTTTGCTGGCCTGGCGTCCTCTGAGCCAGGGATGATATTTGGATTTGCAGATTATGTAGTTAGGCACTTTTCAAGCCATATTTGTAAACATACATCAAAAGTGATTGAGGAAAGTGCTGTATCTGTCCCAGACGACTTCTCCGATTCACGTCCGAGTGTGCAAGCCTGCAATCTGTCCTCCCAGTCTCCGCTGTCTCTCAGGTGGCTGATCCTGGAGACCTCTGGTTTCCATTGCACTGATGCGCTTCTCCCCGTACCCGCCTGCTCCCTGTTTCACTGTGCTCCCACCCATTCCGACCTGCACTGCTTCCCTCCGTGTCTCTCTCCTTAAACCTTCCCCATGCCCCATCATTGTGTCGTGAGTGAAGAAAACCTGGTAGACTTAGGGGGATGTAAAGAAACACGACCACCAGCAGCCCAGCCCCATCCCGCTCCGCCCCACTCCTGCATCGCTGTGCCTGGAGCCTGGGCTGAGGGATGAACCCAGACTTGTAGGGTTGGTACCACGCCGCTGTTCTAGTGATGGGTCGGTAGTTGTTTGGCACTGGAAGGGCACCCGTAAGTTAGGCAGAGGCATTATTTCTCTCTCCAAATATCAACAAGAAGCTTCCTCCTGTGGAGATGATTCCTTTCTTCTTCCGTGTTCACAGGAATCATCATTCTTCTCTGACATCATCATTTGTTGTCATGGAAACCAAACCCGCAGGAAGAGATGCAGTGAGGCATCCTGGTGTCAGTGGGTGCATCTCGGGCACTGTGCTCTGGACACGGGGCTGTGGGATACCCGGGTGGGTACAACACACCACAGCGTGTGGGACAGGAGAGCAGCGGGCTCTGCTCTCCTCTTGTCCTGTGGTCTCTGAGCAGCATGGAGCCATCTCACCTTGACAGGCTCAGTGAGAGACCCTAGGCTGCTCCTCCTGCCTGTGGGGGAGGCAGGAGGGTGCAGGCAGCACCCAGCACCCTGTGCAGGGCTCCGGCTGTGTCCCAAGACACCCGTGCCAGGCACAGCTCCAAACACTTGTCCAGGCTGGAGGAGCCATCACGCAGGAGGTGCTGTCTCCAGCCCAGAGCCGCAATTCCCAGTTGGAATTGGCCTGCACAATGCTTGTCCAGTGGTATCTCTCTTTATTAGCCCTGTCTGACCTCATTACTAGAAAGAAGCTCAGTTTAACGAGCTGCTGGTGCCCCAAGGGAACTCTGAAAAACAGTTGTTTTTCACAAAGGCTGCTGATCCTTCATGTCCGGCGTTTCCATTCCCGTTTGGCCATTAATCAGATGTTTGCATGGAAGCGGCTGTGTGTCCCTGACAGCCCAGTGTCCCTGCTATTTATTCCTCAGGTGATTTTGCAGCCTCGTCCCTGTGTCGGTGGCGCAGGCTGGTGCGGGAGATGGCAGTGGTGCCTGCGCGGGCAGTGGCTCTGGGGGCAGCGCGGGTCACTCAGGTTTGCAACACCCAGCAAGGCACTGGTCTCATGCTGGCCTCAACCTGCCTCTAGTTCTCAGTATTTCATGAAGGCAGTGAAGTATCCTGATTTGCACAGGTGTAACTAAAGCAGGATTTGACCTTCTGCCTTTTTTTGGATTTTCCTTTCTGAAAGTTCAGGGCTTTTGAGCCAGGCTTGGGCTGCCTGCTTAATCCTGCCAGAGGCTCCCTGCATCTGGCCATGGGTGTTAAGCCAGACCACTCAGATTCACACCTGGTGTTCTTTTATATCACTAAAAACTCAGAAGGTAAGGAGAAAAGGGAGAAATCTGGAAAATAAATGTGTTTGTGTACCAAACATGCCTTTACGTGACAGGAGGTATCAGGGCTCTTTCCAAGAAGAGGATTTATCTGGAGGAGGGTGCAGGGGAGCATCTCTCCTCTATGAGTGTGAAGATATCTTTGTATTTCCAGCTGGGGTGGCACATTTCTCAGATAAATCTTAAGATGCTTAACAACCTGCTCTCTTACCTCCTGGGGACATGAACCAGAAAAAACAGTCGTCCCTCTCTGCTGCTCCGTCCTGCCTCTTCTGAAGGCTTAGACTTGTCCAAAGCTTCATGCCTCTTCCTCCGTACCGCAGCCAGGCAGGGAGTAATCGAGCAGCAAAACGGGATGCAGCAAGACAGCTCGGCATGCGGCTGCAGCAGATGGCATCTTTGTGATAAGAGGTTTTTCCAGGGACAGGCAGTCCCCCGTGCATCCCTCTCCTCGCAGGGCAGCGTGCACGTGCTGCACAACACCCTGCGTGCAGAGCGTGTTCCTGGCCCCCGTCTAACAGCATGGCTGTCGCTGTGAGCCGCGGGGCCGGCCGCGGCTCCACCGAGCCCTTGGCTCGCCTGGCTGCTCTCGTCTCCTTGCCTGACGGTTGCCAGTGTTTCCAGCTATGCAGACACCGTGTTGCGATCAAAAGGCTATTCAAATATGCAAATCCTGGTAGGAAAGACAAAGTAAATTGTTTGTTTATCCTCCTCTCCTCCCCTTGCACAGCCCCTAAGGCCATAAATTATTAACTTTTGGAAGAGATGGCATATCCTCAACAGCAGCCGCCACTCCTGGCAGGGATGGGATTTGTCACAGCTTGGGCAGGTTTTCCTGCAGGAGCAGGGAGTTGTCTTTTGGTGGGGTGGATGGATACTGGGAGCCCATCAAACCGAACAGGCCATATGGCCGCAGTGTTAGTTCTCGGCTCACTCAGCGGTACGGGCTGGACTGGGTTCGCCTTGCTGAATCCTGCAAATGTGAAAGTAATGGGGTGGCAGCAGCATCTCCAAATTTTTAGGCAGAGATGGTATCGTAAGAGGCTTCGGTGGCAGCAAGGGGTGATGGAGATCATCTGAGCCTTATTGTTTATGCATCTGGAGAAAAAAAACATCTCTGCTGTAACTTGGCTTTGTTGTGCTGCCTGTGGAGTCTTGTGGTCTTCTTTCAGGCTCATTTTGGAGAGAATCTAAAAAGTTTACAATCTTTGTTACTCTTGGATGCCCATGGTCAGTCATAGCACACTGACAGTCTGTGTGCTCCCCTTGCAACCGCAGAACTTTCTCATTATTTCTCGTGGTTTGGGGAAATCACATCAACGTCAGTGGAGGAGGAACCTTTGCTTTAACTCCTGTGCATGCATGTTGCTTGCCAGCTCTTTGCTCTGTTTCCAGGTTGCGAGCCAAGATTTTGAATTAGATTCCTTTTCCTATCTTGTCCTCCTCCCCTCAACCCCCAACCCCAAAATAAAATCGGAATTTGGCTGCTATGAAATCACCTGTAATCTGTTTGTGCTTCTTCCAGATCCGAGCAGATGGTCCTCCCCATGGTGGAATTCAGTATGAAATGGTGACAGTTTTCAAGGACGGGAGCCCAGTCCTTCGAGACATGGCCTTCTCCATCGATCAGAAGTATCTGTACGTCATGTCAGAGCGACAGGTAAGGCGTCTGCTTCTGTACCTCCGTGGTTGCCGTTTCCTTCCATAAGGAGTGTGTTGGTGGAGCACAGGGAGCTGAGGTTGTGTGCTGAGCCCCACGGTGCCGAGATTGGTACGTGTAGATGGAGCACTAGCAGAAGCTCAGTTTTATCTGCCTCTGGCCAGAGATTGAAATCAGTGCACAGGGGAGAGAGTTGTTCCCACTTACTCTTGTCTGCAGGCGTTGGAAACTGAGCTGAGCTGCTGCGGAGGAAATGTGGTTTGGGGCTCTGAACCATCCCTGCCTAGGTAACAAGATCCTGAGCCACGAGCATTACTGATTCACTCCCTGCAGTGAGGTCGGCAGGCTGTGGTTTTGTGTAGCTTTGTCTGAGCATCCTTTGTGATGACTTTATTTATTTACCGGTATATTTTAAGTGGTTGCGAGTGAGTGATGCTAGTGCACAGAGGTGGGACCAAGCGTGGTGCGGGTAGGTGCTGTGCAAGCAACGTTAACACTGAGTCTGCGCTGTGCCATCCCTTGTCGTGCCAGTCCTGCTGCCACCCTGGAGGTGGTGCCCACCCCGGACCAGCCCTGCCCACCGCTCCTGCCCTGCCTGCAGGCACGCGGCGCTGGGTGGGGTGCTGGTCTGCCGGGTGAGCCTCGCCCCGGCACAGCGAATGTTCCTTCTTGGCTCTGTGTAATCAGGAACAAATCATGCAATCTTTACCACAATTTCTCATTTTAAAAATGGGAGTAGTTTTTTCCTATATTACACCATGGTCTTACAAGGAAAATTCCTTAGTGTCTGTATAGCTTATAAGAGAGGGGTGGTGTGAATACATCCACACGTTCACAGCGCTTTGACCAGGGCAGACCGGTTAACAGACGTCAGTCCTGAGCAGCTGAAGTCTGCAGCTCAGGGACAACTTCTCGTTCCCAGGAGGTGATTTCTTTGGAGTCGGTTTCATTGCACAGACTCTTCCCTGGAGACCGGCAAACCTGCGAGGCAGGTCTCGGAAGCGAGAGCCTCATCTCGCTCGGCACCCGCGTGAGCCATCACGCAGCATCCCAGAGGGAGAGCCCGGGAGCGTGTCACCGCCTCCCAGCTTGTGCCGGTGTCTCTGGGACTCAGCACTGTTTACTGTCCATGTGGACCTTCTACTGAGCCTGTTTCTCAGCAGGATAAACTCCTCTTGTGCAAAGAGGGACCAGACTGTAGAAAGCAAAAGCAAAATTATTACGGTGGGAATTTACGGCCAATGGTCCACGGGAGTCTGTTGCTTAGGGGAGCCAGCACAATGTAAATAATCTGGGACCTTCTGTTCTTTGAGACAAGAAAACGCACAAAGCCCCCACCATTAAGCCAGACTTCTGGGTTCACTGACTCTCTTGAGCATTTTATTGGCTATTATTCACGACTGTGTAATGCAGATTAATAGAGCTGGTGCCTTGTGGGTGGTGGAGACAGGAGAAGGGTTGCATCTGAAGATGTCTGGATGCTATTAAATTGTTCTGTGTTGAGTTAACCCTCTGGTCACTAACAGCTTTCCACGTCTGCTGGTAAACAAATATCTGTCCTCCCTCCCACCTGCTCCGAGTGAGATGCTACGGAGAGGTATCAGTGTGAAGTGCTCGAAGATCTACTGATGGAGGTAGAGAGAGCGCAGCTATTGTTACAGCTTGCCTTGCACTAGGGAGCTTACAGCTCCTCCCAAAGCCAGCAAAACTGTTTTCCTAACCTGTAGCAAAACAGAAAAATTGGCAAATACTTAGCTTGGTTATAAAGTTATTTAAAGCCAGGGAATAAATACTTTAGAAGAGTGCATAGTCTTCTTCCTGCTAAAAGACTTAACTGAACGAATCCCTGTGGTTAAACAAGGCATTATATGCTTGTTATAGCAACTCAGTGATAGAAACTGCCATTAACAGCCACAAATTTAGGATCCCATTCCAGCTTGGACTTGGATTAGACTGTAACAATGAGGATCTATGCAAACTTTGAAATCAAATTATTTTATTAAAATGTTAATGATGTGGTCATTTATCCCGGGAGCCATGTGCTCCTCGTGCTTGTGCCAGGGAGGAATCGATCCAGCATGTATCTCAAACAGTTGAGGAACTGTTTTCCTTAGGAGGAAAATCCAGTGGGAATGCCTCCAACTCATCTTTTATGAGGCGAGAGCGTCTTAATATTCAACAAAGTGCTAATTTGCTTAATTGTGAAACAAAAAGATGTGAAGAGAATTAGCAAATAATGGAATATTCCTGGAACGTTAATTCTGTTTCTAGCCATGGCTCTGGCAAAGCGCTCGCCTTGGGGGAGACTCCAGGAGCGGGGGGACGCGGTCCCTTCTTCCTTGCTGGACTCGCTGTAGGATTTGCCTTCTGCCCTTGTAGAGATGCGTGCTTTGGGTCCAGAAGTCCCGGCATGCCGTTACATATGGATTTTTTCAGCTCCTGTCACCCCACTGCCCTAATCCTGGCAATGTGATAGTTCAGCAAAGTGGAGGGGAGAATATATTTTTTCCTGAGTGCTGTGTAAAGGAGCCTGGTGATAGAAAAGGGGTCAGTGCCAAGAGAAGGAGAAAGGTCCACCAGCTTCAGAGGGCTGAGGCTGTAAATGGTGGGAAGTGCCCTCGGAATTACTGAGAATATACAGTAAAAATGCCTTCTGAAGTCTTGAAATCTGGAACAAAATGAAATTCTGCCACAGTAAAATGACATAGAGAGCAGCTGCTCTTAATGTTGATCTGCTGCATGTCAACGTACTGGGGGAGGATTGTCCAGAGCCTGTGATTTTAAGTATCTGCTGAGAAAGAAATAGGATACATGCCTATGTCAAAACACATCTTTCAAAAAATGTTTTTTTTTTAAATGGAATTCAGCTAATAATCCTGTGCTCCCCAATACTGATCCGTAGCAGGTCTTGAGCTCTCGCAGCTGTGCTGTTAGGTGCAGACCAGCAATGAAGGGCGATGCTCTGTGTTGGACTGATTATGCTGAATAAACTGAGATGTGTGGATGCTTCCCAACAAAGAGTAGATGTAATGTTTCAGTATGAAGCCCATCTTCCTTCTGCGCTAGCAGCATCTAAGATCAGCTTTTTGTTGAAATGCATTAGGGAAAGTAGTTGCTTCATCCTAAAATCTGGAGTTGTGGTTGTAGGCACGGTCCTTCCCCACTCCCCCTGGCTCCTGTCCCAGCCCTGTCTGTGCCTCATTCCAATTTATCCGCAGTCCTTTTGAGCTCTCCATGAGCCTTTCATGTCTCATTGCCAACTTCTTCCAAAGCAGAATATTTGACATTTGATTTCACTCCCACAAAGCACAGAAGCAACAGTTGCACAGACCAGTCCGGGGGAGAGAAGGATAAAGAAACTTTGCTTCCAGACACTTATTCTGAGTTCTTTAACCACATGATTTAAGAGTGGTTATTAGGAGCTTGTACCGGCTCTCTTTCCACTGCACCTGGTTTCAAATCTCTCTTATGGCAAAAGAGAAACGATTCTGACCCTGACTATTTAAAGCAGAAATTCATTTCTCAGCATTGCCCTAGCAAGCAAACACCATATCTGCCCACAAGCTGAGCAAGGCTTGGGTAGCGCTGGATGCTGCTGAGGTAGAGACGTGTTGCATTAGTGGAGCTACGTGGGGTGCCAGGACGGGAATAGCAGCGGGGCTGGGGAGTGGGGCTGCCAGGCGTTGGCAGACTTACGCCATGCCCTGCGACCGAAATAGCGGTCGGTGCTGCACGTGGGTCGGCGCTGGGGGGGACCGGCACAGCTGTGGCAAGAGGACTTGCACCGTGGCTCCTCTCAGCCGGTGCCCAGCGTGAGCTGCCTCTTGTTTTTCACGGGCAGACAAATTCAATTAACAGTTTCTATAAGGAAAAAACCCACAAAATATTGAAGTGGAATCAGTAGCGTTGCTGTCGTGACGGGCTCGTCGGCTGCTTCGCTGACCTCCGCTGAGACCGGTGAGACGTGAGGGTGCACGCAGGGCTGGGAGCCCCCAGCGATCAAGCAGCAGGTGAGGGGTTAATGGCAGTGCGGGGCAAAGCCAGTGACAAATGCCGTGGGGCCACCAAGAGCCCTCAGATTAAAAATCTTCCCATTTTAATGGTGAGTCTGCCATGGAGCGCACACCAACAACCCCTGCATGGGCAGAAAAGCTGCTCCGATTTCTTGCTTTCGGAGGGAAAGACTGAGGCTTACAGGAAAAGTGCTGGTTATATTGAGAAAAAGTGTCTTTATAATTCAGTCCTGAAGCATTAATTGTCTGTGCATCAGGGAGACAGTAGGTTTGAAAGCTCAGTGCATTTCAATTAAATAAGCTCTGTAGGATGAGAGCAATTTTATGACTCCAAAGCTGCCACCCCTTTTTACTCGCTCTGTGCAAGTTCAAACTGTTGCAGCACTGGTTTCACATGCAGCAGGTTTGACTTTGCTCCCACGTACACCTTCAGCAATCGAGAGCTAACCCTGTGAGAAATGGTGGGCATGCTTCAGCACGGAGATTATATAAGCGTCAGTGGAATTGGGGCCAAAGATTTTTGCAGCTCTAGATAGAAGAACAAATTTTGTTATTTTTAATCTGGGAGTGAGCGGAGACTCAGTCAAACCCATGGCAGGCACCAGGGCAGGGATTGCCGTCTCCAGAAGATTTCACCACCTAATCAAGGGCTATAAACACGAAATTTAAAACAGCACGATCAAAATACTGCAGGGCTTGTTGGAAGGGATATCCCTGCACTAGTGAAGAGAAACACGGCCCAACAGGTCTCTTCCCTTCCCAAATGCAGAGCTGTAAGCCCTGACTGCAGAGGGTGCAGGAGGCAGAGATGGGTGCAGGACGCTGGCATGTGCAGAGGAGCCAGACCTGGGGGCAGGCACTCCCCCTCCTCTCATTTCCTCTTCCCCACGTGCAGACACACTGTACTAAGACGTGTTTTTCCTTCTTTATTTTCCAACACTTTTTTTTCAGCTAATGATCTATCACTTGTTTGTGATAATCATGTAAAATACTTTGATGAAGTGCTGAGGTGACGCGATGCGGGTCTGCTCCCTGATGGGTGAAGCAGCACCTTCCGAATGAGATACCTGGCCAGGACGTTGCAAATGCAAAATTCATCTTCCGTAAACATCCTCCAAAATCCCTGCACATTTCATTGCCTCAGAAACACTGCTGCTCTCAGCTCATCCGTAGTTACTTCGGTGGTTAATTCTGCCACAGGGGGATGATTTCATTCTGTTTTTATACGGTATGTAACAGAGCAGCATCCTGCTCCGTAACTGGGAAACTCACCGTTCCTGTGGCAGAAATAATAACACATAATCACCCAGTGAAATGCAGATAACATCAATTAGCACGGCAGAGCTCAGAGGGCCGTGGACCTCTGTAGCCTGAGATGTACTGAGGAATCCTTTGCTCCTCTAGTGGGTACCAAATGCTCCGTGGTCGGTCTGCCTGCATGCGTGATGCTGAGCCCCTCCGTGCCCATTGCAGGGTAACCTTGCCTTAGGGGGAGGCAAGGAGGGTCTAGAGGGTGCAGGCTGACTTCTTGTTGTTTTCAAGCAAGCACTCACTAGAGCACCTGAGCGATTTCTCGTGGCCGATGTGACATTTTTATACCTGGTTGATGTAGTTCAGAGACCCTGACGCAGAGTGTTATGAGCGGAGCTGTGCTCCCACCTGTCGCTTGGCGGGAGGCAGCGAAGACTGATGCCGGCCCCTAAAGATTCCCCTCACGCCGTGGCGAGAAGGGCACGGTGGCGGCAGCGGGGAGGGCAGAGCCACTGCCTGCCACTGTAAGTGATGGCCCCCGGGTGCTGGGAGGGGGCCAGCGCTCGCTGCCAGGGGTGCCAGGGGACTCCTGAAGGTTGTTTGAATGGAAGAGGCGGAAGGGGCTGTTTTATGTGCCTGCAGCCGCTTTATCCCAGCCTTGTCTCTTAACCAGCGAGGAGCAGTGCTCTAGACATCATTACCATGTGTGCGTCAGCACTGGGTGGCATTGACCAGCATGACCAGTATTGACCTGGCTATGAGCATCTCGTGGGCACGTGCTGCTGGCCCCTCGCTCCGCAGAGGGCGGAGGGAGCAGGCAGCGCTGCCAGAGCTCGCTCAGACCTGTTGCTTTTCCACCGAGTGAAGTTCCCCCCTCCCTCTTCCATATACATCACTGTGGCTTTAGGTAAAGAAACTGTCTTTTAGTCTGCTCTGTTAGCTGTGAAATATTTGCTTTGCAAATGCCCCCGTGTCAGGAGCTGCAGATCTGCAGGAGTCTCTGAGGATAATATGTTGCGCGGCTCCCTGTCCTGTAACCCCGAGATGTTTAAGTCCTGTGAAAACTGCTTTGCTTTGGACTGAACTTTCTGGATGCTGATTGAGAGGGAGGCAGGCGGGGTCTGCCTGGATGATTGAAGAGGTTGGAACTGGAGTGAGGGCTGAGGAAAACAAGGAATTCCATCAATTCTGGAGTAGCGAGGCTGTAAATACTGATGGTGTCCTGAAAAGAACTGAGAAAACACAATAAAAAATGCAAGAGATGTGGATAAAAGAGTATGGAGTCAAGAGGGAAAAAATGAACCGATTAAATTTTTAACTACATTATCTGCTAGTTGAACAGCCAGTTAGCTGGACATAATCTTAGCAAAGTTTGAACCACTGGGACAAGGAAAATGGCTCAGCTGAATCCCACTAGAGGTGTCCAGAATCCTGCCTCCCATGAACTACTCCACCCGGTCATCCTGCGCCAGCGCCCATGCAGATAATTGCGGGTGCAGTGGGATTCGTCGGCCCCGCGCATGGCTTGCCTGGCAGGGGCTTGCTATGACCCTCAGCGTCACCAGCCTGGCTGGGACCTCCTGCTGCTCCAGCACGTCGGGGTGCGTAAACACGCTTGCCCAACTTGTGTTCCTCCACGACCGCTGCCAGAAAGGCATGAAATAGCCATAAGCTGCGGCAAAGAGGGAGTAGAATAGGGGGATGAAAAAGGGAGCGGAGGATGGGGAGAGAATCCCCCAGAGCAGCGTGGTCCTTGCTGCAGTGGAGCTGCTGTCCTCGAGGAAGGGCTGTGCTCCACGGGGAGGTTTGCACCAGCTCTGTGCCGTCCTCTTCCACCACCATCTGTTCATGCTACACTCTCCTAAAATTCATGAGTTGATGCAGGTTTTTTCCACTTTCCTCCCTGTAGTCAATTAGGAATAATTAAGAAATTCAGCTAAAAACTTGTCTGAGATCATTAACAATACCTACCTGACAAGAAGGATGTGTTAATTAACATCAATTGACCAAAAAACCCCCAGCCTGGCCAGGTGGGACAGCATGCTGTCTCATTTTCCTGCCCTGCTGGCAGTCCATTTGTCACGCGCGCAGAGCTCTGGCCACGGTGGGGCTGATGTGTCGGTGTCCAGGCTGGTTCCAGTACGTTCCTGCAGCCCCGCAGCCTGCTGAGATTTATGTACAGACACAAAACGTTCAAGCGTTCACGGGTGTGGAGTTAAGTGCAGAAGTCTTTGGGGTAACGAATACTTGAAAAGTAAACTTTCCTGGAAGAAGTGGTAAAAAAATGCCCCAATGGAAAAATTCAACATTGGGGTCAGTGGGTTTGTTTTTTCTAAATGGGATCTATTTTAGACATTGCTCATGTGGTTGTTTCTTTCAAGTGCTTGCTAGGTTTGCTTTCAGGGTTTGTTTCTTTGTTTTGCTTTGTTTTTTCTTTGTATTAGTCTATTTTTTCCCCTGCCAGTCACAGCCACAGGGTTCCAATGTGTTTGCTTCGGCGTTTGCTTCCCTTTCCAAATCCTCCTCTTCCACAGACCTATTGTTTGATTTTCAGGCGACCACAGTCCTGACATATTTCCAGAATTTCCCTTACGTGCACGTATACACACCCCCCTTCTCAGCTCACCAGTGCATTGGGTGTTTGTGAGGGGACAGTTGACAACTCCTTGATAGCTGCAGGAAGGTCTCCCGTCCCTCCAGATTCGATACCACCTCCCCCACTCCATCTTGAAAGCGAGCTGGGGTTTCTGATGCGTCTCTGTGGGTGATGCTAACGTTCATGGCTGAGTTTGAGCAATGCAGGGAGCGCTGCAGAGCTGTGGGTTTGCTGCGGGATTTGCATGTTTGGACGGACAGACAGATGCAGGTCTCCTGTCCTTAATACGAGCAATGAGAGAGGGAGAGAACTGTATACCCAAGAGTGAAAATTACTTGAAGGAGAAATCTGAAATTTCACACTCAGTGCTCAGCTATGAAATTTAAAAGCAAACCTCAGATACCTCTTTCCCTCTACTAGAGCTTTTTTAACTTTTTCTCTCCCCCCCCTTCCTACGCTGCTGTAGTAGTTTGTCTTCTCAGCAAATGAGTTCGGCGGCTATTCAGCCGGTGAGGAGGGGAATTGTTCGCACCGGGCGCTAACAAAAAAGAAACATAACTCACAATATGGTGAGGGGAGCTCTGAAATTGCACAAATTATTCTATTTTATACTTTAATTAGTTTGAATTAGCAATGGGAATAGATGCATAAAATGATCCAGTGAAGGGTGAAATGGAAAAAGGGATACGGTATAGACTATCACTTTATTATTATGAAGTTTGCAGGAAGTAAGCACAGACGATGTGCAGGCAGTTGCCCCGCTGAATCTTTTCCCTATGAGCCCAGACCTGAGGACTCTGCAAGGAAGGACGGCAAGTTGTCTCATGCAGCACTCGCTGCCCTTGGACACGGACTTTGCATGTGCACCTCGGAGCCTGGAAGGCTCGGGACAGCGTGGCACCTTTTCTGGCGGCCGTGAGTGGGGTGGAGAGCAGTCTTCTCTCCAGGCTTGGCTCCTGGCTCTTCCTTGAACCTCAGTATCAACATCAGACTGAATTCTGTGGCTCAAAGGGACAGAAGGATTTAAGAGAAGGATTTAAGAGAGTTCTGATCTACCCTGATTCTTAACCTCTGAGCATCCTTTGCCATTTTCTATTTTTCCCCTCAGGGTTCTGAAAAGTTCTGCAAAATCAGATGGTCTGGGTTTTGGCTTTCAGTGTATTTTGTTTGTTTGTTTGTTTCATTTCAGGTCAGTTCAGGGAAATACAGCTACAAACATAGATTCCTGCAATAATTTTGAAATGAGCAGGGCTAAAAAATGCAGTCTATGTCCCAGCACAAACCTCTGAATGCACTCAGCCAGTAGGACCCTTAGGCCAGTCCCACTGGCACAGCTTTAATGCAAACAAGTATTCAGCTTTAAAGCGGAATTCCCACCAAACTATTTGAAAGGTTCGGAAACATTCAGAAAAAAGTTCCTGCAGATTCTAGATAGGTTGAAAATGATGGATGTGCCCCAGGGGAACTGGCTGTAATGGTGTTTCCAGCTGGGACTAAATATAAAAGTTAAGGCTGGTTGAAAGCAGAAAAACAACTGTTTGTGGGGTTTGTTCTCGCTTTCCCTCCTCCTTCCCTGGCAAAATGTCTCCCCTGTTAAAACTTTGCTGTAGTGAAAATGTTGAGATTTTTCTAGAGCGTGCCAGACCGTGGGTATGGAGGAAGGTACAGAGGTTTCACTGGGAAGCCTGGGACCTTTTCTGGACAGCAGGCCAGTTCAGCATCCCAAATGAAAATCCTGAGCACCGAACCCGGCGCAGCTCCTGGCCAGAGCTGTCTAAGCAAGAAACCCCTCCAGCCCCAAGGGTGCCTCCAGCCCCGTCCCTGCGCCGTCCTCGGGAGCCACTTGATAACTCTGGCATTTCTGGCCAATGCTAGTGAGGAAAAGGAGCTCCATTAATAATCTTCTATTTATTTTAGCACCGCGCAGGAATGTGCCCGGCAGACTAAACACTCCGGCCTCCCCTTTTTTGGGCAGTGCAGGGGCCCAGAAGGAGACCCAAGCACTGAGGGTCTCTTAGCAGCTGAGGTGAACGCAAGTGCTGGTGTGCTCCGTGCAGCCTCAGCCTGGGGTCACGATGACCCAGAAGGCTCTCGGAGGCAGGGACTTGCCTTCTGCTCTGTTAGTGACACGCTTAACGATCCTGGTCAGTGCTGTGGACTCCAGAGCACTACCGTGATAGAAGTCAAAACCAAAGTGGCCAAAGTCAACTAACGTTCAAGGTAGAATTTGGTAACGGCTCGCTGCCTGCCCTGCTGCCAGCTGCTTCTCTTGCCGGTTGTCTGGGCAAAGGCTGGCTAACGGAGTCAGCCCGTGGTAGACCCAGCCGCGCTGGACATGCGCTACACACGTGAGCATCTCCCATCTAATCTGCCGCAATAAGGATGGTATTTAGCACTACAGTTCATGAATGATTATTTTCATTGTCTCCTAACAAGCCACAATTGTTGCAGGCTTTTTCCCATCCCTTTAAGAAGTGACTCAGAGGCAGGCAACTGTCGGTGTCTTGGGTGCTATTAATATCTCCATAGAACATGATGATAAGTATTTTTTTTTTTATTTAGGGGGGAATCAGAGGGGAGGATGGGTGTTAAAAAAATAACTCCTCCTTGTGTGGCTGGGCCTTTGTGTGAGCGAGCCGACAGTCCAGCCCACAAAAAGAATTTGCTTAAAATCCTTCCATCCAAAAAGAGCTGACCACACTAGAATAGCGTTATTGGAGAAACTGTGCCAGAAACAGCATTCCTGTGACTGTGGAGAGGAGTGCACAAACTCCAGTTGTTAGTCAAAGACAGGCTGGATTTTTCCATTTTAGGTCTTTGCTTTCAGCGCACATGGCCCGGCTGGTGACCTGGGACCCAGCTCGGTCCGTATCATCTCGTCCAAGCAGGATGCTCGAAGAACCTGTGGGAGAAGCATCCCTGTAAGCGTGGTATTGGTGGGTCTGGGTTAGGCTTTGTGTGGGTGTGGGGTTGCTGCAGCAGAGGATGCGCCATTCCAGAAAAACTGCATCTCCATCCAACGAGGGACCTTCATCCATCAAAGTGCATAAGGGGATGGCTGGCTTAGGGCTCTCCATGTCCTTACAGGGGTGCAGTGGGGCTCGGGAATACAGTTCAACCTACCACCACCCCGCATGCAGAGAGAGCCCCCCGAAATAGCCCCCTGGTCCCCTTCTGTGGTGTCCACAGGGATGGGGGACTGCAGCACCGTATGGGAGCGGAGCTGCTTGCCCCAGCTGGGCTCCCGGACGGTGGAAGGAGAGGTGAGAATGTCATTTAGATCCCAGCTGGCAATTTCCTATCCTTTCCTAATGGACTGAATGCGGTCCCCATAACTATAAATTTTCCTGGCTTGGGTCAGTTGAAATTGGAGACTTAATGCTATAGGAGGGCAGGTTTTTATTCTATTTTTGCGCTCTGTGTAATCACATTGATGGCAGCAGTGTAACAGTCTTGAATTATGGGTGACCAGAGAAAAAAAAGGCACCTCCTTAGCTCCCTGTTGTTATTGTCTCTGGGTGCAGAGCAAAATGTGTAGGCTCCAGGCTAGATTGTGTAAATCTCGTTAGAAAGCCATTCCCAGCTAATGAAACCCTGGGAGAGAGGGATTTGGCTTCCCAGCCTTCAGCCTTATAGCAAAGGCTGGAATAAATCCATCTTCAGTTATGTGTAGGCTGTTCTCCCCTCTCCCCCATTGCGAGTGTGTATTTATTGGTGGAGTCGAGACACTGTCGTCGTTGCTTGAGATCAGCCGCAGGTCAGCAATTTGTTGCATCTGCACCTGAATGATTTCAAGTGACAATTATCTTCTCTTAAAAAAATAAAAACTAGTGTGCAAAGAGATCTCACCTGGTCTTTAATCCTTCTGTGGAAACAGCGATCAGACGTGTAAATAATTATACCTCCCCCACTGCGAGCCCGCTCTGCAGCTTGCGCGGCAATATGTATTAATTCAAGGGGCCAGAGCTGTTAAGGAAAGCTGTTGAAACGAAGTATCGGAGATAAATGCATCTCATCTTTCCCTGTTTGTGTAGGCTGAGAATGTGCCTGCCAGAGCCATAGATCCCACTTGGGGTCATGTTTGTTTGGCTGCGACTTTGTTGCTCTAAGCATGGGTTTACCAGCTCCTACTGTGTGACATACAATTGTCTTTGTCCTCCTTTGCTTGATGGCCATTATGGTGTTTGCTGAAGTTTTGAGCGCATCTGCTGTATTATTGGTCTTATTAATATAAAGACGTGGCAGACACCTCGTAACGCAGACTCTGGCTGTCAGCTCCAGGATGTGTGCACGGACGTGCTCCTCCTCTGCAGGTTACGGGGGCGATTTGGAGACCCTGACATCCAGGGCCCGCTGCCCTGCAGAGATCTCTAATCCCTCGTGTTCCAGCCCATCCTTGTACTGTGCCTTCTCTTCCCCGTGCAGCACCTCGCTGCAGACACTGAAGCAGAAGCGTTTATTGCTCTGTTCTCTGTTTTTTCTTGTTTCGCCTGTTTTTTCTCACCCGCCTTGCCTAATGCATGCAGGCACAGGGGAGCTTTTTTCCCCTCCATGTCTAACTGGTCTAGACCGTGCTCAGGGTTTGCTGTACGTCCTCCAAGTGTCCGTCGGCTTTTGCTGCTGAGAGCAAAGCTCCGGCCAAGCCTGCAGGGCTGGGGGACGGTGCCCAGCGATGGGGACGTCCCTGCACAGACCACGGCACCTCGGGCGTTTGGGCAGCACAAAGGGAATTGCTGCAGGAGTCCCTTTCTGTGCTCAGGCACAGGGGCTGCCAGCCGCATTGGTGGAGTATTTCAGGCCATCAGCGTTTGGTAAATATGTGCTTGCTTTAATGAAACAAACTTTCTGTGTTTGAAAACAACCTGGGAAATGTGTTTGTCTAAGAAAAGGTGCTGGTGGAAGCAAAATCAGCTGTGCCTGCCTGTCGTGGAAGTGGGAAAACATATAGCCCTCAGCAGGGACTATATGCTACAGCTGAGATGAAAATCCAGTAGTGCAGAAGCATCCAGGCCCTTCTGGGACAGCACAGGTTGCTGGAAATATTTGCATTGTTTTGCATTTGCTTTATCTCCTGCCTGTCCCAAAGAACAGAGGGTATCCTGTGCGTATAATGAAGTCTCTGAAGTTTTGAATACTTTTTTTTTTCCTACTCTAACTAATCTTTTTTAATGCTTTACAGCCTCATGTTCTGTAACTGAATGCATTTTATTTAGAAAATAACATTTAGTGCCACTTTGGATTTCCAATTATTCTTCAATCGGACTTTGAGGGCCTGATGTCTTTGTCATTTCGATACACACAAACGATGGCAACATCAGAGCAGCCAACAGCAAATTATTTCCACTACTGATTGCTAGGCTTGGGAGTAAAATATGCAGGGCCAAATTTAGTCTCAGCATAAATCTATTGAAATGAATTAAAGTATTACACCAGCAGCAACTTTGTCCCACGGCTTCCAAGGATGCTGGAAGAAATCAGAGCGACCATAGCTGTTGGTGAAAACCACTGCGAATGTCTCCTTGCTGCAGCTACTAATGTGAACAGCTCTGGGTTTTCATATGAAATGTCTGGAGTCGATTTGTGCTGCTGCACTGACAGCGCTGACGTCTCGCCTCTTCAGCTCCCGGTGCATGGCAGAGAGTGAGTCTCTCCCACACGTTTTTTGGGCATCAAAAGCTGCCAGCGCTGGGAAGGGTGGGAAGCCGATAGGTGCCTGTGATAACTGCAGGAGCCTCCTCCCTGCTAGGTGACATGGCTCAGTCTGATCATCTCGGGGACATGCGGCGTGTTCGCAGGCGCTCTGTTTGCTAGATACAGGTAGGAAGTGCCAGCCTGTCTCTGTCCTGTGTCGGCAGGTTTCCCCAACAACCAAGGAGTCTTTTGAGTCAAGGGAAGGGGAGAGACTCAGTGACAGTGGGAAAAGCCTCCCAAGAACGGAAGCTGCAGCGATGCCGACTGTATCTGTCTGTTAGTGTTTGTGACGGACTTTAAGGACCTTGGCAACACCTTCTGTAACAGGAGGAAAAGATGAGTGCTATACAACAGTAAATGTATTATAATAATGACAGATTTTCTTGTAACTTGTTGCAAAAGCAGAAGCTGCCGGCTCCGACCTAACGGGTGTCCTTCGTACTCGGCGAGGACACAGCGGCTTGATCTGCATGTTGGAGAGCTCTAGCGTTAATGCTGGCCTGTGATGAAGCAGCTAATTAATGGCGTCTGCTGCACTGCCAGAAGTGTGTTCGGAGAGGGCAGGAAAAGGATCCGTGCAGGACTGCTTGCTCCGAGGCTGAGCAGCCCTGCAGCCTGCACAGGGCTGGTGCTCCGGGCTTGGTCTCTGCCACGAGAGTGGACCGTTTCCAGGAGCCAGAGGCCATGCCCGGTGCTGCATGTGGCTCTTCTGTGGGACTGGAAACCTGCTCAGGCAGTGATTTGACTTTTACAGGAGATGGGGCTGACCTGAACCTCGCTCCATGCCTTCACCCCATTTCCTCCTCCTTGCCTCGTGGGGTTTCCTCTACGGACTCACCCAACTTGTGCTATCATGCCCCTGTCCTTTGCTAGGTGTGTATATGGGCAGAGATGCGTCCCTCAAGTTTTCTGCCCTTTCCTTGCCGGCGTGGCTCCCTCCCACGCTGCTTGCCGCACACCTCCTCCTTCCCAGCTGCCCAGCGAGGCAGAGCAGTCCTGTCACCTCTGTTTCACAGCCTGGGAATCAAGACAGAGGAGCAGTGACACTCCTGTTTGTCTAAATTTACTCTTTGAGTCTAAACTGTTACTTCAGGACTCCTCTGTGGCCTTGAGAGAGCAAGTCGGGCACCTTATCATGGAGCGAGACACCCAAGGTTACCAGCCACGGAATGTGGACAGGGTCAGCCCCGGAGCGTGGCTGGTGCTTTCTCTATGTGCATCCCTACGGGAAAAGTAAAATGCCTTGTTCAGAGTAGTAAACTGGGATAATCCACATGTATTGTCTTGAGGCTTCAATGCAAACAATAACTTAAACTCCAGCCCATCCTGGTCCCGTGGTGCTTTGGGCGGAGGGTGTGCAGGGGCTGCACGGGTACCTGCCGTGCTGGCTGTGGTGGCACGCGCCTGGCTCGTGGTGGGAGCGAACGCGATGCCTTCTGCGTGGGGTGAGCAAACAGCTTGTTTCGACAGCTCTTTGTTTTCCTCCATTTTGATGTGGCCCCTGAAGCTTTGCCGTGTTGTCTCCCGAGATGTTATTTTTGGTAATCAGCCCCCCTCGCCGGCGTGCCTGTGTGCGATAACAGGGCCGGCATGCTACAACTACCATGGGACAGTGGTTTTCTTCTTTGGGGGAAAGGGCTTAAAGCTCATTTTCTTTCAGAATTAGAGAGTTTGGGATATACTTAGGAGGGTTCATTTCTCACACTGGTGGTCAGGTTCCTAAATTATATTTTTGACAGCCGTATGTAATGATATACAAATGGGAAAGTGATGGAG
The DNA here is from genome assembly GCF_965638725.1 of Aptenodytes patagonicus. Taxonomy (NCBI): domain Eukaryota; kingdom Metazoa; phylum Chordata; class Aves; order Sphenisciformes; family Spheniscidae; genus Aptenodytes; species Aptenodytes patagonicus. Next base: position 2,059,831 of record NC_134970.1, read on the forward strand.
TAGCAGAAAATTGACTGGCAAGGACAGCTTAATGTAGTTAGAGAGCAATACTTACTAAAAAGCCACGGAGACTGTGGCAGTGTTCCTGGAGCAAACGAGTAGTAGGACCATGGTCAGGCTGTGAAAACAGTAACGATACGACTCTGTGACCTTTAAAGCTACTTAGAGCATTCAAATGCTTTGGATTTTCAAGGCTCTATAAAATTACACAAACCAGTCATGCCTGTGACTTTCCTCCTAGGTTTCTGCAGTATTTAAACAATTCGAAGAACCCTGAAATGGTTCACAAAATGGGGAATCAAGGGTTGCTTGCGTGCCTGCGTTGCAGCGTGCAGCCATCCTTCATGATCAGCTATGGAAAACAGCCGAGCAGGGTCTGGGATGGCTGTACTGAATCCCCCCTCCCTGTCCCGAGACTGCCCCAAAACACACCGTCCCCTTGGAAAGGCAACGTCCTGTGGGACGAGCCCCACAGCCCTCCCGGCCAGGCTCCCGCTCGCCCAGCCTGGGATGCGTGATGCTTTCCCGGGAAAGCAGGCAGAGAGGTAAGCGGGCATCGGAGGAGCTGGAGGAGCTGGAAGCCATCGTTTTCTGCTCAGCCCATTCTCTGGGCAAAGCTGCTGTTGAATAATAATGTCAGTCACACGCGAGGTGCAGGGCAGAGCTGAGGTTGGGCTATTTAAATGATACTTGCGTGTGCCAAGAAAACAAACAGAAAGGGCCAGTCAAAGCTTTTCAGTGTCATTGACACCCTCGGACGTGCCAGAGCCAGGAACAAAGCCCGCATTGTCGCAGAGCACAGCCTGCGAGTCTGTTCGGAGCGGGCAGATGCGGGGTTGCCCACCCTGCTGTGCTGCGGCCAGTTGGCCACGTGGGGTCCCTTTCAAGGTGGGTGGCGAGACATGTCCTCCCGTGTAGCCCTGAGCTTTCTCCTGGGCAAGGAGGGTAAACAAAATGTGGCCTCTGTGTCCCCGTGCGTGCCAGGGGTGGCAAGTGGCCAGGCACTTGAGGGGGGATGCTGTAAGGGCAGGGATGGGGAGAAGCCGTATGGCAGAGGGAGCTCCAGCTCTGCCTCCGTGGTGGCCAGGAGAGGAGTGGCATCGGGACACTGGCCCCGACACGGGGTGCCCAAAGCGTCTTTGGGCAAGTTGCTGCAGACCTTGTCTGCATGTCCCTAGGAAGTGCCGTGCAGAGACCTTCCGCCAAGCGGGCTCTGGAGGAAGAGCAGCAGCGGTTCATCGAGGCAGCCTGGGAATGGACACACGGCGCTGCTCGGGCCGGGCTGCAGCCCTTGTGCTGTGCCCCATTACGCTGCTCTCTCCAGCGCTAGTCCCTCATCTATAAACTGAGGATAATGTTTCATCTGCTTCTGGGAGCAGCTGTGGTCTATTATTTTGTGTGTACATGTGTTGCCCGTTCCAGCAGGGCTACAACTTCTCTTAAAGCTCCTGGGCATGCCAGAAACGCAGGGAACGCGCTGCCGTTCAGGGGCACTGGGTCTTGGTGACCGTCAGGTGCAGCCTCAGGTCCCTGTGGGTTTGGCTGATTTGCTCCATTGCAGTACATGCAGCAACGGAGCAAGGCAAGGGTTAAGCACGGGGCCCCACTGGAGAGAGGGAAATAACCGGTGTGGCAGGGGAACGGGAGGGAGCCGTGGGGTCCCTCGCTCTGCAGCGAGCGCTGGGCTCCAGCTGCCTCCCATACATATGCTGCTCATTTTTCATACTGAACACAGCTGCCGCCAGCATCTCTTTCCTACCCCTGTTCCTGCCAGTTTTATGAGAAAAGAATAAAGAGGGGAAACAGATAACTGCAGAGGTTCATTTGCCAATTGTCAGGCTGCCGGTGCATCAGAAATAGAGTCATCGGTCTGCTTCCTCCACCGCACCGGGGCGGCGCAGGCATCTTTTCATTAGCAGCATTATTTATTCATGGCCCCCCCAAGCTCCTCTCCTTTTTGGAAGAAGGGACCTGCTGGTGCTCCCGTTTTTTCCAGGGTGGCTTTGGCCTTGATTAGCTCGCTCCGTGTGTGGGTAGGATGGGAGAAGTTGCCTTTCCCGGAGACCTCAGCCGCTACCCGGGGGTGAAGCCCTTCCCTTCGCCGGCAGGCTGCTATCGATCGGATCAGCAAGGGCAGGCGAGGGCGGTGGGGTATGGCTGATGCTGCAGGCTGCCCCTCTTTCTTTAGCTTGGTAATTAGAAGCTCTCAGAGAGAGGGAAGAGAGGTCACGCATGGAGTGGGCCTATTAACCCTGTCCCTTGCCAGCTACCCTGCAGAGAAATGCCCTTCAAGCAGGTGCTCTGGTGCAGGCTTCCAGCAGGAAGGCAGCTGAGGGGAGGGAAGATCCCCTTCCACCTCCTCTGCCCCACAGGTGGGTGGGGATTCACCTCCCATGGGAGGTTTGCAGCTGAAAAACATAAAGGCAGGGACTAAATTTTGCCTAGAAATGTTGGTAGACTCATCTCTCTCATACGGCAGCAAGAACCACCGTGGTGGTGCCCCATGTCCTGCCAGAAGCAGTTGCCTTGAGGCAAAAGACAGAAAGCAGGTCATATACCCACCAGTCCTTCTCCTGGTGCATCCTCACAGATTTTTGGCATTCCCAAGTTGGCCCTTAATGAACTGATCTTCCATGAGTCTGTTCAATGCCATCTACTTTCAGCCTCCTGGGACAACAAGTTGCACGTTTCAATAGCTGGGAGGACCATCCCCCTCGTTTCCAGCCTCGCTAGAAACTGAGGGTTACCAATTTTCACGCAAGCCGATTTATTTTGTGGTTTCAGTCAAAGTCCATTCAACCCCATAGCTTTTCCTAGAGCAGATCTGTAGGTAGACTCAGGAGCAGTCTGCAGGATCCCCCTCGCAGTCTGCCGGATCTATTGCTGTACTGATGCCAGTGATATTTATGGAAATATATGCAGAAGTTCCTCAGGCTCTGATGGAGCAGAAATAGTTTCATAGCATTATTTGCCCAAAATGCCACCGTTTTGAGTGCTGTATCCGGACAGTGAGAAGCTGATGTCAAAGTAACTGTTTACAGCAGGAGCTGATATGGCTTCTAGGGACAAGTGACTTAGCATTGCAGCACTAGGAGCGTTAATGCAGCAATTCTGAAGTTTATGTATAAGCTCTGAGCTTATATCACCTCTGCCTTTCGTCAAAGCAATGCCATAGCCCCAGAGCTCCTCTTTGATTCCGCTTCTCCCATGCAGCAAAACAGCAGCCCAAGGAAAAGCAGGTAAAGATGAAAGCTAAACTCTTTGCCCAACCTTCTCTGGCTACAAAAACCGTTCCAGCTTTTATTTCAGATAATGGGAGGTCCTTGGTTAGTTTTCCCAGTTTCCCAGGGGCATTTCCAAGCCGCAGGCAGCGGTGTTTGCTCTGCGGTGTGCAAAGGGAGGGGAAGTGGGTGTTTGAAGTGCTGACTTGGTGGTGGCACTGAAAATGAAGTCATGTCCCAAAGGATGGGAATGTTGTGGGGAAGATTTGATGGGTGAAAACCACCATGTTGTGACTTGTGACCCACCAAAACCCCTAATAGTGTGTTTAAAGTAAACCCCAGACTAGCACTGTTTCTTCTGCCTCTGTCTTGGCAAGTTGCCTTTGGCTTCGAGGCCTCCTATCACTCATCTTGTGGTTAGCTGGTCAGGAGTCACCCTAGTAGTTAGGAAAGGAATGTTAAAGGCCTGTTGTGTAAACCAACCGCTGTCTGAACAGACTTTGTTTTCAATGTAAATCTTCTGCAGGGAATGATTTAACCTTCATTTATTCTTTTTTTTATTATTTCATTAAATAAGATTTATACAGGTATAGTATTGGAAAGGTCATCCATCCCCCGAGCTGTGGGAAGAGCTCTGCGCATTCCTCCCTCTTCACTTTCCTCCTTTACCCCTTGTTTCGGGGTGGGAAAGCACAAAGACTGGGTTTTGTTGCCTTCCTGGGAAGTTAATTTATATCTGCATGGTACACACAACCCCCTCAGCCCTCCTGCCCCCCATTCCCACACTTCATGAATCCTCCAAGCTCAGTGGTATTTCAGCTGGAGTAACCAGGAGCCCCATTTAACCGCTTTTGCCCAAGGGAGTGCATCCCGGCTGAGGGGAAGCAGGGGGGTTATTCCACTCCTCTCGCTAAGAAAACACTAGATGACGTATCTGATGACTGCAGCAAGGACCTGGGGTTTGGGCTCAGGTTTTCTGGCTTGCCATGCTGCTAGCGATTCGCTCTGCAGACTTTCTGCAGGCTGCTCCTCTTGTATCTCTGAAATGAGATATTTTATGTTTTTCTTGTTTACTGATATGTTATGAGGCTGAATGAGGGTTTTTTGCAAAGGTATTTAAGATCCACAGCAGCAAAGCATCAGTGATTTGACACGCCAGCATAGGTGTGCTTACAGTCGTGCTCTGTTTATCCTGCCAGCTGGGCTGGCCATCCAGCTCTGAGCACAGCATCTACCGAGAAGCATCCCTAGTCACATAGAGAAGACTTCATCCAGGCACGAAGGTTTACAAGCCGAGGCGGCAGAGCTGGAAAGGATGTTTTGCAGCTTTCCTAGCAGCAACCTGTTCTCCAGGGCTTTCCTGAACCCAGAGAACAGATGGTCGGGCTGGGGGCTGGGATGCAAGGACGAGGGACTCTTGTTGACATTACCTTTACCAGAGTTGCCTTTCATCATTAGCATGTAAATGGCACCAAGCACCCAGGAATTATCCATCTATGATCTCTTCATTAGAATAGGCCTCTGATCAGGTTAATCTTGCTTTCCCCTGTGGAAAGGAGGATGCTGAGCAGCTGTATCCCCCAGCAAGTGAAGGTAGAGTGAATTTCTGAGACGGAAGGATGCTGCGAGCATCGGGTTTTAAGTGAATTGGCAGTGATTGCTTTGGCTCTTGCACAGAAATGCAAGGGCTGAAGTAGCGGTGTTGATGGTAGTAATTGAGACTAATGGGACCAGTCCTTTGGAGCAGGTGCCCTGGAATACGTGTGGGGTGGATGCTGGCTAGCCCAGGTCTCCTGCAGAAAGGAGGGGAGCGGAGGAAGCTTCCAGCCTGGTGCCTTTTTTCAGCCTCTCAATGGTCTGCTCTCCCTCTTGGGACGTAGAAGCCAAAGCAAGCATGGGGGAGGGCGGAGGAAATGTGTTTTAACAGTAAATATGGCCTTGTTATTTATCAATGCAGAGTAATTGAAGTAATTTCATGTCGTTTTTAAATGCAGTGCCTAGGGATCTAATCTATCTGTCTAATATTAATGGGTAATATTTGGTTGCCTCATTCATTCATTACTGTTTTCATTAAGACTCTAATCCCATTTAGGAGTCTGTTTGTCATTTTAAACTCCTCTGTTTTATCTTAGCCTGCCACAATCCTTTTTAACAACTTAACTGAATTCATGAGTTCTAGGCTAGCAGCTTGGGGGAAGGGGCCTCTGCTGTCTAGCATGTGGTTTTTATGGGGAGAGAGGAAAAACAGACGGCTGAAGGCAATTGCAAGCAGCAGGCACTGAGCTTTCCTGTGATACACACCACTGAGATTTAGGTCTTTCATAACAGATCTGGATGTCTGCGTTTCAGAACATGGAGCTCCCTTCTCTGACACAGAGAGTGCATTGACACCTACTTTGAAACCTCCATCATTTCCAAACCAGTATAAGAAGCTGCTTGGAGCAGGGCCGTTGTTTATAAATGCTCGGGGTGTTTCCAGACAGGCGTTACCATTCTCTCCAGGGTATCCCCGCTTCCAGTCGTTATCACATCGCGGGTGCTCCAAGGCCGGGGTGGTGCTGATGAGGGCTGCGGGGATGTACATGGAAATGTTAACCCCCAGAACTTCTGTGCTGGGGCAAACTCTGAGCAGCACAGTCTTTGATTTCAAGGTGAAGCAAGCTGCGTCAGTGCGGCTGGTACCCGCCAGCGTGGCACTTGCACCAGTGCTGCTGCCCAGGGAGCAAACACCCCGCAGGAGATGGGGCCGGAGGGACGGCCGTTTGCTGCAGGCCCCAGGAGGGGAGGTTTGTCCTGCTGTAGCTCATGTTGCAAATATTCCCGGCTGGGCATCTCCTGACGGGACCAGCGTCAGCCCTAGAGACGGCATGGCTGTTTGCTGTCCAAGCTTGCATGGTCTAGGGACAGCGTTAACACAAACCTGGCCTTTTTCTGCCTAAAGCCCTGCAGAGCATCGCACAGAAGAAATGAAGGGACTTCAATAAAGTGAACTGAGATCCTCTCTCCAAGGAGGAAACAGCAGAGACTGAGATGCCCCTGCCTGCACCATCCAGCGTGGTCGCTGCAGACAAAAGTAAATACCGAGTCAGAGCTGTGACCGAGGCGTTTTGTGCCGCAGAGCAACCTCTTCCCACCCCCTGATGCCAGGGGCTCTGTCCCCTGTCCTAGCTCTCCTCCTGGCCGGGTCCCCGCACCCTCGGGCTGCAAAGCACCTAGGAAGCCTTGGCGGGGTCCCCGCAGTGCTGCCGGACATCACCTGTAGTGCCGAGTGGGCGGCAGAGCCGGGCATCCCCTGCGCTGCGAGGCGTCCAAGTCTAATTAGAGTCCCAGGGAATAGAACCATTGTGCTGTTAATGACTCTCTGGCAATGTTCTGACTAAAACAGTAATTTTAATAAGCGCAGCCCAATTGTAAGTGTTCGTTGAACACCTAATTACATTGGTTATAACTCCAAAATTATTCAGAATTCTATTTTTGCCACTTCCTTGCAAAATAGAGAGGGAAAGAAGCACACTCTTTATAATTATTCACCTTAATTAATTTTCTGAGCTTCTGTTAAAACTTTTAAATGACTGCAGGGAGTGTGCTATGAGTTACATGGCAGCAAGGCAAAGCACTGAACGCAGAGGCCGTGAACTGATGCGAGATGAAAGTTTACTGTGTTGGATTGATCCCCACCTGAGCCCAGAAATTTTGGAAAGCTGCTCCCCTTTTATCCTTATTAATTAGTTCCCCTGAGACCTGGACTAATCAGTGCTGCAAAGGCCACTGCTCATTGGCTGGGTGGCGGTGGCAGGGTGGTCTCGCCGAGCAGCGTGCCGTTTGTCAGAAGACGGTGCCAACGCTTCAAGAAGCCACTTCTTATGGCGGCAGTGATGTCCCCCAGCAGGGACGTGCGGATGTGCCACGCGGCCGCTCTGGGCACATCAGCCCCTCGTCCTGAAACCCGGAGCAAGCCCAGAGGAACCTCCCACGGGCAGCGGGGAGGTTGTGTCACCCTGGCCGGTGCCAGCAGCACACAGAGCGGCTGCAGAGGATCTCCCGCCCGGACGGAGCTGCTCAGTGGCAGTGCTGTGCAGCAAGCCTGGAAAAAGCACGATTTCCAGAAACTCATTTGAACTTTTTTTTGCAGTCAAGAACAAAAATGCAGCTCCCCTGAGGCGTGGTGGTTTTCTAGGGAAGGAAACGTGTGGATGTATTGCAGCATAACCTCGTTTTTGTGGTGGAGACCTTTAGCATCTCATTCCTTGTTATTAGAGTGCGTAAACATTTATCACATTACCCCCTTTTCTTGTCAAGACAGTAGAGTTTCTGTGGGTCGGTTCTGTGGGGAGGACAGAGCAGCTTGGTGTCCCAAATGAGACAGACACTCTGCTGAGGATCCCGTACTCCCCAGCTGCAGTGCACGCCGCGTGTGTAGGGGGGCACCGGGCTCCCCAGCCAGCACCGTGCGGGGCAGGAGCAGCCCGGGGGAGCTGGGCGGGAGTGAGCGTGGCGGGCATGTGGCTGCGCCTCTGTGGTCAGGTTTGACCTAATTATGCAATCCATAAATTTTGCTGCATTTGCTGATTCCAGAAGCCTGTGTAAATACTTCAACCAGTGTTTTTATTTCTACGCTGGAGATGAAAGAATCGCTTCCTGATCTTGTACGTGCACAAGGTTTTCCTGCTGGCCTGCTCTCCGGTAACAGTGGACAGCCGTAGCTGATAGAGGTGGCCATGCGTCCCCCGCCCCTCGCTTCCCAGATGCAGATGGTCCGTGCAAAGCAGGAGGGAGAGCTGATGCTGCCAAGCCACTTTGGAGCGGTGGCTGTCACACGTGTGCTGGCACTGGCGTGCCGGGGGCTAACTCTGAGCGTGGGGTGGGCATGTGAACAGCAGCATGGGATCCCAAACCCTATGCACACCCCCGAGGGTTGCACTACGATGCACAGCTGGGATCCGAGGGAGGGCGAGGGACCGGGACACCCAATCCGGGAGGGGGCACGGTCAGTGCCTGTGCCAGGCGGGTGGTACCCTGCCCCTGCATGAGTCCGCTGTGCAGCAAGCATGCGGCAGCGTTGCCTGCCGAGGGCAGAGGAGGAGCTGCCAGGTTGAACAGACCGACCATTCGGTGAATGGTCGCGGGCGGCCCATGTTTGAGATGAAAACCCATTTCTCCTTCTCCAGGTTTACATGACACTGTGCTGCTCCTGGGAGCAGGGATGGGATCTCTGCTGGACACTTTGTTATTCCAACAAATCTCACTCAGATGTTTCATACTGATGGAATGATTAACTCGAGTCGTTGTAAACCACGGGAAAGCATTTGCCTGCAGGAGCCCCTGTGCCAGAACACAAGTCTGCTCTGAGCCTGAGTCCTGCCAGCTGCTGCTGGGTTGGATGGAGGAAACTGTGGCTTGAGGACGATTTTACAGCTTGATTAAGCCTTACTGTGGGGCATTTGCTGTTTTTTCACTCTTTCTTGCTTCCTAGAGGAGGCTGCCCTTACTTTCATCATCTCCTTCAGGAGCCTAGCGCTGTACGTGGAGGGCAGCTGGGAGCCAAGGAGACAGGTACGCTTGGAGAAGGTCTGATTACTTGCTAAGAAAGCTATCCGGTCTCCTGTGCTCAAACACAGCTTGTCCTCATAAGATGCTAATGAGGTTCTTATAGCAGTAAAGCCAAACTCATTGAAAAGGTTGCTTGGATCAGAGTTTAAGGGACTTTCTCCGCATGCATCTGCAGCGCTGTAATTAAATAATCCCTTTGTAGTCATGGAAACGTTGCCTCTGTGTCCTCTCCCACTCACTGCTTTTCTGCCAAAAGTTACAGGCATTGATTTGGTTCTGACAGCCCTTCAGTAGCTCTGATAATCCTCTCTCTGCTGAGCGGCATGGGAGAGGAGAGCCAGGTCCTCCAGTAGCTGCTGTACCTGTCAGAACTCCCCCTCATCCGCTCCTGGGTGCGTGCCTTCATCTATTACAGGGACTAATGGCTGTCCCTGATGGAGCAGGTATTCCTGCCTTCGGCAGCTCGGCAGCACTTTGGGGATGCTCCTCAACGCTTTTCAGTTAAAACGCTCCCCCTTTGCCTTCTTCCCTGTGTCCTGGCTGCTCCCCTATGCGATGCACTGGCTGCATCCCACTCGCTGCTGGGTCTTCCAGGCTCGCTGCTGGCATCAGTCTTAGTGTGTCCGAGATCTTCACCAGCTCTGCTCGAGTCGAGAATAAGTCATTTCCAGGTAGGACTTTTCATACAGCTTGGGGCGGATTGGACCCATAGGTCTTGCTCAGCAAAGCAACAAGTGCTCCGCAGCCCTGCACGCTGGTTTTTTCCTTGGCAGAAACGGTATCACAGGAGGACTGCAGATTTGAACAGTTCTGCATGAAGGCACAGGGAGGAGAAACAGCGGGAAGAAGAGTCTGTCAAACTTTTTACAAGCCTCTGAGAAAGTTTGGCTTTATTTTCCCCAGCTCTGTCACCCTGACACGTTAGCGGCTGGAACTGATGAGTCCTCCTTGCGCCTTCCCACACTTTTTCGTGTCTCCTGCAGCAGCACAAAGTGGTGTTTTTTCATGAATGAAGGGAAGAATAAAATCTCATTGGAAAGTTCATCAACTTTGGGCTCCTGCTCACTGAGTGATAGATAGCTTTAATTACATTGAACTAGTTGGCATCTCTACTACACTACCCAAAGTCATTAAAAATAGATTTTCTGTTTGAACTCCAGCACCCTGAGGGGGTCTGCAGGCAGCGTGCCGTGGCAGTGGGACACTGTCTCCAGCCAGGGAGGTCAGAGGCCTGTGCTGGTAGCAGGCATAAGCTATGGAAACTTTGCTTTGTTTGTTTATTTTATGTATTTATTTATTTGGAACTGGATTGTCGCGCTTATTTTAGTTTCTCTGGGGGCTGGCAGAGTTTGAGTTCATGTGTTTTGGAGAGTCTGTATTGGTTTTTGTTTGGGGTTTTTTTGCTGATGTTGCGGGTCAGGCAGTCAAGGAAAGCGGTAATGAGACTTTATCATTTAATTATTGAGAAGCAGGTTCATAAATAGGGAACTGAAAAACTCAGCAGCAGAGTTTCGGCGTGGACAGAAGGAAGAGAGGTAGCAATTGGGCTGGAGGGAGGAGGGCTCTGCCCTCAGAAGTAAGGAAATTCCCCAGGAGTGTTGTTTTCTTGGCTGTTGTCCTTCGTGCAGATGCTCCTCAGCTCTGCTGAATTGCTTTATCATTTTGCATTCGCTGTGACCGCACTGATGTGGAGTGCCTGTCACCTTTTCTTATCCCCGAAATGACTTGCTGCCTGCTTCAGCAGAGGTATGGCCTCGCGGATGTCTCCGGGCTCTGCAGGGGAGCAGCAGTCCACCTTGCAGGCAAGGAGGTGCAGGATTTGAGGCTGCATTTGGAAAATTCCTGCATGCCTCTGCTTGGCTTCAGGACTTCTTGCCTCATGTTTCTGGTAGCTGGAGCAGAAATCTCAAGGCATCCAAAATCGGCATCAGCTTTTGAAAGCTCAAGCTTTGCTGTGAGGTCTGCGAGCGCTCCAGGATGGGGGCTGAAGTCGGGGGCTCTGCTCTCTGGGTGCCGCAGGACCTCGTGCTCCTGCTCTGCGGATAAGTTCATCAGTTCAGGCAACAGCTTTCTCGGGGCTTAATCTGGGGTGGGGAATACACTCCCGAAGTGGTGATAGACCTTCTCAGATGTTTGCTCTGAGTGCCAGGAGCATTCCTCTGACCTATCTTCTCTAATGTAAACAAAGAGAAGTATTTGCATTTAAAAACTAAATACTGAAAACCAGAGGCCTTTCCAAATAAACCATTCTGCTGCACACAGAGCTGCCCCAGGGGCTGGTGAGGATGAGAGAGCAAATAGACCAGGCTGTGACAGATGGGAGTCACATTGGTTATGCATAGCTGCGAGGTGCTGGTGCCCGCTGGGATCGGGATGCCGGAATGGGGATGCCACGAGTGCCTGTGACCATCGGAGCAGGGCTGGGCAGGCAGGACCCAGCGGTGGCCACGATTTGGGGTTACTGAGCGGGTGCCTGATGACTGCACCCACTCCTTTCCTGCTCTCTGCCTTTGGCAAGCCGTGGGCCCGCAGAGCCGGCACTGCACAGCTCGCGGGCAGGATCTCTCCTTTCTCCCTCGCTGCCCTCTCCGCTGCCTTGCCGTGGGCAGCTGCCAGGCAATCAGCCGCCTCGCGGCTGCGGGCAACAAACCGCTCCAGACTTCGTTGGTTCTGCTGTATCCGGTTACTGGCAGAAACGTTTCATTCCTCGCTTGAGCCACCTGTGGCCATAAAATCTGCCGAGACTGATCCTCTGAAGCCTCGTTCCCCCTTTGCTGCAGAGCTGCGCTGCCGGCGCGGGCAGTGGGAGGGTGTGCAGGCAGGGACTCGCGAGGAGGGGCTCGCCGGACGCCTCCTTCGAGGCCGAGCAGGATCCGCTCCCATCGTCAGGAAGGTCAGCGTGCTGCTGTGATGCTTGACGGCCGGAGATATGCGGGTGGCTGTGCTTGTGACAGCGATGGCCGCTGCCATACCAGAGACTATCAGCAATCCCTCTGCTCTCTTCTCTTTTATTTTCCCTTCTGGTTTTCCTTTCAGTGCTTTTCTGTCTCATTTTCTTACTATTTCCTTCCTATTCAGCTGCTGCTTTGCATCCCCCCTCTCTTTTTTCTTTCCTTGATGGCAGTCCGTGGCTGAAGAGGGCATGGGGGGAGGTTCTTGGACTTGGGAGTCCGCTGTCCCCCGCCCCAATCCTTGTTTTCCTTCCACCTGCAGACATTGGTGTTCCTTGTCTTCTCTTCTTTCCCCAGCAGAGCGGTTCACATGCACAAATGCTTTGGTCTCGTAATGATAATTAGGCTAGCAGAGAACAGTTTAAAAATACTTAAAGCCAAGAGAGTGTTTCCAGCCTGCCGTCAGGAAGAGTAAGGACATCTGAGCTTTATTTCTGTACTGTCTCTGAAGGAAATATAGCTTTCAGTCTTCTGTGTTCATGACAGGTATAGGATAATAGATGGATATATCCTATTCTTAATGGTATTGCTCTTGTTTTTCCATTAAAATGAAACGTATTCTTTAGAGGGTCGGAATATTTTCGATATTTGGGTCGTGGATGGTAAGGATGGTCAATTATGCGTTAGTACTGTGAGAGCTGGGCAAGTACTGCAAAACCCCCCAACCTTTTTCATGCATGCAAATATTTAAATGCTTTCTGTTCATAATCTTTTTGAACTTCTTCATTTAAACATTTACTTGGGTATGGAAGCAATGCGGGTTTTCTGGCATTAATTTTTGTGAAGGGTGAATTTCAAAGTCACGGGCATAAGTATTGAAGAAAAGCAGATGGTTTGTTCTTCCCTGAAGTCTTAGACCTTCCTCCAGCCAGGGACCAGAAACCTGCGGCCACGGGGTGTATCCGAGCGGTGAGGGCTACAGAAGTGCTGACCCAGAGGCACCCAATGTCCTTGGTCGGACCAGGTACCCCAGCTCAGCCGGTGCCAGCCCACCCACGTGCCTCTGCCAGGTCTGCTTCGGTCACCCAATGCTGAATGCCACAAAGAGGAGAACGGGTAAAGTTATCTGCCCTGCATTTGCAGGCATTACAAAGAAAAGATCAAATGGTCCCATTTGGGCTAGAAACCTGCAACTCTAGGCATCGTTCAAAATTTTTGTGTAATTTTTAAAGAATTATCATGTGCAGAAGCCACAGCTTCTGAGCAGAAAAAGAACCCAAATGCCTAACACAAAATCATCTGTAACGAACTGTTATTCATATAATTCAAATCCTCCGTTATTTATAGAGCGCCACGAGAGCATCTAGCTCTTCACAAACATAAAACAAGCCCTGAGCTGCATATAAATCACGGGGACAGATCCTGTCAAGCCTCACATTGTGGGTAAGAGGTGGGGGATCAGCAGTACCCGATGATTTGGGGGCTGTCCTGACCTCCAGGGTGGGTGAGAGCCATCCCACCAACACGGCTCAACCTGCTGGGCAGATTTTAGGGGAAACCCAGCGACCTCCCTTCGCTGCATCCTGCGGCGGCTGGTGACTCCCACGGGGGCTGCTCAGAGCCACTGCAGCTCCATGGGCTGCTTGTTTGGTTTGAAAAACATACGTTTGCTCCTGGGTTCCCATCCAGGAGCAGTGCGATGTCTGCATCTCTGGTCTGCGCTGGGAAATTTTGGATCATCGCCGGCGATGGGGTGGGTGTGGGCACGGCTGCAGGGCCATGGCTGCAGATCCACGTCCAAACCTTGGGTCGGCCGCCCCGGGGAGGCTGTGCCTGCCGCCGGGCTGGTGGGCTTGCTCCCTCACCACCGTGTTGTCTGTAAAGTGCTTTGAGGTCCTGAGAGGGAAAAAGCAAAGCGGGTAAAAGCGTGTCACGTGCGGCCACCCGAGGTGCAGACGAGACCCCAGGAGGGCACCCCGGATGCCTTTTGCAGCCAAGAATCAAACCCAAGCCCTTTCTTTACACCTCTGTGCTATTCCATCACCCTGCATTTCTCTTCTCCATTTCTGAAGCTCTTTACAGCCATCACAGGCTAAATGCATGCCTGGCGTACCTGGCTCTGCCTCTCACACCCCCTCGGTCCCTGCCCCGCTATTCCAGCTCCAGGGCTGCTTTGCTCTTAGCGTACCCCAAGCTGAGCCCTGTGCCCATCCCACGGACTTCATCTCATCAAAAAAAATACCCAGCCCTGCACATCCACGCGCAATTTTTGTTTTAGGAAAAGCTGTTAAGTAGGGCCGAGGAAACAAGAAGAATAGCAGCCCTATTGGTGTCGTGTTTAGAGAGGAACTGGGTTCTCACTGTGTCAACAGCACTTGGCGTGAAAGTGGCCGTTGTTTGGCGAGACACTGCTCCTTTCACCCCGCGCGCCCCAGCTGCTGGGAGCCGGGCGCTGTTTTTGAAGGACAGAGCGAGTGCAATGCCGACAGTTGTTTTAATTTTCAGCCAGTTGCAGGCATCACTCCCGGGGCCCGAGGGGAGCAGCCTGCGCTGCAGGGCGGCTGTGCTGGGGACAGCAATAATTATTTACAGTATTTGATAATAGAAGTGTAAATGCATTGAAGAGGGACTGGCACCAGCAGGGCCATTGCAGGAGCACCACGCTGCAGCGTCAGGACAAGTGATGCAAACGTACCATGCCCGCCGGAGGTGGCAAGGGACGGGTTGGAAAGGTTAAAGTGGAATTTCTTCACTGGAGTCACGCCAACGACCCATGGTTAAGGCTTTGTGTCACTTTGGAGCCTTTGGGGTTTTCAGTGCTGATAAACGGGTCAGGACTGTGCTACACCTCAGCTTCGCATAGGGACCTTTCGTGTGTGCGATAAGTGCGAGAGGGGGTTTGCAGCAGCCGTCTGTGTTGGTGTTCCCTCGTGCGCTTCCCTCTCTCTTCTGCTCTGGCATCTCTTGCTTGGGAGAGACGGGTGGCCCATGCGGGGGTCGTGCCTGGGGCGGCCAAGCCCATGCTGGTGCTGGAAGGGCTCAGGGTGGCGAAGGAGGAGCAAGTAGTGAAATACACACGTAGGCTAAATAAGCTGCCAACCTGCAAAATCCCAATGAATTTTATTCCCTGCCAGCTTTCCTCCCTGAAGCAGCTTCCCCCGCGGCAAGTGTAAGATAGCAAACTGTAAATCAGGGAGGAGAGGACGCAGCTTTCGCCCTGGGAGCGTCTCTGGGCAGGGAGATCAGGATGGTTTCTGGTGAGCTGGCGCCGGGAGGCCAGCCGGGCTCTGGGCTGCCCGTGATTCATGGTGTGGCAGCACCCAAGGGACGGAGTGACTTCATGACTCGGTCCCCAATATTTCCTCTTCTTGGCTGGCTTCTGCAGGGATATTGAAACAAATTCATTTGTGAATCGCTGTTGTGTTACTCGAATCAAACTGGCGAAGCAGGACCTGGAGCTGCTCTCATTTCGCTTGCCCGCTGTGCGGAGAGGAGCACTGAGCCCATGTGTTTGCTTCCTTTGCAGGTGTCCCGCGTGCCCGTGGAGTCCTGCGAGCAGTACACGACCTGCGGGGAGTGCCTGAGCTCGGGAGACCCCCACTGCGGCTGGTGCACGCTCCACCACATGTAAGTCCAGCCTTGGCCATTTTGTTTGAGCTGCTGCTGGTGATGATAAAAGCAGCTTTCAATGCCACCAAGCGCCTCCCACGCAATCTTTGCAAAAGCGAATTAGGTTGAAGTTCCTTAAATCCATCCTTCCCTTCCCTGGACGTTCCCTGCATTGCAGCGGGAATGCCATCGAAAATCCCTGAGCTTCTGGGAAGAGATAAAGGAAAACAAATTCCTGCTTTAGGAGTGGTGTGTCGCACACCGCACGGAGAGGGTGCCATGGACACGATGGGAAAGCAGAATTTAAACCGGTAGGAACAAAGACCTCGTGTTTTGCACACTCCTGCTTGCCCAAGCCACAAGTCCCTCCCAATTAACAGGGAATTTTTAAAGGCAATAGTAGACTTGATTATATGAGTGGGACTTTGCTTTCAGAGAAGTTACAGCACTGGAACAGAGCAGAGCACCAAGCCCTATTAAATGTATCAGGAAGAGATATTTAAATTCTGCAAGGAAAGGTCAGAGGGTCTCCGCTCCAGCCGTCCCCCATGGGGCAGAGCCAGCAGTGCAGGGCTCGGAGCTGGCAGCGCCTCACGCACATCAACAGGCACAAAGGGCTAAGGGTTTTTGGTTTTTTTTTCAGGGGAGCTCCAGGAAACGCTCTCTGCATTCAGGAGGTGTCTGTGTCCTTCCTTTCTCGGCCCTGCCATAATAACGATCACTTCCTAAGGCGGAAGGGGGACCACCAGGCAGAGGCAGATCAGGGGAGGAGGGGAAAGCCTCGAGGAGGCTGGAGGAGAGGAATAGAAATCCCTCCGGCCGCGTGCCAGCTTGCAGAGCAGCCCCGTTAAATGCATGGAAATTGGGGCGGAGGCAGAGTTCAGGGACCCGCACAGCAGCACTTGGCCACTTGCCTGAGGAGCAGGTGCTGGAGGGGGAGCGGTGAATGGCAGGCTCCTCTGCAAATCCAGCCTGGATTCGGGACCTGTGGGCTTTGGGGTGCAGACTGGCTCCCCGAGGCTTGCTTGGTTTGCAAAGAGTCGTTGCCACACTTGAGGAGATGCAGGAGAACCATTGCAGCCACTGGCCCTGAGCATCCCGCAGGCTCCACGCAGGCAGGGGCTGGGGGCGGTGGCAGAGCAGCCCCCACCAGCAGCACAGCAATGTGGAGCACAGGCGCCCTGGGCATCTTTTTTTTTTTTTTTTTTTTCTTTTTTTTAAGCTTTTTTCCTTTCAGGCGAGCCTGTCCAGCCCTACAGCTAAGCCACCATATGTGCACTTGTGTCCGAAAGTCTTTACTGTCACAGCGACTTTGTCAGAAGGAAGTGATTTCTGTCCCTGGTGATTCCCATCCCTTTGGCTCTTCCCTCGGGGCAGCCATCCCCCTGTGCTTTTCCAGCAGTTGGGACAAAAACCACCACAGCCTTTTGATAATGAGGGGACAAGGAAGCGAGGAAAGGGGACGTGCTCTACTCAGCATCTGGCTTGAGCTGCAGGTCTGTAGGTGCTCCCCGGAACCAGCTGTACGGGTACGAGAGCATCCACTCGCCTGGGGACAGTGGCCTTTTAGTGCCTGGTGCTGCTAAGCTGTGCAGCAGGAGGGGACGGCTGCATCAAGTATCTGTAGGTGTGTGTGTTTGGTGTTGCTCCTCAGAGTCCTGCAGCAGCTCCTCTGCAAGGATCACTGAGTGCTTTCCTAATGCTAATGAACTGAATCTTCATAAACCACCCGGGAAGCAGGTAAAGGTTGTTATCTTCATTTTGCAGAGAGAAAACCCTCCATGTCAAGAGGAGAGAAAAGTGTCATTTCCTCTGCCCTTTTGGTCATGACATTTCAGCATTAACCTATTCCCAACAAGAGTTTCTTCCCTGATGGTATTTCTCAACCTTCCCTTCGAGCGTCTGTGCTTTGGCTTGCTTGGAGCAATGATTGTTTTTTAGCTTTTGTCTTAAGCTGTAAATAATTGAGTTTATCTTGCTGTTCCTGAAGCCTCTTTCATATTTGCTTGGAGGGCCCAAGCGCTGGAGTGTTTGTATTTAATTTGTCATCTCCCTCCTCTAATTCTTACATGTCCCTCCTGTCAGATGGACCAGCTGCTCCTTTGCTCAGTGGAAGGGTTGCGGGTCAGGGTGTGAGTTGCTCACGCTGTGTTTTCTGAGGGCTGGTAAAAAGGGTGAGGGGCAGAAGAGCAGACGTTTTCATCCTTGAAAGAGCAAGAGAGTGGCTCGCCACCTGAGCAAGTGTGGGTATGGTAAACACCAGCACTGAGTCTGTTGGGGATTGAAATCCAGTTGTTTCTCCCCACTGCTTGTTGTGGGGCTTTGCTCCTTGGATTCGGGGTCTGTATCCTGGGGGTACCGAGACCCCCAGGCAGCTCTGGGAATCTCTGCGCAAGAGCTGTGCCCTGCAGAGGAGCAGGGCAGGCCAGCGCGTAAGGCAGCTCCTCTCTGAGCACTTGGCATCCACCTTTGCAGCTGCCAGAGGCTTAGCTGAGAGCATGGACATGCAGGTACTGAGCTATCAGGGAGCCAGAAAAAATAATCACCATTTTAAATGATGTGTTGGATGTCTGAACAGGTATGGATGCGAGATAGACGGACGGACCACTGCCCCATTCTAGGTGGCATCAGGCAGTGTGTCCTGCCTTCCACACAGCCAGCCAGAGAGGAATAATAAAGGAAAAGTAAAAGGATCTGAGTTGTCCTGGGATAAGCTTTCGTTATCCAATATTACGTAAAGTTTCCTTGTGTGCTCGTTATGTATTGTTGTCTCTTAGAGGCCTGAGTCACGGCTTAAGGCTCTATTGCACAGTGCGGTGCTTGCATACATGCGTGCATACCTAGAATTTAAGGGTAGTGATAGCAGTGATGCTCATGAATGAGCTATCTCTGAGGATTAAAGCAGTGAGCTCTGGAAGCAGGAGTCGGTCAGGCTGGCAGCGCAGACTGACTGGGGTAGCTCTGGCGATGAACCTGAACCCAGGAGGCAGCCGGCCGCGGGCTGGGTGCAGGCACCGAAGCAGACTGGTAACTCCTGCCCTAAAAGAGCTGCTTGATGAGGTGATGGCCTTGGGCAGCGCATGCCTTGCACCTGGCTTTGAGGAATCCTGGACACAGGACATTTGAGAGGGTGCTAAAAACCAGCAGGAAGGGAAAGGTGCTCGTCCTTCTGCAAAACTCCTCTGCTCACCCGGTGTCCCTGGGGCAGCAGTGCGATGGCTGAGCAGCCCGTCCCTGCCCAGCGCCTCTGCTGTGTCCTCCTGGACGGGGTTTGCTCGCCGTGCAAGTTCATCCTCTCCTACAAACAGCGCTCTTCAGGAGCAAGCAGAGGCCTCAAGGAGATTGTTAAAGAGTCTCTTCAGCCCAGTGGGATTTGAAACCTGCAAGACTTCCATATGCTGCTCTCTGCAAGTGTGTTATTGTCTACAGATCTATTTATCTCTGTTAGGGCTGTTGCCATAAATAGTATGATAAAAAAGAGCCATTCCGGCGAGTCAATGAGATAAAGGCTCCAGTCAAGAGCTCACTTTAAAGCTATCTTACAGATTCACTTAAACCTCAATAATTCTTCCTTTGGCAGCATTCATATTTAGCTCCATTATACTCCAAAAAAAAAGGAAAAACAGCTGAGAGGGTGAGGAGAACAGCAAGAGTGTTTGCTGGGGATCACACGGGTGATTTGGAAAGGGAAAGTGTAAACTCCGCTTTCCTTAATCAAGAGCAAACGGCCTCGCGGGGAGGATGATGGTCCACTGTTTCAGAGCGGGAAGCCCTGTTTTTTCCAGGCACTTGTCAGCTGGTCAGAGCTAGATGTGCGTGGCAAAATTCAACTTCTGCGTGGGCAGGAGGTGTTTCTGCTGATGCACGTGTGTGTCTGGGACCGCCCGAGCCGCTCCACAGGGAATCAGGAAAACAAGCAGTTTGACAGCAGCACCTTGTTAATTCAAGTAACACACACTCAAGTAACTGTCAGAAGGGAACTTGCTGGTGGCATGTGGGGCTGGTGACAGCATCTCGATCCTCTGACCTTTGCGCCACCATTTGAAATAGGGTCCAAGATCAGCAATGAGTGAAAAGTGATAGTTTGCTGATAGCTTATTAAGACCATTAATACCGAAAGGCCAATATGTCATCTGCGCCCAGAGAGGGGGGTTGGAAGAAAAGGATTTTTCCCAAATGACATAAAATAGAAAATCACTGAGGGATGCCAGTGCTGTGCTGCAGTCTCTGATACCTGGTTTGAAACACTGATAATTCTTTCTTGGTTTCCCGGTGGGTGCTCCTCTACCTGCTGGAAGCAATTTAATTTCACTCCGCTCCAAGGACACCTGCGATAGAAAAACAGGGATAACAAGCCATCCTGGAGCACACGGCATGCTAGGAGCAGTCCTAGTCACTTTGGCACGCTCGGAGGCTTGCATTCCTGATGGCGGGAATGTGAGAGAGCTGGGAGCCCAAGGCATGAAAACTGGCCAAAGCACAGCCAGCAGCTGCCAGAAAGTCCCGTTCCTCACCCTGCTGCACTCCTCAGCTCCAGGAGGAGATGATTAATGAACTATGTGTTTTTGTTTTAATGAGAACGGAGGCATCATCTTGTTACTGCCTGTTACTGCTTTACGGTTTAGTTTCTGTGCAGATTATGAATTTATGGCTTGCAGGGGTCCCAGCCGAGCAGCGGCAGAGTGCCTGGCTCACCCTGCACCCACAGCACCCGCTGTCGCTGCTGGCACATGGGACTTAGCAGCTCTGGATTGTGTCCCAGTGCAGGGGGGACTGGGAATTGCTCCTGAGATACTTGTGGTTTGCCTTTCCTCTGATCACAGAGTATTTTTCAGTGCCCTTTGGTCTTAACCTGGAGTTTGTGCCCGATACCTGGTCCCGGTGCAGAGCATTGCCCCCAGTCCTGCTGATAACTCCCCCTTCCCCTGGCCCAGGCTCTGCCCTCCTGTTTAGCTCACCCCTGGTCAGCTGTAGCACCTCGTGCTGTTTGACATCTTCCCTAGGTGCTTTCTGTGCTCTGATGTGTGCTCATGTGTGGCAGGTGCTCCCCGAGGGACAGCTGCGAACGAGCAGACGAGCTGTACCGATTTGCAGGCAGCATCAGCCAGTGCATGAGCATCACCGTGCAGCCCAGCAGCATCTCTGTCTCCGAGCACAGCCTCCCGGTAGGTGCTGCCAGCAAGCGGGGAGGGGTAGACCTGTTGGTGAGAGGCATTTCCAGCATATTTCAGGTTCACAGTGAACAGACCGTTTTCCAGCCTTTCTCCCTGCTCATCGGCACAAATGTTTTCCCATGAAGTCAGGCTCGCAGAGGGACTGGGGAGGAAAGGGGCCATCCGAGCCGGGGAAGAAGGGGGTGGGGATGGCAGAAACAAATTCCCCTTCCCCTTGGGCCTCAGCTCACATTTCTCTTGGTCCGGTTTCATTAGCTGTTGAAAGGAAAGGCTTTGTTTCCCAAAAAACCTCATCTGTGAGCTGTGCTCAGGCCTGACTCTCTGAAGCAGCCCAGCTGTTGCTCTCCGAGCCCCCCAGCACCCCGCGGCAGCTGGCCTTGCTGTAGCCCCTTCCCACTCCCTGCTGGGGCCGGCTGCCCCCCCTGCCCACGGGCACTCGTGTCGAAATGGCATGGGGCTGTTGGGAGGGCACTCACCCCTTCAGGCACCGGTTTGCCATGGGGACAGTCCCCATTCGTGCTGGGGTCAGTGGGGACTCGCTCCTTTCCGATGGCCACGTGTGCCCGGAGCAGGGCTGTCTCTCCCGTGCGTGCAGTGGGGCAGTTGCAGCTCAGGGAAATTGTTCGAGCTGCTGTGCGTGCAGAGGGTTGTTGCTGCTTTCATGCATGAGAGGCAACGCGCCGCTGCTGCTGTCACAGGTTCCTGACACGGGCATTGGGGGTGGCAATGCTTCTGTAGAGCAATCAGGGGGATGAAAAGCTGCCATTGTCACCTCTCCTGAACTGCAGTACCCAAAGGCTCAGCAAGGCAGTTTTTGTATCGGTAAAGAACCTGCATCCTTGGCTTTCTTTTTCCTCCTCCGCTTCCCATGAAAGGGCAGCTGGCCACCTCCTGTGGACGGACGGGTAATTTAAGGGGATCAGTATTGAATGGGGAAACAGCAGGTAATGAAAATGTGAAGGAAACTCAGGCAGCTCTGCCTGCTAACAGGTTAATGGCTGTGTTTTGTTTCCCCTCTGCCCCTCCTCTCCCCGGCTGCAGCTCAGCCTGCTGGTGAGCGATGCTCCAGACCTGACGGCTGGGGTCACCTGCCTCTTCGGAAACCTGACGGAGGTGGAAGGGCAGGTTTCGGGCAGCCGGGTTGTGTGTGTTTCGCCAGCAGCGAAAGATGTTCCTGCCATACCTGTGGATCAAGGTAAGTAACTGACTTCTGGACAGCAATACGATGTCTGTGCCACCAGAAAGTGTGGCATAGGTTTGGAAGTATCTGCTGGGTGGTGCAGACCCTTTGGGGCTGCTGCTGGAGAAATTCATGCTCCTGTCAAAGACCATTGAACCCAGGGAGCTAAATATGCTTTGTCCTTAAGAAATGCATCCCACACAGGGAAAGATAGGCTGGGAGCAGGCAGCACCACGTGCTTGCCTTGTCCCTACACCCTCCCTGCACTGCCAGACAGCTCCCCAAGACAGGACAGGAGCCGTCTGTCCCCCCCCCGGGGTGGCTCATGAGTGGGGCAAGGCCTCGCAGCCTTGCCACACTGGGTGGATCTAGAAGGCAGGAGCCCCCCCTCAGCCTGGCTCAGCACCCACGAGTAGGTGGATGCAGTTTCTATTTTTCGGTCCTGATCTTCGGGTTGTTTCTTCATTAATGTCACTGCTGTCATATTTTCTCTTCCCATAACCAAAATGCTACTTGCTTAAAACTCATTTTCTCCTTGGCATCCTTCCAGGTGTCAACTGTTTTTCCCTGCTGATATCTTTGTATTCCTAAGGCGTTATATGGAGCCTGAGACTTGGTGAACACTGGGGCTGAGAGCTGGCGTGGTAGCAGGGCTAGCGTAGGCTTACCCAGCGCAGCTCTGGAAGAGCAATCTGCTCTTAATTAACCCGGTGCTGAGGCTCCTAAAGAGCTTCAGTAATGCCCTCGTTTTCAGCATTGTCTCCTATTCTAGTCTTGGGCTGCTTCTCAGAGTAGACTGAATTAGTGTTTTTATGCTGGAGACAGAATCCTTTAGAGAATGGGATGAGATCCCAAACTCATTTCAGCTGTGACCCAAGGCAGCATTTAGACCCTGCATCTCCAACGCACTTTGCCATCAAATCTGATTTGGTTTGGAGGCATTGCTGGAGACAGCCAGCCCAGCGCCCTGAGGTGCTCAAGGGCAGGTCCGGCTGGTGGGATGCTCGGCCCCCAGCTTGGGGAACTGCTGCAGACTCACCGCAGGTGGGGGGCCCAATGCCTGGGGGAGCAGGGAAATGAAAGCAACCTGACTTCCACCTTCTATCCCAGAAGCAGATGGCTCAGCACATTGGCAGGCGGGGATCGGGTGCCCCCGTGTCTGCTGTTGCTTCCTTTGTTACTGCTGGCGGGGCTGACGGGCTCTGGTTTGCATCCCCAGACTGGTTCGGCGTGGTGCTGCAGCTGAAGTCACAGGAGACGGGGAGGACGTTTGTCAGCACGGAGTTCAAGTTCTACAACTGCAGTGCCCACCAGCTGTGAGTGCTCCCTCCACGTCCCCGAGCGGAGCCAAACATTGGCTAAAAAGAGAAAGGGCTGGGAAATGGATGCTGGGCTCTGGGACCAGCCGGGGGGTTTATCACGCTGCTTGGTTCAGCCAGCAGACATGTGCGGTAGAAGGGGAGCCCACCGGTCCCTGTCTTCTCTGAACTTCTCTGGGTGCATGTGTAGCTTTCTCTGCCTTGTGAGATGCAGGCAGAGTGAGCCTGAAAAAACCTTAACCTGCTGGTGCCCCCAAGCTGCGCGATCCTGCAACTGTGAACTCGGATGCATCTTCACAGGCAGCTGGTGAAGGCAGAGCAGAGGGTCCGGGGAGGTGGGCTGCAGGCAGCCGGAGGAGGCAGAGCCCTTCCACGCTGCACCGGCCAGGAGAGCAGGGTGCTGGCTGCTGTGAGGATGCGCCACGGGGTGACAGAGGAGGGCATGGCCGCCAGAGGAGACGGTGGCAGGGACTGACCTGGAAGTGTCCAGCCCTGGGGTCTGAGGACAGCGGTTGTAGTTTAGATGGGGTAAGCGAGAGCACTGGCAGGAGGAGCTCCCCGGAGTTGGGCAGAGCAGCCCTGAGAGCCTGATACAGCAGCGCAGGCATGCAGCAGGCATGGTGGGCTGCTCTGTGGGGGGCTGGGGGGCTCAGCACTGCTGAGCATCGTGGAGACATATCCCCCATGGGCACATCTGCTGCTGAAAGGCGGCACGCAGCTGGCTGGCCTTAAAAACCTGTTTACAGACCTGAAGCATTTATAGATTTCTCTCTGGAAACACAGCAAGCCCCAAAGCACCAAAATGAAACATGGGCAGGACCTGCTAGCAGTCAGATAGCAAAAGGCAGGCCTGACCCATGGGGCTGGGCAGCATCTCCGGCAGCAGGGTCAGCTGCCAGCTCTGCTGCGGGAGCGTGATTTGCTGCTCGAGCTGGCTGGTGGGATTCAAGAAGTGCCAGCACAGGGTCACTCCCAATCTTTCTGCACTGGATTTGAAGCCTCAAGCTATGGGGCCTTCCCTGCTGCACTTGGAAGAGGGTTGTGTGTGCTGATGGGCTTGGCTGGCCTGCAGTTTTTCTAGGCATGCATTCAATTTTTTTTAATTTTGTTTTGAGCCATAGCACAGAGCAGAGGTACCGGGATGAAAGGAGCCCTGTGAGTCCTTCAGTCCCCCCATGCTGCCTCTCATGGTGGTCCGTATCCGTTATCCCAATGATCCCTGCCTCCTGTTGTGCTACCCCTCGTGCACAACTCTGTCCTTACGTCCTTGTCCCTCAGTCAGGCTGTACAGCACCAGCCTCTCCTCCGGCTGCAAGCGCTTGCAGTCCTTCCAGCGGTTCCTCTGCATTCTCCTGTTTTTGAATTTGCATGAGGGATGGCATCATGGGGACCCCTATTTTCACTTAGGAGTGGAGGTTTGAATCGGGAGAGGCAATGCATCTTTTCTGGCCTGTCATTTGGCTTCATCTGACCATGCCTTTCTACCAGCTCCTGTTTGGAGATAAAGTGCTAACGTGGTGGTAGATTCTGCAGCATTTACATCATACCAGACTCATTATCAGTGAGTTCAACAAGGGCACGAGCCAGCCTGGCAGGAATGAATCACAGCGTGCAAAAAGGAGAAAGGGATACAGGTCTCAGCCAGCGGACAAGAGAGACCTATTTATCCTGAGACTCTTCATTGCAACGGTGAGGGTGTCTAGAGAGAGCAGGGGAGCAGCTGTGGCCTTTGTGGCTGCACGGAAGCAGAAGAAGTGGTTGTGGTGTATGAAGCACGTACCCCTTGGGAGCTGGCATTAGGCTAAGAGAGGCAGGAAGGGTTTGGGGCTGGGCAGGAACATGCTGCTCTTGCAGACTGGTTCTGTGAAACCTCCCGTGCTGGATCCAGCTGTTGTGAACAAACAGGCTGAGCTGGTTCAGCGCTCAGGTCCGTGAATTCCTGTGTCCCAGGGGACCTGCAGGTGGTTCAGGGAATGTGGTGGTGGCTTCTGTGTTAAGTCCCTTTTAATAAGGAACAGATGAGTTGGAGAGATGCACTTTCTGAAGCAAAAGAGAGACGGTAGTCCTTAAGAAAGCTGGATCGGGATGAAAGAGCAAAGGTGGTGACCTGGTGTAAGTCTCTGAGAGCTCAGGATCCTGCTGGGAGCCCCTTGCCCTGCTCAGCTGAGCAGAGCTGAAAGCAGCAGCCAGAAAACCACAGTACAGTGACAGGTGCCGAACCAAGCTGTTGGCCTGGGTGATCGGAGAGGTCCTCCTCCCTCGGACCCAGCGGTGCTGGGGGAAGCAGAGAGCTCCACCAGCACCAGACGGGAAAGCCGGAGGCCAGGGCCAGGCCAGGTGAGGGCGGGTGGGAGAAGTGCTACAGACCGAAATGGAGACAGAAATGGGTCAAACAAACGAGCAATTAAATAAGCTTGCAGCACTTGATATTATTCCCCAGATTTGCATACGCGTGATTAGAATAAGCTTCCTTAGCTATTAAGGTCACTACGAATGCATCAGAAGGAAAATACAATTGAGTTATTAAAACACGCATTCTCATGGCAGAAGCCTGCGAGAGGCATTGCCCTGGCACCTCTGCCCAGCTGGCGAGAGAGGCCCTGCCCGGAGACCTGCTTTCCTCGTTTTCCGATTTCCTACCTAAGGCCATGCTCCCGATTCCCTGGTGATGCTCTTCTGTTTGCGCTGACCCTGGGCTCGCTCCGGCGCATCCCTGCTCCGGGCACTGCCCGCTCCAGGCAGCACCCCGGTCTCTGGAGCCGCAGGTTGCGATGCGGAGCTGAATCCCATGGGCACAGCTTATACTTACGCCAGCAGACGGTCACCAAAACGCTGCCATGTGGCACGGAGGGTTGGCCTCAGAGATGGAGGAGGTGGTTACTGCAAATATTAGCAGCTGTCATGGACCGTGCATCTAACTGGCAGCCAGTTAGTGTGGAATAAAAACCACCCAACCAGTTCACTGGCAGCTGGGCCACCCCATGTCTGAAAAGGGTCTGCGTTCTTTCAGAAAGTATTGTATTTCAAAAAGTATTGTATTTCAAAAAGTATTGTATTTCAAAAAGTATCCCTGGAAGTATTTAAAAGACGTGTAGACGAGGTGCTTAGGGACATGGTTTAGTGGGCATGGTGGTGTTGGGTCGACAATTGGACTCGATGATCTTAGAGGTCTTTTCCAACCTTAATGATTCTATGATTCTATGAAAAATGTTTCATAAACAGTTAATTTCTTCCAACATGAATCAAAAGCGTTTGCTGGACTCTTTCCACTCCAAGGCCAAGCAGAAGTGTTACCATTGACTTGAAGCATTCCTGACTTGTAAAACAACCGATCCAATTTTTGCCAGGCTTGCCTTGTCTTCCACTTTCTAGAAACTAAAAATCAAGTCTGGTGTCCGCGCAATATTGTGCTTTATTTTATGCCAATGCAATGATGTGCAATAAATCCCAACTTGTATTTTATTACTGAATGAATTGTGAGGTTGCTTAAAGACTGTCTTTTGAGTGCATGTTTTCCCAAACCTGTTCATTACTTTTGTTGTATCAAAACATCCCTCCAAAGAAATTATTTTCCCATGAAGGACCCTGAGCCTGGACTTCTGGCTGGGCCTTTCTATTACTGTATAGACTTCCCAAGGTGATAACCTCCTCTGTAACTCCTCCTTTCCCCCCCAGGTGCCTGTCTTGTGTAAACAGCGCTTTCCGCTGCCACTGGTGCAAGTACCGGAACCTCTGCACCCATGACCCCACCACGTGCTCCTTTCAGGAGGGACGGATCAACGTCTCTGAGGTACCAGACCGGGGTTTCAGTACTCCTGAGTTCTTTCTTCTTTGCTTTTCTATGGCACAATCAGCGTAACCAATGCTTATGTGAGGTTTTTCAACTTTCCATGGGTCGGGGCTCCTCTCTTGGCTGGCATCAAAAAGTGCAGATACAGCTTTAAAGGAGCGTAGCAAGAAAGTATCAGTTTAGCAAAAATGATATGTCTCAACCTGAACGCCAAAGCTGATCCCACCTCTGATATGTGGGTATGCTCAGGTTCAGTAATAACTGTAATTGCTGGAGTGCTTTCCTTCAGGGGTCTCAAAAGACTTCTCAAAGACCAGCAGATTTCAGCAACTCCGCTTTACGTACAAGGCGTGCCGGGATTTGCCCGACAGCAAGCAACGAGTCAGGTGCAGAGCTCTTGGTGGGACTCATTCAGTGGGTTGTGTTGGCAGGTCTGAAATCTATGGCAGGAGCCTGACAGTAAACTGATTAAGAAGGGAATTACAGACATGAACAGCCCCAGACTTTGGAAAAGAGAATTGATTCGGGATCCAGCGCTGTGGACCAGGAGCCATCTCTCTTAGCAGTTAATAAAAAGTGTGGGGCTCAAGTCCAAAAATGCTTTCAACAGTTTGAAGGAGGCACAGCCGTTAACGGCTCTGCCAGATCTTCCATGTGTCCCGAGGCAGAGGGGTCCATGGAGGAAAGGAGTTTGTTAGCACGAATTCCTGATCAAAGGTTACCTCTAACCCCTTGGTCTGGGGTTTCTGCGCCCATTGTCTTGTCTGATTCCCATGGTGCTGTCTGCTCCAGGTTCACCAAGTACAGAGCAGATACAGCCTCTGATGCTGGTAGGAGCCTGGTCTTCACCTTACTGCCCCTACACGTAGCTTTGTGGCACCTGAAATGGGTGCAGGTCCTAAAGCTGCAAGGAAAAAAAAGGCTTTAAAAGGTGCTTGAAAATCCTGAGTGTCTTGGAAAGTGGGAAAGGCAGCAGTGAGGACATATACAAATATTAGAAAAAGAAAGGAGAGTAAGATTAGCCAGCATCAAGACAAACCCTTCAGTGAGTAATGGAGATATGGAAAAGCAGGAGCGATCGGTCAGTAGAGTAAAACATGGAGCTGCTAAAAAAAAGTGACTGAAGCTGCCAGGCTGTTGCTAAACCAATAATAAACTTGAAACTTAACTCACGGGTCTTTCTGGTTAAAATGCTACCAGGAGGCACATAGACACAAGGCAAGAAGCGTTAATGAACTGCATGTGTACATACCTCGGTGGGAATCTGCAAGAGCCGAGGGATGGACAGCGTAACTGGGAGCCGGCGCTGCCTCCTGCCACCTGCAAGGGACGAGACAGAAGCCTCAAAGAGCTGCCCCATGCGGCAAAGGGAACAGATGCCCAAGGAGAAGCATCCACCCTGGGGACAAACCAAAAGCTTTCTCAGTCCAGTTCAAAGTCAAGAAACTTCCTTTCAACACAACAAGAGAAAGCAAAAACCTTTGCTTTTCCTTCTCTCGAGTGATGTCAGGGTTTTTCTCCTTCACACTCAAAGCATCGCTGTCTTCCCAGGCTTTACAATTGTAGTTCTCAGTTTTATAGGGCTTCAACCCCATGATCTCAGAAGTGTTTGACAAGTCTCTGGTAAAGTAGGGCAATCCCATTATCTCTGTTTTTGTCCTGGGAATGCCTAGAACTTGCCTGAGATCACACAGAGGGAGCGAGTGGAGGAGTTGGTATCTCTGCCAGTTCCTGCTGGGATCACAGGACTGTCGCGTCTCCAAAGAACTTCCTCGGTCGTCTTCATCTTGTAGAGGTTGTTTCTTACCAGGGGGTGTTAAGTGATATCTAACACTTTCCTGGTGATAACTTTTGATAAGGGCTGATGATAACAATACAGATGCTCCACTGTTCCTCATGACTTCTCCAGACCACTGAACGCACAGGCAAAACCAGCCACCAAAAACTAATTTGTTGGCGTATTTAAGGCAAATGAGTTGCCACTGGGGTACGCAGTGCAGTGCTAATGCCTTTATTACGGGCATTTCACTCCGGCTAACACAAGACATGAAATAAATGCCTCATAAAGAGTTTCCTCTCTTAAAACAATTCCGATCACAATGTTCTCATTGTGTCATGGCCTGATGTATTAGCAAAATGTTTGTGCTTACCAACATCACTCCCTTCCTAGCAGAGAGTCGGCTGTGTTTGGAGCCGCTGCGGTGATAACCGTGGCAGTGCGTCCGCCACGGAGGGAGCAGCGCCAGCGCGTGCTGCCCTACTTTCAGTCCCATGTGCCTCTTCTCACGTAAGATTTGCACACGTGTTCACACGGGGTTGGAAATTTTCTCATGCTTTTATATTTAATTTAAGAGAAAATATCTTGAATATTCCCTTTTACTCCTGGCCCATCAGAATTTGTGTCCCAGTGGGATTCGATATGTAACAAACTCCCTTTGATGCTCCTAGGAGTTGTCTGTCTTGAGAAGGGAAAAGAGCTCAAAGCCTCAGCCACTTTACAAGGTGATGGGGAAAAGAAAGCCCTTCTTCATGAGCTGTACAGTTGGTCCTTGCAATCTTCTGGCTATATTGACCGAGCTAAATACTGCCTTTTTGCCCTGCTTTCCATGAAAATACAGCCAAAAGAACAAGCTTTTTCTGTCTCTCCGCCTGCCCTGTCAACAGAAATTGTTTACTAACACCTGAGGGCAGAGCTCAGCAGTAGACGCGGGTGATGCAGAGGACAGCCTCCAAAGATGGGTTGGTGCTTTGTCAGGGGGTAGCGAGTGGCCTGTGAAGCCATCGGTAAGAGAAATGATGCACCTTGAGTGTCAGATCTCTGTTTTGCATCATGCTGTTCTATTTGCAAAAGTGAAAGCGTGCAAAGCGTGTTTGGTTTGGAGTAATTGGTAGATAAATACAGAACCCTTCGCAGCCTTTAGAGCAGAGATGTCTTCCAGGTCAGAGCTGGCTGTTCTTGATATCCTCCATCTGGTGGGAAGTTTCTGACATGGGGTAAACCCAACTCTTCTGAGGCCTCTGTTTCTAGGTGGCCAGTTCTCTAGGAGTTAATAATTAGATAAGCAACTCTATTTTCTCAGCCTTTTCTTAGCCTGAGGCTTCATTTGTCTGCAGGAGGTGCCTGCTTAGACATTGCTATCCAAAGAGCAGTGGGAAGGCAAAGGTCTGGGGCTGGCTTGCACCCACAAAAGCAGGGTTTCTCCAAAAAGCCTCGTGGGTGTGTAGCGCTGATTGTCTCACTTTGCAAAGCTTCCCATCAGGCCTGTGATATCATTTTAATGTGTCTGAGGTGGTTGGGTTTGTGTGTGTGCGAGGCTATAAGATGTCTCTCTCTAAATGTATAAAACATGCAGATGAAGAGGAGTGTAGATTTATAAACATATCCTTACACCCCATCCCAATGGAGAGCTAGAACCAAATAAATCCTATTAGTTTCCCAGAATGTGGGATCCCGTCCGTCTTTGATGTCCACTGTGTGGACATCTAATGCCAGTTCCACATGTGAGATGCTGAATCAGGGACGGAGTGTTTCAGATTCCGAGAGTTTAGTGCAGAGCCAGATTTCTGGCTCTGGTCTGACTCCTTTAAATTCTCATTGCTTTTAGAGCAACACCTTTGCAGCTGGCTGTGCCCTTGGATGCTGAGTGCTGCTTGATGTGCTTTGAAGGAAATGAAATAAAACAAAATCAAACCTTCCTCATCTCTGTCCTTACAGTCCCCACCGTTGAATACCTGAATGGGAACTAGGATGTGCAGGAGATAACTCAGAGCCACATCTAAGTCCACCAAAATCAGCAAATGACTTTGCTGGGTCACATCTCACTTCTGGAGAGATGTGTTTGAAAAAGTACCAATAGTAACAAAAAGCCCAGTTGCGGCAAGATTAACTCATCTCAATTTGAGAAGATTGGTTTGAGCTTATTGGCAACGCTTTTTTCATCAGTAGATTTATGGTATATATAACCTACAGCTTTTGGTGTTCGGAGGAGGAAAGAGCCACGCAGGAAAGTGCTCTATGGGGCTGGAGGGGATGGGAGCGCTGCAGGGAGCCGGAGGGAGACATTCCCACCTGTAACCTGGCCATGTTCAAGGGAATTGCTCCTATCCTCACCTCTGGTACACAAAGGGTTGTTTATGAGAGAGAAATAGGCTCTCCAGCCTTCCGTATTTTGCATGGCTGCAAATATCACAGTACTTCATAAATTCATGGCGAAGACCCGGGTTACAGCAGGCGCATACGGCACAGAGCTCAGGACAAAAGGGCATTGGGTAGGAATTTACCAGTGAGAAAAGTTTCGCTTCAGTTGCCTTTCTTTTCATGTTTGGTTTCTAAGGAGCAAGGTCTGCTCTCCTTTTCAGTAGCATAAATGAAGAATAATGTGTTTCCATGAGTGACAGGTACTGTAATTTATATCATTGGGAACACAACTGTGAGCCAGGGGTTTACATTCATGTGCCAGATTCGTTTATATTTATAACCTTAAAATGTGTGTAGCAAGTTAACATTTGTGGAACATTTTTTTTTAAGACAAAAAGTACGAAAACATTGTATTTTCTTCCATTTGGGTTAAATCCCATAGTCAAAAGAAATGCTTGCCATTTCGAGGCAATTTTTTCCAAATAAGAGCAAGAAGATTTGACCTGCTAAAACTGCTCTGTTAAACACAAATAATAACCATGGTTGCTCTGTTCTACTCCAGAGACAGATGCATATCGCGGGTCTTTAAGGTATTTATAGACCTTGGAGTCTTTGAGGCTAAAAAGTGTTGGAGAAACATAAAATGTCTTTGTAAATTGTGTGTGATGATACTTCATACGCAGAATATTCCCGAGAGCCTGTGCCACTCATTCGTCGGAGTCTTGTCTTTCTCCAGCAGATCTTCTGATTTGTGTTTATTCTGGTGAACAGAAGTCAAGAAGGATAATGAGAGGATTCAGCGTGTGTTTGTTTAGCGAGAGGAGGCAATAATGGCCTTTCTAACTCACTGCAGGATTTACTTCTCATGAATTAAAAAACAAAGTAAACTGATTAAGGAACAAATTGTGTATTCCACTGGCTGCAGTTCTCCCTTTTATTCTGTATTTTCTGGATGCTCAGGTCTTCCTCGCACTAGCACGGGGAAGTGCAGAATCGAGCACCCAGACCTGAGCCCTACAAACCAGGGATGGTCTCGTTATTTACCACCACGAGGGGACCTTTGCCGCAGCCACACGGCTCCGATCCCAGCAGCAGGACTGGTGCTGCCAACCGCTTCCCAGTTCATCACGAAATTCCTATGAAGTGAATAAACATTGACAGACGCATTGCTAAAGCTGACGATATACCTCTAACAAAATAATTTATGTTAGCACTGGCTTTTAGATCAGGTAGCACGTAGAAGAGGTGGTGAAAGGACAAACCAACCTGCCAGGCACGCTTTCATAGGGCATCACCCCCCTTCAACTCTGCGTGCACGGCGTGCGACCAAGGTGCTACTGCAGCAACACCCTCGTGAGACCGTACCCACTCGCACACGCTCCAGGGGAAGGCCTGTGTGTGCAGGGGCGTGCGTGGACATCTCTGCGGCAGCAATTTGAAAAACAAATGGACAAAAAAGACCTGAAAGCCGAACAACGAGCCTGGATGGGAAATGGCACAAACAGGGAAGAGGGGGCCTCCGGCAGCACTTCTGCAACGCGTGCAGCGTCTGAGCAAGCCCCGCATCCTCCGCAAGCTCCTGCAGCTTTTGCAGCTTCACTCACTCATCTGATAAATTCAGCAGCAACTGCCAGCAGCAATGTGGCTCCCCACGAGTGCCCTGGGCTTTCGGTAGTATGGCATCTTCCTGTGTATCCCTCCATCCCAAAATGTATATCCCCTTATTAGTGTGATCACTGTAGCTGTCAGCCAACACAGAGGGGCTGCCTTTCTCGGTGTTTCCCCGAGTGGCGTGCACTCACAGGCTGCATGCCTTTTTTCCACCAGAATCCCAATCTGACATTTTTCTCCCAGTGAAACCAAAGGAAAAAATCTATTATGTCCTACTCATCTCTAATGACGGCAGAACAATTTTTGCTACCAGCATTTTCAGCACTACAGCTTTGAAACTGTTAAGTCCTCTCTCATGTCTCTAAAGGAAGAAGCATTTCTTTAACAGTCGTCTCACGAAAGGCAGTGGCCAGGAAGGATAATGGTCCATAACATATTCATTATTTTCAGGACTGTGCACTGAGGTTTTCCCACCGGTGATGTGGTTGGAGATTTTTTTGTTTTCAATCATAATGTGATAAAAGATTCTACGGCTCCAGGATGCCTTTCCTCCCAAACACGGGCTTTCCACAGAGCTGGGGACCTCTCTGGAGTGGAGCCATTTGTCTCCCATTGGTCCTCGATATGACTTTGAGGTTAAATGCAAAACCTTAAATGCAGCCAGAGTAAGAAGATGGTAGAGGTGTGCGGTGCATAATGAGGGGGAAGGAACGTGCGTGCAAAGTCAGCTCGGAAGAGCTGGCAGTCGGATGGAAAACGCCATGAATCTTAGGAGTTTGCTGGTGTTAGTGTAAAGGCTGAGCTGGGGGTTGGATCCATGATACCAGGGTCTGCGGGAACCTCAGAGCTGAGCTTCGTGGTGGCGTTCCCTTCCAGCCTGCAAACCTGCTCCACTGCAGAAAAGGGCTTTTCTTTCCTTCCCGGCACAGCCCGCTTTCTGGCCGTTGGAGTTTAAATCACTCTTGGCTGTTAATCCGTGAAAGTCCCTGTTAGAAATAAAATAAAAAATATATAAGGAAAAGTGCCACTAAAAAGGTTTATGAGGCAGCAGTTTAAGCTACTGACTTCTCCAAACTGGGGTAGCATCTGTTTCTCATTTACAACTTGCCTGAGCCAGTAGCGAAACAACATCCCATCAGTCCGGCTGTGAGCTGGAGAGGGAGCGCGGCTTGGCGCGCGTAATGGCCATTAGTGAGGGATGGGGATTTTCTCCCTGGATACACAGTCCTAGCGGGAGCCTGGTGAGGATGGCTCTCGTTGCATTGCCATCCGGATGATTTACTTAAATTGCTAGGCAGGGTGGCAAAGGGCTTGGGATGCCAGTCTGGGATTTGGCAGAGGGAAGTGAGACGTCAGTCCATTTTTTCCTAAATCTTCTACTTTAGCTTGGGATTAATCATTTAGTGTCAGATACTTACAGGTACTTAGGTACCTAGTTCCATTAGATCAAAGCAAATTAGAGCTAAACGGAATGTAAATACTTCTGACGGTCAGAGCCTTTGTCTCTGCATGTTGCAGTTCCTGGTATATAGATTGAGGAAAAACTGTATCTCCCAGTGTGTTACGAAGAGATAATGTTTAGGATGTTGAGATCTTATGGGAGGAATGTCATACAATTACCAGGCACTGATAGGTCTTTTTTTGCGCTTCATCTCAGAGTATCATTTAGACATGTAGTTTGTGCTCGTGGGGAACTGGAGAGCTGCTCATCTGTAGAATGATGTTTGCGGGGAGAGTTTCCTTTTATTTTGCATACAGCATCTTGCATAGCAAAGTCTTGAGCCTACTGCAATATTGAAACTTGCTATTAATTTACAATTGCATTATTTTGGCCAGATAGTGGCAGAAGTGGAAAAAAATCACACTTCTCTGTACTTAATGTTTTAATTGCTGTGCTTAGTTTTCAGAATATATAGTTTTGGAGGCAGCAGCATTTTGCTCTTTTCTTTGCTCCTTTATTGCAATCACACAGATGTTTGAAATATTTTCACATGGTTTTCAATGGAAAACTTAATAGACTGCTTCCACTTTCATGGTATTTTGTACACTCAAAACCAGGCTGTTTTCAGGGACTGAGGAACTATCCTTACCCATTTTTCACTGCCTCTAGCTGAGAACTCCTGAGCCTTAACTTGTTTATAAAATGACCATCAAGGATGAAGCACCATTCTTTATTTAATGCCTCCTTTATTTAATGCTCTTAGGTCAGTTTTGGAAGCCTTTGGGGTTCAGGGAGGAGTCCATTTCATTCCTGCAGTGGATGGTAAAGCTCCCATCACCCTCGTACTGCAGGAGGGTTCATTTGCAGCTCTGCTGGCGGTTGTCAGCCAGCCTCGTGCCTGGCGTTGCAGGAGCAGGACCTGTTTAATCTCCTCTTTCATGCAAGAGGCTTCAGTTCCTAATCAGGAAAGGCCTGAAGTGAAATGTCTTTGGGCTGGTTTGTCTCAGCCCCCCATCCCTCCTCCGGACTCCCGCTGAGCAGCCTCTCCCCACTCCTGGAGCTCAGCTTTTTCTGGTTATCTCCCGAAATGCCTTTGCTCTGGCCTGGCAGGGTGATGGATTGTACTGTAAGGCTCTAGCTGTAACATACTTCTGAATTTGCATCTGACTCAGAAAAACGCATTCCTGGAGCAGCTCCCGATTGCATCCTGGAGGTGCAGAAAGACTTTGATCTGCAGCAGGAGCCACTGCCCATTTGTTTGAATCACTGAGCTCGGCTAGGACATCATCTTCCTCCTGCCCGTGGGGCTGGCAGGGTCCCTGTGCAGGCTGGCAGTCCGGGTTTGCTGTTTCCAGGCTAACGTAAAAAGGCTTAGGGCGCCTGAAGGGACTGTGTCCAGAAGAGTTGGAGGCTTAAGGTTTTGAAGCCCAAAGGGTGCTGTGAAGAAGGCAAAGAGCCGATGTCTCAGATCCCAGGGGCATCAGAGCTCATTTGGCATCTTCTGAGCTGGCCTTCCTCCTCGTCTGATGGTCTCGCCAGTGAACACCCACTGGCAGGAGATCTGCAGGTGCCATCACTGGTTGATAATTTTGCTGCTTTCACTGTGCATGAAGAGACGTGTGGCATTCCGGTCATGGCCCAGCATCCACCCCACTGATACATACTGAGATACAGTTGTACACAAATTAATTAGATTTTGTTTCAGTCCTCCCTCCTCTGTGAGAGATCCCTCCTCAGTATTAGCTCCTCAGATCCAAGGATGGCCACTTTTTTGAAAGCCATACGACCTTTACAAATGCTGTCTGCTGGAGGAGGCTCTGAGTTTATTGCACATGCCAAACCCTTTGCTACAGTTCCTAAGAGAAAAGGCCAGTTTTGCAGACTAGACAGAATTTCAGAAGGCCCAGAGGGATCAGGATTAGGGTGCTTAATCCCATCTGTGAAAACCCTGTCCCTGCTCTTCCGGATATTGACTGCAACCAAATCCTCCGGTCCTTGGACGTCCTCCACTTCCCAGAAGCACAGAGCAGGGAAGAGCATTGCTTTAGAGATAGAAAGGGCAGTTCAGGTCTTCATGCCTTGCCCACCCGGCCGGCGGAGGCATGCATCCCACCCAGGCACCCCCCAGCTAAGCAAAAAGCTGTGCGAGCAGCAGCGGTGGGAGATTGCAGCGAGCTGGCTGGGCGTTTCAGAAAGGCCAGAGGTTTCGGGGCATGGGTAAGGGGCAAGAGCAGATAGAGCAGAAATTAATGTTGCCTGGGAAATGGATGGCACACTGGCATAATTTTACTCAGATAAAGCAGGGCGGAACGGTACCTGGCAGCGAGAGGGAAGCACATCCCATGCTGATCAGTCTCGCTCCAAAGCAGCACACAGCTGAGGGGTGTAAGGAGTGAAATGGGATTAGGAGGAGGCCCAGGGAGTGCAGCGTGTGGCTGGGAGCAGCCCATCGCCCTCCTGGAGCAGCGGGGCTCAGGCGGAGCTGGAGCAGCTGATAACGCACTGCTGCGGGAGGGCAGGGTGAGAGCTTGTGTCTCCACGGATAAAACCCACAGCAAGCTCAGAGCGGGGAGGATGCCTTCGATTTATTCCCTGAATAGCAGTGTTCCTTCTTCTGCGACTGTGGTGAGAAAATCAGTGCCAGTCCCAGAGCAGGCGGACTGTAATGGGGTCTTCTTTATTTCTACACTTAACCTGCAGCTGCGTGGGTGGACTGAGAAGCGGCTGGTCCTCCGTGCTGAGGATCTGCTGGGACAGCAGCCCTGCCGCTGGAGCAGGTGGGCTGAGACCTGGCCAGACCTGCGGACGCACTGTCACTGCTGTAACCTCCCCCTCTCTTTTATTGCCCCCCAGGACTGTCCCCAGCTCTTCCCCACAGAGGAGATCCTGATCCCGGTGGGAGAGGTGAAACCCATCACGCTGAAGGCGAGAAACCTGCCCCAGCCCCAGTCTGGCCAGCGCGGGTACGAGTGCGTCCTCAGCATCCAGGGCGTGATCCACCGCGTGCCCGCCCTGCGCTTCAACAGCTCCAGCGTCCAGTGCCAGAACAGCTCGGTGAGGGACCGGGAGGGGAACGTGGCAAAAAGGTGCCCAAAGTGGATGTCAGCTCCGAATAGCTGCGAAGGGGGTGGGCTCAGCCACAGGGAGAGTGAAAAATCCCAGAGTTAAACTAATCCTGAACTCCAGGTGGGAACCTGCCACGGGCGTGCGAGGTGTTTCATTTACCGGCCCAGAGAAGATCCTTTATCTGGCGGTTCCCTGTCTGACTGTGGGGGGTCAGCGAGGGGAAGGGGAGGAGGAGGAGGGAATGCAACGAAGGTGTTGAGGCAGGCTAATTCACACGGGGGAGATAAGGCAAATCACAGACCCCTTATCGGGGAGCTGCCGAATTCCAGGTCACGGTAGCTGGATGAATACAGTAATGCTGAAAAGCAGCATGGTGCAGGGAAGGAGGGGGAAAGGAAAACTGTCGGGAGAAAGCACAGTGCAGCAGAGAGAGGGAAACTATCTGAATGATGCTGCCAGAGAAGCAGGTAGGGGAGGATAGCTCTTCTCTGTAGGACGGGCCTTAGCCCTGCCAATGGACCTTGGCAGGATTTTACCCCAGAACGCCCGAATGTCACCATGGCAGGTGCTCAGGGATGCCAAAACACATACGGTAAACGCAGGCTTCCCAAAGGCCACCCTCCGAGCCCCAGCCCACGTTTGGGTCTCACGTGGCATGCTTCAGCTGGAGGACAGGCAGGGAAGACCAAGGTCCTTCCCCTCCTCGCCACGCATTTGAAGAGGTCCACGGGTAAACAGGGCACATTCAGTTTGTTTTAGGCAGCAGAACGGGGTCTACTTTAATATTCAGTGCAGATGGTCTTAAATTGTTAATGAAGTTTTGAATTTTTAAAAATTTCACTGGATATTTATATATCACTGGCCGTCTTTGGGCCTTGCAGCTTGGTGGATAATAAATGCATTAATACTATATAGTATTTTTCCTATCCAAAGCTATTTATAAACATTAGAGAAGCACTTTCATTCCAGTTAGGCTAATAGGAAGTGGTAGGTAAGGAAGGTAAGGGCAATTCTGTTCTTGCACCTCTGTCACTTGTACAGAAGATCTAGTTTCACACCGACTTAGTAAAACCCAGGCGAGGTGAGTCAGTACAACCAAATGTAAGTTAAAACTGTACAACTATTGCATGGGGACAGTCAAAGCAGTCTGCTTTGGTTTAATCATCATTCCCTCATCCCAAAGAGGATGGCAGTGTTCGCTCACCTTTTTAAGTCTTTTTAGCAGCTCTTGATTGACTTAAAGAGAGCGTCAGAATGAGGCCTCGTTGGTGCTAATTGTGATAATGGGAATTTCAGAATACACTGGGAATTCACCTAAAGCATGCAGATTCACTCTGCCACCGCCCCCGGGATGTCCATGAGAAGGTGAATAATTCAAGCCGGTGCTATCCGAGACTAGGCTGAAGCAGAAACTGGGAAAGGACCTCTCTGCACCGTCTGTTTTTCCTCAGCTGCTGCCTATTTCATCAGCCACAGCAGTGCAGCGTGATTTTTAAGCTCCCAGTCACACTAGGGTGCATGGTGACTGTATAACGAGATAGCCTGAAGGCAGCAGTCCTTCCAGTCTGATTAACTGGAGGGGCTGTATTGATAAGCTAGAGACTGAACGACAAGAGCAACCACTGTGAGTGAAATAATTAATCTATTACCTCTCACAAGGACTAGATCTGATTTAATTATCTCTTCCTGGTGAGGAGGAGGGAGTCAAAGCAGGACCCTGGAGATGAAGTGTAGACGTGGTGGTGGTTCAGACATCAGCACATGCTTTTAAGCAGAGAATAATCACGGTTTCTTTAAAAGAAATACTCTTTTCCTGTTAGTGTCTCAGATAGATCCTCCCAAGCATTTCATTCTCGATCTTCTCCTTCAGTATCTCTACGATGGGACGGACATAAGCAACTTAGCAGTGGACTTTGCTGTGGTTTGGAATGGGAACTTTGTTATTGACAACCCAGAGGATCTGAAAGGTAATGGCTGCTTGAGTTGGCTTTCAAGTCACGGGAAGGAGGGCGGTGATGGGGGCTGGGAAGTGGCTGTTGGGGCAGAGCGGCATTAGCTGCCGTCACTGCGGCTGCAGCCAGAGATGACGTGGTCCCGGTGGATCCTGCTTTGGGTGAGAGCAACTCACTGCTCCACTGATAGTGGTGCTCACTAAGCACCACTGATATGGCCTTGGCTTTGGAAACCACATGTGCAAGTCCACCCTGCAGTTTGTTAAGTCAAAACTCAACATGTGCCTTTGCTGTAAGTCCAAGAGCAGCTGCAGTCCCTATGAGTATTTCACTTCTTGACTTCGTCCTGAGTGCCCGTCCCCTCTTCCCGCAGTGCACCTCTACAAGTGCGCAGCCCAGCGCGAGAGCTGCGGGCTCTGCCTGAAAGCCGACCCCAAGTTCGAGTGCGGCTGGTGCAGCGGCGAGGCCAAGTGCACGCTGCGGCCGCACTGCAGCGCGCCCTCCGCCCAGCCCTGGCTCGACTGGTCCAGCAGGAACGTCAAGTGCTCCAACCCTCGCATCACCGAGGTAAAAGCGCGCATCTCCGGACCCTCTCCTTACTCCTTCCAGAGTGGATTTGTGTCTGTCTCCCTCTCATCTGAAAATTCGCCATCGTCCATCCGGCGCTGAAGAACAGGGAATAAAATGCTTGGCTACTTTCTGTGTAATTAACATGCGGATCCACCGGCACGTGGCCAGGGTGTGCAGCCCACCGCCCCGCCGTGCAGCTGTCACTCGCCGGGATGCGACCAGCATTGGGGTGACCGCTATGGACTGTTGCAGGGATGCTAATTAAACTAGGGAGCTAATTAGTCTATAGTTGATGCTTCTGATGTTTCTGTTCAGACCACTGAGGGATGCAGAATGTCTCCCAGGAGTAATTTTACCGGTAAAACTGCACTTGGTCTGTTAATGTTACTATTAGGAGTGACACTCACATCAGGTAGGAATGAAAGAAGATTTTGGTTTCTCACTTAATTAACTCCCCAAAAAAGCCTCCCTTGCCCTGAGCGTGTGTCCATACTGCAGAAGGCGGAGGGCGTGGGTGTAAAAGAGTGTTGGATTGAAGTAGCCTGTTGCACTGATGCTCATGGCTACAGAAACGCCTGGCAGGACAGGAGCAGGGCTTCTCAGCACACAAACTTCTGCCAGCTGAATAAGGACCCCAGTACACGTGGAAGTTTCCTCTTAACCCAGATTAGTTTCTACACCAGCTTAGCTAAACTGGCTCATGCTCAGACCCGCTGGGAGCAAGGCATCAGCCTCCTTTTTATGGAGGGGGGGAGGAAACCGCAGAGGCTGGTGGTGCTGTGTCAGGGCTGGGGCTGACTGGAGGAGGATGTTGCTGAGGAAGGTCCATCCGTCCCGCAGGGACATTGCAAGGCCTTTGGTCTTTCTTTCTTTCTTAGACCTTCTGCCTAGCCACATTATACCTTTGGGCAGGTATTTCTCTTGTGCAGTGTTCTGTAAACTGCAGTGGAGCTTGCGAGGCTGCGGAGGAGCAGAGGAGGTGGTGGTGCTGACTGTGCAGAGACGTGAAAGCGTTAAGAAATGGTGAGAGTCTGTCCTTTCCTTGTTTGGTTGGTTTGTTTGGCAAGACATAGCTATCTTTACGGAGAGATAAAATGAGCCTTAAAGGCTTGCTTAGATTCACCTTG
Source organism: Aptenodytes patagonicus (assembly GCF_965638725.1). Lineage (NCBI taxonomy): Eukaryota > Metazoa > Chordata > Aves > Sphenisciformes > Spheniscidae > Aptenodytes > Aptenodytes patagonicus. The sequence goes on from NC_134970.1 coordinate 2,100,470, forward strand.
TCCTGCCAGTAGTCAGAAACCAAAGTTTTCTTATCCAAGTGCTGTTCTGCTTGCACAAGGTTATGCTACAAGGTGCAAGAAGCAAAATAGCCTCTGCCCGAGATTTTCTTCACCATAAACCGTTCAGACAGTTGTAACATTGAAGAAGTCTTAGATGTATTTATTTACCCTTCCTTGAGCTGAGCAGAAAAGGGGAAAAACACTCTGCTCCAGCCACGAAGTGACTTGCATCTAAGCACTGCCAGGCTGGCTCTCGCGGCTGGCTGTGGGCATGGCACTGCCACCGAGTGTTTTATCACTGTCCAACTTGAAAGCAATACTTTTGGTCTCTGTCCAAGGAGAAAAGAGCCGAGCTTTGCTGTTACAGATTTTTCCATAACCAGGTCTGTGTCTCAGCCTTCAAAGCGGGAAGCACAGGGTGCCTCGCCAGGAGATGTTTTGAGTCTCAGGAGATTGCCCTGAGTGGATTTGGAGATGAGAGAATTGAGTAGGAAATGTCTGTAGTTTCGCTGGCAGATTGGCTTATTCCACAGAGAGGGTCAGTGATAGAAAATAACAGGTTTCAGGGGGATGTATTGTCCCATGGCCTCAGCTGACTCTGGCAGTGCTGTGAGCTGTTGTGATTTTATTACAGGTCTTGCAGTGTTTGGTGTTTTTCCTTGAACTCCACCTCCCACCCTTCTCCTTATGAATTCACAGCTTTTTTTTTTTTTTTTTTTTTTTTAATTAAAGTCAAGTTTGCAGTTTTCACTGTTGTAGAAAAAGAAGGGGGAAAGCAGAGGGAACTAGTGGCCATTTTCTTCTGCTTTGAGATCCACTGAATGGAAGGATGCTGTATAGGGCTAAAAACTCTTACAGAATTTTGCTAAGTTCTTGAGCAGTCAGGTCTACAGAAAATGGCAAAGCCCCAGTAGAAACCCTGCAGGGTTGATATTCCTAAACCCAAACCTTTCAACAGCACAGGTTAACTTCTCTCATCTCCCTTCCCATCCAGAAAAGTGTATGAGATTGTCTTGGAGCCCATGAGACCTTTACAGCCTTTATTGCTGTTGGGTCCTTTTTACTGGCGTCCGAGGTTTTTCAGTATTTTGGGTACCGTTTTGCAATGTCCAGTGCTGCAGAGCTGTGCACTGAAAGCTGGGAAGAGACCGCCCTGCCCTGCTGGGACCGACCTGCTCCTGGCAGGTTTAAAGCAGGCACTGGTGACACGCTCTCCTGCCCACAAGCACCGGCACTGACAGACTCGACTGGGGAGCAGCGTTTGGTCTTATACTGGGGCTTGCATCGCAGCCTGGATCACCCTTTAAAACAGGCTGTTTTCCACTCCTTTTGCTTCATCTGGCCAGTTTCACTCTTTCTGTCAAGCTGGAGGTCAAGTGCCTTGCTCCCAGGCGCCAGTGCCTTCGGGGAATGCATAACTAATAAGAAGAGATTGTGTTTTAATAGTCATAAAAGTAAATGAGCAGTAGGATATACGCAGCCCTTTTTCTGAGCGAGAGGCCCAGCCGTCACCGACAGTGTCCCTTTAACAGCGTAAAACTTCCACACGGTCTGTGGTCTTAGCAATAAATAAATAAAAATCAGTTTTCTTGCGAACAAGCAGCACTCTGATCTCCTATTCATTTATTTGCAGGCCTCATTAATATAACATCAGTGCAACAAACAGCTGAAGGGGGGGCAGTGTCAGGCTGAATAATGGAGTTGCTCTGCTGAGATAACAATTAGGTTCTGAATGTGCTATCAGCTAAGGCAGAGACAAGGAGGGATCATGCGGGGATGACAATGCTTATGTGCTGGTTCCCTGCTGGGCTCATCAGCTGGGATCCAGCTAGCTTAGAGCAGGATGAAAAAAGACAAAGAGAATGAAGGTGGATGACATTTTGGGAGGGAGCAGGGGTTATGCCATTTATTCTGCAAGCCCGGCGCTCTCTCTGCACCCTAACAGATGCCAAGTGGTTATTGCGCAGAACGGTCTTAGGCTCGCAGCTTGCCTCCAGCTCCAGGAGGAAAGCCCCATCTGACTCACAGCCAGTCCTAGGTCTCCCTGTCTTGTGCACAGACTTCTTGAGGCTAAATACTGCTTTATGTCAGAAATGCTGAACCATGCAACCGGCAAGACGTGAGGCTGAGAACATTTATCCTGCATCGTTACAGCAGTGTCTTCTGCAGGCTGGGGAGGGAAGCGTGCTGGCACTGCGTTGGGGCTCCTGGATCCCTGGGATCCCTTGGATCCCATCCTCGCAGATCCCTGGGATCCCCACCTTGGTTTCAAGTGAGAAGCAGGAACAACAGAAATGCAGTGGTGCATCTGCATCCCTTACATGATGTGAAGGCAGAGTATAAATGTAACTGAGCTCCTACCACCACCCACTTCATCTCTGTATTTGAATCCTTTCTGTGAATAATACAGTGCTTTGCACTTGCATTATTCCTTTCACTGAGCAGTGGGGACATGCTTTATTAGAGGCGGTGGATTGCTTATTTGTTTCCTGCAAGGCGAGGCTGATACAGAGAGGAGAGGTGACCTGCTCAGAATAATTCAGGGGATCAGCAGAACCAAAGGCCCTGCCTCCCACACCCCACTCTAGATCTCAGTGACTTTCAAACTGCTTCAGTTTTACAAACAACCTAAAAAACTTCCAGCAGAGGTGCAGACCCCTAAACAGTAAATGTAAAATTCCTGGTAACGGCCTTGTTTTTCCTTAGCTGCCCTTTGCAGGTTCTTTTGATCCTCCACAGACCTCTGAGTGAAAAGCCACTCTACTAAAGTATATTTCTTGAAAATGGGGAATATTTCTTCCTAATCCTGTCTGTCTCGGACCAGAATCTGGGCTGTCATTGCAGCCACCCTTGCAGACTGAGCAGCTCCCCAGCACAACCACAGCCCTGGGTTAAGGCAGACCATGCTGTCAGCAGCTGCCCTGGGCTGGGTTTGCTGGAGGTGCCTCGGCCGTGCATCTGCAACACAACGAGGTGACCCAGGGACGCTGCCTGGCTGGGTGCTGCTTGGAGGGATCGCCGGCGCTCAGTGCAATGGGACCTTTAAGACTTATCTACTTTCTGTGGTTTTGACTGAATCTCTCCAGCTGTAATTAATTGAATGCATCTGTTCTAACCCTGGGGCTGCTTTATGGCACAGTTACTTCAAAACTGTTCAATTAGCGGCCACTAAAATCTAGGTCGAGTGGAGCTCCATATTGGGGATTTTCCAGGTCAGAACATTTTCAAAATACAGAATCAGCTCTGCTTTGTTCGGTGAGGCCGGTTGGCTCCGCTGGTTGTGGTAAGGTCGGGAAATGGCAAACTGTGACTTCTTTTGAACAGTGTTGAGACAACGAGCCCGGCAGTGTAAGTGCTTCAGCAAATGCATTTTAACATAATCTAGAGCTGCAAAGGACAGCTGTAACTGTCAAGTATGTGAACTGCCGAGTTCAGGTGATTCCCAGCTAGCGATGTAAACATTACCAGTGCAGGCCTTCAGGACTCAGTGTAATGCAATACAACTTGATTTTGTGGTGTCTTTTATGGGTACATAGTGCTTCACGGAGCTAAATGATACAAGACATGCTACGCGGTATGAGTTACAGAAAACAGCAGCACAACAGACAGTGTATGGTGAATAAATTAGAAACCTCAGTGGTGCAGTCGAGGGGAGAGGGAGGTAGAAACTAAAGCATATGCAGGGGAAGGAGGTGGTGGTTTGACACACGGTGCAGCTTATGGGCTCTGCTGGGTGCGTGGAGCAGGCTGAACCCCAACACGTGTGGCCAAATTCAATAGCAGCACCTTAAACGGGAGCAGAGGTGGAGAGCAACAAATTACGAGGCATAAGCAAGGGAGAAGGAAAATGGCTTCAGCTGAGATTTGAAATGCAGGAAGGTGCAGGGGGGGCACTTGGAGCCACAGAAGCGATGGGGAACAGGGGGGGGTCCTGATGGCGTTAGCAGTTTGCATTGGGTGGGAAGGGGAATCCCATGGAGATCGGGGGGAGACGTGCCCCGTGGCACTGGAAAGTGCAGGGGGTCCCACAAGGGCTGCTTTGGGGCACACTCAGCCCATGGTGCAGCAGGTTGCTGGGACGTGCTCTCGTGATGGGGCTGGTGTTTTGCTGCCTTCCTAACCCACTCACGTCCAGGGAACAGTGAGCTCTTAAGGTGAAAGAAAAGCAGCCATCCATCCAGAAACGGTAAGGAAAAGGTTTTGAAGAGCTCAAATCTTTTGCCAAAGACAAGGGTGGAACAAACAAGCGTAAACAAGATTCACCATTAAATTAATTAAATTGCATTATTATGGATTATGTTTATTTATTAATAACAGCTGTAGCACAGAGAAGATTAGTAACTCACCCAAGAGCAACAACAGACCGGTGGCAGATTCAGGACAACTTTTTGAGAGTCTTAAGTCCAAATTTTGTGACTATACATTACTGTAATTTATACTCCTAATTGAAGAGGATATTGTCCTTAATGAAAGTCTATAGAAGCAGAGATGATTACGGCTGAGGCAGGCTATAAACAGGCAGTTTTAAAGCACACACCTCACCCTTTAACATTTGTAAGTCATTTGAGGTGCCAACTTACTAATAAAATGTGACATTAACGTTCAGAGAACAGCCAAGGCAGAAGTTCCAAAGCAGCAGGCAGCTTCTGGAAGGTGACTTAATATCTATGTATAGTAAGTCACTATACATAGACTTTATGTATAAAAAAGGAGCCAGTCTTATCCTTCTGCAAGGGTTTCTGGGGGAGGCATTGCCCACACCTCTTGGCCAGCTCAGGGACCTTGGTGTCCTTTCTTGGAGCTCAGCACAGATGGATTTCAGCATCCTTGGGCTGAAATCCATCTGTGTTGGATTGTCCTGGGTCTGGGCTTCTCCAAGGCATCCAGAGGGGACATGAGAAGGTGGTGCTGGCCTGGGTTTGGCAGCAGGAGCAGGTGGAGGTTGCAGCACTCAGCCGCAGCCTGCAAAGCAAAGGTTTGCTTCCAAGCCAGACATGGAGTTGAAGAAGCACGGGTGGCGCAGGGACACCAGCTCAACTTTCCTGTGTTTTGTTTCCCTCTAGATCTTGACAGTGTCAGGCCCCCCAGAAGGAGGGACGAGGGTGACCATCCGTGGCGTGAACCTGGGCCTGGATTTCTCCGAGATCGCCCACGGGGTGCAGGTTGCTGGGGTGCAGTGCACGCCCCTGCCCGAGCAGTACGTCATCGCAGAACAGTGAGTGGCCTCCAGGACCTCACCCGTCCCCACCGCGGGGCCCCAGGGCTGGTCAGCCTGCACAAAGCCTCTTCCCTGACCTCCAGCAGACGCACAGGAGGCCAATAACTAATCCAAACCCCAGGCATCATCTCTCCACCCTTTCCAGCCCTGCAGACCTGCAGGAAGGGGTCTGGAGGTGGATGGTGCCTGGAATGGGGCGTGCCATTCCTACACCAGAAGGGGATGAGGTGTTTGGATGCTCTCTCAGGGGTGGTTAAGCAGCCCTTTAAGCTTTCATTAAGTGTTTTGTTTCCTTCCACACTGCGGTTCCTGCTTTGCTAAGCAACTTTTCTGATGAGTACCTTGCTGTTGATGCTGAGCCTCTCTGCCCCCTCCGCTCCCCATCGCACTTGAAATTCAGCCGGCGCTGCTGGCTGCACGCAGCCATTTGTTAGGCGGGTGAGGCGGTGACAGCCGCTTAATCCGAATGGGCCTCCACTGGAGTCAATTCATTTATTTCACTAAGAAAAATGTCAATTGAAAATTAGAAAATAGGCATGTAACAGAGGATGGGTGAATAAACCTCCTGAAGTGACGCATGCTCCTGTTGCTGTTTGGGGGGGTTGTTCTGGTGTAGCCAAGGTGCTGAGGGGTGTGTTGGGGGTTGTTCGTGCAGGGCAGGAGAGGAGAGGAGCAATGTGTGGTGTCTCCCCTTGGGTTGTCTAGTCTCACCTGCTGGGGACCAGGACGGCATCATGTGTGGTAGGGTCGTGGCTGCTCGTGGCAAGTGTGGGGGATCCCAGGGCGCACGAGTGGTCCCAGCAGCACAGATCTGCCCCAGCTTTGGCAGCAGCTGAAAGCAGTTGTCCTCTGGTGGTGAAATGGATTTGGTGGGTCCCAGTCTGATCCCCAGCGTAGTGGAAGGACCTGTCACTAGCACGTGTTGGCGTTGGTTTGTTTTTTGCTCACTCTTTGTCTTTGTTTCCCCATCTGTAAGACAGGAATGACATTAATCTCCTCTTCCAAACAGCGAGAATGTGTGCAAGTATATCAGTTAGGAAGTATTTTCCGATCACTGGATGAAGGGCGCTCTGGACGTGCAAAGCATCGTTGGTGTTACTGCAGAATGGCTCCAAGCGCTGCACCGATAGCACTGTCACTGCTAGCAGTTTGGGCTGTTCTGCTGAGCAGTATTTTGTTTTATTTTATTTTTCAAATAAAGGATGGAAGATTATAAAATTATCCTCCTTTGATGGTATGAAACCCTGATTTTATAATCATGACTCTAATTACTGCTCTTGAGCTTTCAAAGTTTAACATCATTAAAACATTTACCCTGGGCAGATAACAGCAAGCATTAGCATGAGAGCTGCCTTTTAAAGATGAATACAGATAAAAGGACCCTCTTTAAGGGTTCTGTGGGCAGACTGAATTCCAAGACTGTAATGACTCACCATATGCTCCAGCCACACAATCTATCAGCCAGCAATTAGGTTAATGTTGGTGAAAGGGCCACTTAGCCCAGCAATCAGCACCCTACAGCTCTGCCGAATGCATCGTTTTGTAACAAGGTACCTGCTGGGAATTTGGCATTTATCGGGAATCGGGATCAGGTGTACCAGGTCGCTTGTGCCCCGTCCCGCGCCCCGTCATGCCTGGTACTGTACGGCAGCTGCTGCTTTACTGGCAAATAGTTGAGTATTTGGTGTTTCCCCCTGTATATAGCACTTGGTGTATCCTTGCTTCTTGTGGGAGAAAACCTCCGCTCTCCGCTCCTGCCCGTGGGGTGTCAGGAATCACTTCACCTTGCTTTGTTTGCCTGTGGGCTGGCAGGAGCAGAGATTACTGCTCCCAAATGCCAGCCCTCCGCCCTAGCCCGGCAGGGCAGATACCCTGCCTCCTCGCCCCGCTGCCGGTTTGCAGGAGGAGAAGTAGTGAAGTAGCAGGCAGAGGAGAGGTGCACGGTTGAAAGGCAGAGAGAGGAGCACGTGGCAGATTAAGGCACACAGCTGAGATGCTTCAGTTTCTGTTCTCCAAAGGCAGCGTCTCTCTAGGCAACCCGTTTTGATGTGCAGCAATAAGGACTTTCACATTAGAGCTCTTTACTAGCATGTATGTATTTCATTAGGCCTTCTGGCATCACCTGTGCATGCTGTCTGTCTGCAGGTTCTTTTTTCCTTTAGTCTTTTTATTTTATTTATAGTGAATCTAATGCTGCTGAAGGCAGCTGAAACGCTGCCTTCAAGAACTGGAGCCTTTCATGCATTTGCATGCGATTGGCAGAAGAGCGAGCGTTTCCCCTGCCGCTCTGCAAAAGCACCTTCAGCCTCAGCGGGGAAAGGTTGCTCTGGCTCTTTCTCTGGTCTCGCTCTGAGGGCCAGATGCCAAAAAGTGTCTCATCACCGGCGTTAACTGCACCCCCCTGCCCTGAGGCAGGTTACTTCTATCCTGAGGTTTCCAGTGCCTCGCAGGATGCTCTTGAATTTGTCTTGCCAGCGTTGCCGTGGGAGCAAGCAGCATCCATCCCCTTTAGGTACAGCTAGAGAGCCCTGCCAGCTGACATCCCTTTGAAAACCTCTCTTAGACCTGCTGGCATGACAGGCATTTGCTTGGTCTCATCTCCGGCAGGCATTATGCATTCCCAGTGCCCTGGGATTTTTGGATTACACACCCACAGGCTGCGTAATGAGGGTTTCCTCATCTTCCAGCCTGGCCTGCCATGGTTAACCCCAGCAGCTCTCCCTGTCCTTACGGCTTTACCTGCCTCAGGATGTGCCCACGGGGCTGAGCTGGGCCACGCGAGGAGCACAGGATCGGCGTCTTTCAGTGCCGCTAACTCCTTTTACCAGCACCAGTATGTTCTGTGTTAGCCAGCCCTGTCTGCCCTGCAAAGGCTGCTCTCCACGGCTGTCTCTATCATCCCCGAGCGGGTTTCTCCATTTTTGATTAACTGGGAGACTGCAGTGTGAGCTGTTCCCTTAATGAACTCATCTGTTACTCTAAGGACTTCACACTCACTTTGCTACTGGCTAATATATTGCCATTAGTGCTCTGCTTTGCTCTGGAGTTTACAGCTTGTAATAATTATGTCTAATTTTGATTTTTTTCTTTAAATTACTACATGGGGTAAAAATAGACTCAGTAATTAACTTCTTCCAAAGAGGCAGATATCAAAGTTAAAGAGGGGGAGGAAAAAAAAGAAGAAAAAAAGAAAGTCAGCCCTGCATGGAGCTGCACAGGGCACTGTTGACACCTCCTGCCAAAGCCTCACTGCGGCATTTCTGCTTCCAGGATCGTCTGTGAAATGGGGCAGGCACTTCCAGGGATCAGCTCCGGCCCAGTGCTCCTGTGCATCGGAGAGTGCAAGCCAGAGTTCACGGCCAAGTCCGCACAGCAGTACATGTTTGTGGTGAGTGTCCTGCCAAGGTGGGGAGGAGGGGGAGTAGCATGCATCCCCCGCGGAATAGCCATGCTCTACGAATGCATATGTCAAATGGATGGGGTTCAACACCAGAAGACAATCCCAAATTTGCCATCTTTTTCTGATGCTTTCCCCATGGCATTGCACAATTCGCTGGTAGCCCAGTCAACGAGCCCAGTTTTCAGGATCTAGAGCTTGCACAGGTCTGCAGAATAAACAGGATTTATGTGGGAACCTAAACCCAGGGTTCCCACAGCATTTGGTTTCAGCTTTGCACCTCCAAAATAGTGATAACCTCCTGAATTACTAGGCTTGGTTACTCCTTGCAAAGTGCATTGGTGTAATCCCAGCAGAAGCGTTGCATAAAGCCTAACTTTGTTCTGTACCTGAGGACTTTCTGTGCATGAGGAATTGTCAAGGAGTTGGAGTTGGCACTCAAAATTTTTCTCTGTTTGTAATGGGCATTGTTACTTTGGTGCTTAGTTAATGGGGATGAATCCAGGGCGCTGCTTCGTGATGGTTTTGAAGATGTTTCTATACCTACGTGTGTACGCATACAGGCACCCATAGGCCTTTTTGCAGGGATACAGAAACACGCAACAGGAGAGCAAGCAGCAGAGTCCTTCTGCAGCTCAGGTACTGAGGTCCTGCTAGAAACTTAGTTTTAATTAACTGCCTGTGAAACCTAAACATATCTGGGTTAGTTTCTGTGTCTATAGATTTAATCTTTTCCCCATGATGCCCTTTGGGATGTAAGGATAATTCTACATCCAAATATTCAGGGATTTTTTTTTTCCCCCTCCAAGGATGCTGGTTCAGTGTAGGCTTTCTCTATCTGCTTAATGGAGAGCTGCTCTTTGGGTTGGTGGGCTTCCATTGGTTGAGTGGGGTCGTTTCTACCTGTTGTTTAATTAGCAGCCTTTTGATTCATAAACTTAAAAGCCACAGCTGGGGTTTCTTATATCTCCGGTTTTTGCCTAAACAGGGCACTTCATCCAGCCACATTGATTTTGTGCTTAGTGGAATCTGTATGCAGGGAAATGCCAGCACTTACCAATTGTCCACAATTTGTAAACTAATTGAGAGATAAATCAGGCTAGCCCCTGCTATCCTATCAGCATTGTAAGCCACACCCTCCCCTGGGATTTCATTTATTCAACAACATAGCAGGGGTGCAAAATATCACCACATTTTGCTCAAATATGCCAGAAACCCCTCTGATCATCACAGGGCACTGCCAGTATAGTCCCCAGCTTTGCCACTATCGAAAGGCAGGTTCCCATGCGACACAAGGAGGATGCTCTCTTGCTTTGTGTTAAATAATAACCAGGAGCCAGTGGAAGGTAATTGTGGAGATGAATCTCGGAGTAGTACCTTGCAGCAACCTGGTGAGCATATGCCGAGCATTATCATCCTTTGCATTGTTGCTTCTGATTTCCAGCAGTTACCCTGATTATATAGTTTCTTTTCCTCAAGCACCTAAAACTTCTAGCACATCATTTCCTTTTGTTAGTTGGCCTCTATTTTTCTCTTTAGCACCGCCACAAATTCCATTGCAGCTGGTTTATGCCATTAAAGTCAGTAGTAGAATTGATTGGTACCTTAAAGCAGCGCTCTGTTCTGACCCTGAGAGGGTTCACGCCTTAGTGAGCTCATCTGGTGCCTGACACCGTGCAGGAGCGATGCTGTCACCTTAATTACACCCGTTTTATCTGGGGAGGTGGAACCTTGGAGCTACTTTGGATCTGTAAATCTGTCATAATTATCACCAAATCATGAGTTGAAGATGGAAAATCCTTATTCAGCTTTCAGGCCCTCATCTGATGCTGGCCTCACCCCAGCCTTGGGACTTTTTGCAGGTCTCTAGGATGGGCCCTCACCTCTCCTGTCTTTTCCTTGTTTACAAGAATGACTGCTCGGGGTTACAGCCTGAGTGTCTATTTGTGGCAACGCTTTGAGTTTCCAAGGATTGCAACACTTAGACAAGGTGATGCTCACACCAGAAACGTCAGATGCTTGTAGCCAGGAGGTGCTTATAATTCACTTTGAATGCAGAGGAGGGCTGTGTTTTCCAGTATGCGTGCAGCTCTGTCACTGGTGTGTGTATGGGAACTGCTGGACCTCGTGGACATGTTAAATAACTGCTCCTTTCTGTCCCTGGGCTCCCACGAGCGGACTGGCCCCAGGGGATGGGGATGGAGGAGGAGGGTGGCTGGTAGTGGGCTCTCGCTGTCTGGAGTGTTCACAGCGTTGCAGCTTGTTCCTAATTCACCGTGGGACAGTCACCAGGGTTGGGCTGGAGGCTGAAGGTGGTTTTTGGTGGGCAATCACACATTGAACATCCTTTGGAGGTTTTTTGCATTTTGGAATCACTCCTCTTGGTTGTATGAAATGCTCCCAAGCCTGCCTAGTGTAAACGTTGCTGTTATCAGTCATGTTGTCTAGGATTGCCATTAGCTGGGGTAATCATAGAATATCCTGAGTTGGAAGGGACCCACAAGGATCAGCGAGTCCAACTCCTGACCCCAGCTAGCATAAGAGCTGTGAGCTGACCATGAGCAGCTGAAGGACAGATCTTTCCCTCCTGTAATATTATTGCATAATTACCCACAACAGGGTGGATTGTGTGCTTTTCTCTGGTCTATTCAGGAGTCAGGGTCAAACAGGCCTTTGGTCTAAGCTGCTTTGGCAAATGCTGTGGCACCCAGAAAACACGTGTTGCATTGTGAAAACGGTAGAGAAAACAGGACAAACTCGCTGAGCTGCCGAGCAGGTGGTACCAGGGGAGTGGAGCTGGGATGCTGCCAGCCTTTGCAGATGAGAGTCATAAAGAGGGTAATGTGAAAGCATTAGTAAAACAATTTGGTAATATCCACTGATTGAAAACAAATAAAAAGGTACCTGCTTTCTGCAAATTCTATTAAGGGGGATAAATAGCTATCATGGTGCAAGGCAGGATAAAGACATGGCATTGCTGCAATAATGTCACCAATAAAATGTCGAGTGGGATCTAAGTTTGCCCACCAAGGATGTCTTTCCATCAGCAACGGGAAACGGGTTCTGCCCCCACAGTACTGTCACTGGCGGTTCATATTAAGCGGGAGCTGATGGTACTGCCTTTTGTTACAGTTGTGCAGTATTTCCCATTACCAGACCCTGGAGGGGTTTTTTGATACTCCACCACATTGGCAAACTTTAAACATTTGGGTTCAAATTTCCATTGTGGCAGTTTGCTTGGCTTGGGATATATTTAGTTTTTGAAACTGCGGTGCAAACAGCTTACCTTTGTTTAAGAACAAAGTTGAAGGTAAATACGTAATTTGCTTGAGGCTAAATCTGCAGTCATTTTGTTGAGGCGCATCTCTCTTTCAGAGCTGGGTTCAAAAATTTAGCAGGAGATTTGTCGTATGTCCAGGACGCATCCCTATTTTGCTTTTCCATTTAAAAAGGATATCCCCACTCAGCCAAAGCATGAAGATGCTCGGGGGACGGTGCTTCTCCGGCTGGCACGGCCCCTGGGCAGCCGCTCGCTGACAGCTCCCCTCGCAGCAGGCAGGAGCGCTGAGTTTGTCCTTTTCTTTCTCCAGACTCCAGCGGTGAGTTTTCTGAACCCCAGCCGTGGTCCGGAGTCGGGAGGGACGATGGTGACCATCTCCGGGCACTACCTGGGAGCCGGCAGCCGCGTGTCGGTGCTCCTGGGAAACCAGACCTGTGAATTTTACGGGTAAGGGGCCGAGCTGGGCCAGCGTGGGCTCCTGCCGTGCACATCCTGGTTATCAGGGCTGCACCACCATGTATCTGCTGTAGCTGAACATGCAGCCACGACAAAAATTCATCTGGGAATGCCTGAAGGCTCCCATTCCCTCTTTTATTACATGAAACCATCTTCTCTCTTACTGTGACTGAGCCTTTCTTGGCAAGGGAGGGATTGTGTCGGTATTAGTGCTGTCCATTATTTCATTTTAATGCCGTTACAATGTTAACTGGTCCAAAAATCTTGGGCAAACATCACTGCGATTTTAAAATGTTTATAGTAGTCATCAGTACCTGCCCTCAGCCCGGTTGATCTGAAGAAAATGTAACATTTATAAGAAACATCTAGTTTCTCTTTTCACAGATCAACAGCTTGCATTACTTTTATTGCAGCCAATGCTGCAGGTACCTCCACCTCCTAGAAATGGTCTGAGGGAGGGGTGGGCTTCTGTGTGGCGGAGCAAAGCGAGGATCTGCACACACCTTCTGCTGAGAAACTTGCGCAGCCATCAATCTCCTCTGGGATTTCTATGGCAAATTTGCTTTTTACCCAGCAGTGTAAACACAGAGTTGACATTTGCAGGGTTTAATGGGTTTTCTTGGGGCTTAGTTAAAAAAAGATACAAACAGTATTCATCTGTGTGCATCATGTACACATCCGTGCCCTGTACCAAACGTACATAGGTGCCCCGCAGCAGCTGGCAGTATGCATTTCATAGCGTGGGCGCAGCCTGTGTGGGAACCTAAGCAAAGTGGTGTGATGTGCAAAGGGATTCTGCCTGTCGGATCCTCGCTCAGGCTTCCCAGGAGGAACCGAGGAAGTTTCTGGAAAAGTAAAGACCCTTGGAGGTGAATTTCTCATCTGGAAGACTGAGAGGTTCTCCGATACGGGAACTGTGGGCGTTCAGACGTGGGAGCATGTTGGGACATTAGCAGTGCTTATTCTACATCCATCCTAGAATGGTGCTTCAGGAGGTCTGGGCATGCCGAGGTCTTCAAGTGCAGATCAGTTCTCCGAGTGCTAAACACTGTAACCGATCCATCCACGTTTCTCTCCCGTATCCGAAGCAAAGATGCTAGATTGCTTCCTCAGATGCACACGGGTAACGGCGTTACCACCAGCAGAAGCAGCCTGCAAGCAGGCCTGAGAGCAGAATCAGCCCTGAAATGTAAACCCTTAAATATGTTATTATATTCAGGCAACCTGCAGATACTGACCTGCAAAACCTGGAAGAGTTTTGAATTCTCTGTATGTTCTAATTACAGCAGGCAAGCAGAAACTTAAACAAAGCAAGCGGCGGTATATGAATGGCACCATCCTTCATGTGGGGTCATGCTGTGCACTTTGTTTTGCTTGGACTGTTTTGAGGCAATGAACTTCAATTGTACTCGAGGGTGTGGGGGAGCCTGATTAAATGAAGCAGTTTCTAATGAGATTCACTCTAATTACAGCTTCCCCCATTCTCCCCTTTCTGATCGGAGGAGTGGGTAGATTCACCATGACGACATAATAATAGCACAGAAAGCTAATTAACTGATCACAGGGAGCTGAGAGCAGCTCTGCCAGCAGCGATGCGTCACTCTGGATCTGATGCCAGAGCTAAGCAGGCGCGGTGGAGTCTGGCGGGGCTGAGCGGCTGCGCCGGCGCGGGGCGGCAGAGCAGGCAGCAGGCAGGCAGCTCTTCAGCTGCATGGGCATGCACGGGAATGCTCCGAGAATCAGCAAGGAGGGTGGAGAAACGTGCTCCTCGCACAAGGATGCCTTCATGGTTAAAATAAACCTAGGTGGAGAGTGAGAATAAGATGAGGGAGGGAGGCGGAGGAGAGCGGGAAGGGATAGACATCTAATTGCATCACTAGAAACAGTCAAGTCCAGTTTGTTTCAGGTATTTTAGGAGGTTGTTTCTGTTTCCTCGGTTGTGGTGGACAGGCGTGCCAAGGTGTGAGCTGGGAACATCGTGGTACCCGCTGTTCGATACCCTCCCTGAAATGCCCAGCGCTGAGTGATGTGCCCGTACTCCTTAGGGAGGGTGGGGAGTGCATAAGGGCCCTGAAAAGGGGACCACGCAGCATCCCCTTGTCAGGGTAGAGACACGGGAGCTTTGCTGGAAGTAGAGCAGGGGTATGGCTGCACTCAAGCCTCAGCTGTTTCAGGCACCTCCACGAGTTGTGCAGCCTCTGAGAAGGGTGAGGATGGTGCAGACTGGACGTTCAGGGGTGCCAGTTTTTGATTTAAGTGCCAAACTGGCAGCGAGATGCTGAAGACCTGCCTGCCCTCTCCCCTGTGAGAAGCCAAAGCTAAATGAGCCACGGAAACAGCACGGCCTTTTTGGCGAGCTGGGGGCAGGTTTGGGCAGGCGGGACAACCCGTGGGTGGCCATGCAGAGGTATTGGCCTTCCAGGGACATCACTCCAGCACTTCTCGCAGGAGCAGCAGCCGGGCTTGCCACAGAGCTGTGCGGTTCCTTGCAGCTCTGTCCCAGCAGCGGGAGCGGCACCACTCATATCTCATTCCCCTTCTCCATCCATCCACCCACCAGCGCCTTTGTGCTTTGTCAGCGCCTCGCTACCCTGCCGCCTCCACCTTCTCCAGGACTCCGATGGAAGCAGATGGTCTGTTGTGTCCGGCCAGCCAGCGCCGAGGCTGAGGTCACCCTTGCTCTGACGGGGAGACAAAGCCAGAAGGCATCGGTGATGGTGGCATCGCCCTTCCCAGGCGGGGGCTTTGCGGGCTCCATTATGCAGCTCACAAGGGCCCGTGTGTGCCGTGGGGTGGGGAGGGGAAGAATTTGGCTTTTGATTGAGCTTGTGCATCCCATTTAAAAAGCAGCCATCTGTTTTCACACGCCCAACAGAAGGCAGCGGGTTCACAGAGGGATGCGGGAGGCTGCAGTTTGGCACAAAGAGTAATTTCAGGGAGCCTGCGCTTCTCTCTTGGTGGGCAGGCAGAGTCCTCTCCTGCACAGAGCTCCGTTCCCTCCCTCCCGTGCCAGTGAAGCCCTCCTGCCCATCTCGGCAGCTCGTTCCCTTTGCAGGTGTCAGGGTCTGGGGCAGACTGATGGCTGAGCCTTTTTGTGAGCTGCCCCAGTGCAGGGCAGCGCCAGGACAAAGGGTCATTTTCTGCCCCTACGCCGCGACTGCCCATTAACACTTCCCTGGCTTCTCTCTGGCACAGGCGATCCATGAATGAGATTGTCTGCGTGTCGGCCCCATCAGCCCACGGCCTGGGGGCTGTTCACGTCTCTGTCAGCGTCGACCGGGCTCAGCTGGAGCAGACCTTGCTGTTTGAGTACATTGACGATCCAAAGGTGCAGCACATCGAACCTGAGTGGAGCATCGCCAGGTAACACAGGGCTCTGACAGCAGGTCCTCAACAGCGGGAAAGGAGCCAGCTCACCTGCTCTGGGTCTTATCTCTCAGCATACGCTCAGTGAGGGCAAAAGAGGGTCTATTTGGAAATGCATGTCCCACCCAGCGTCCTGGATTTGTCAGTGCTGGGCATCTGCGGCGTTTGCATTTACCAAAAATCATGTCCAGAGTTACTAAAGTAATTGTAATTACCAAGGCAATTACAGCAGTAGCAGTCTGCACCGAGATTCTGGGAGCACCAATAAAGCCCCAAGATCACTTCCATCTGCTGAAGAAGTGCACAATTGCTCATTAAAGGCTCCTTCTTGTAGTCCTGGAATAAAACAAAACCAGCAACCACCAAGAAAGGAAAAAGCTGATGCTAATCAAAATGTACTGTTTATCCCAGATTCACTGCTAGGAATGGGGTGGCTGGTGCTGTCACATCACCGTGACATCATCGCTGCTAAAAACCCTGGGCCATACTCGTCCCCTGGTGTTACTTTAATGGTTGTGCTCACACGGGCTGTAACACAGTTATTCACTTCAAATTCCAATTATTTTTTAAAATTGCCCATGAAAGAAGTAAGTGTCTCGCAGCAGGCTCTGCGAGATGTTTGCTTTGAGCCCAAATTGAAGATCGCGTCTGGTTTTGGGTGAGACGGTTTGCTGGGCTGGTCAGGACTGCTAACAGAGGTGGTCTAAAGGGAACAGCTGGGCTCTGCCGTAGAGGTGCTGGAGACTGGGGTGAATCTGGGCTGTGCTGCTCCAATTAACACATGAAAGAAGCAGCCAAGAGTGAAAGACTTTGCTCAGGGGCACTGGCTGTAGGAGAATGGGGGTACTCTAGCCTGGGGGGTTGTGTCCTCCCTGGCCCTGATGGCACCGGGTGCTCTTCATCCCTCCCCAGCTCTATGTGACAACTTGCTGCATCTGCAGTCCAGATGCAAGTGCACGTCAGTTCCTTCACTGCACATACCATTTATCGTGTTCCTTAAAAACATCACCATGTAAATCATTAAACACTGTGACTAATTTATTGTCTTACGTATTTAGTCTCAGCTCAGTTGATTTCTTTGGTCCCATTTCTCATCCTGCTGCCTTGCAATGCTGTTAGGTGGGAGAGGGCGCAGCTGAGAGTAGAGAATCTAGCTAACTTGTGAGACACCACTCCCCAGTGACTCAGGGAGTGGGTATTAATCCACGCTGTCGCCTGGTGTCTGAAGTGAACATCTTTCTGAGATCAACAAGCATCCTTATTGTCAAGCACAGTCTCTCTGCACAGCCTCAGCCCCTCCTGCCCGATGCATTAATCAGGTGTCTCCCGGTTCTCCACAGCGGACACACGCCTCTGACAGTCACCGGCTCCAATCTGGACGTGATCCAGGAGCCGAGGATCCGCGTCAAGTACAATGGCAAGGAGTTTGTCAACGTAAGTAGCTGCTGTCAGCGTGATGCCACCAGGCTGTGCCTGGGAGCATCCCCGTGTGCTGCCGCACGGCGGGTCCCTCCCACCTGGATGCCCACGTACGGTTACTGGCGCCGGTGCTCTCTGCATGGTGAGACTTGCCGTGGCAAAAGCTGCTGAAAGGGGACATTTCCCTAGAACTTACCCAAACTGTTAGCAGCAAAACCCGGGGACCCTGGAAAGAAGGGTTTTGACACGCACAAATGGGAAACTACTTCCTCAGCAACACAGTAACTGCCAAGGAGTTTTCAAAGCTAGAAATGATGGACTCCGTTTTAGGTCATCTCCATCACCTCAAAATCTGTCTTGGGTCAGATAAACTTTTTTCACTCCTGAAATTCCCCCTCTTGTCAG
Organism: Aptenodytes patagonicus; assembly: GCF_965638725.1. NCBI lineage: Eukaryota > Metazoa > Chordata > Aves > Sphenisciformes > Spheniscidae > Aptenodytes > Aptenodytes patagonicus. The sequence continues at coordinate 2,118,011 of NC_134970.1, forward strand.
AGCCCCTCAGCCCTGAGAGCTCTCCTCTCCCCAGCATCCTTCCCTTCCCTGTACCTAGCTCAGCTCTACAGGCACGTTATGATGGAAAGCCCAAGTGTAGCTGTCCCCATCATCCCCAGCTGCTCCACGCTTCCCATTTTAGTCCTGCTCTTTCTGTAAAAGCCCAGAGCTAAGCGCTGACACCTGCCAGCTATGAGGCTGCTATGTTTAACTAGTCTCTCCCTAGCTGCCTCTATAAATAAACCTCCTATCGCCGCAGCTCTGGGCCCAGCAAGCTTGTACCAGCCCGGGGAGGGAAGGAGAGAGGGGAACTGCTTCTGAACAAGAAGCTTTCAGGCCACTTTTGCAGCTTGATCACTGCGGTAAGGCCAGGTGCTGCTTCCCTGCACCCTCCTCACCATACGAAGGATGCTGGGCATGGGGCTCCGGGTATTTTGGTAAAGCTGGGTATTATTTTTATGCCTCCTTCCCCTCTTCCCTCCTATCACCCTGATCTTCCCAAAGCAAGGAGTTGGTAGCAGAGTTTGGGGTTGATCTGGAATGCCACCTCCTTCTCCATCTGTATTTTTTTAGTCTAAGAGTGAGAAACTGAAATGAATCCTCAGCTGAACAGGAACTAAGCAATGTTCTTGTATGCTACAAATAAGAATTGTACCTCCAGGACCGGCAGAAATTATTTTGACCAAGTAAAACTGAAAAATATTGTTTCTATGCAGTGATCTTTCTGACTGAATCTGTATTATCTTGGAAAGGGCAAATCACTTAGCAGCCTTTTCCTATTCCTTTTCTCCCTTCCCTTCTGAAGACCTTTTTCATCTGAGCTCTTTTTAAAAAGACATCTAATTTTGTTGTTAGCAGTTGCAGTTATGGTGCTACAAAAATAATTCTGAAGACACAAAATTGAGTGAAATTAAATCTTCCACTTATGGAGGGAGGCCGAACGGTTGGGCTCTTGCTGCTTTATAAGGCAAGAGTCTCATAAATCAGCCAGCTCCCTGCTTCCAGGGCTGGAGGAGCTGTGGGTGTCCTCAGCCTGACGGGAGATGACCTTCATGTTACCTCCAGCCCACGAGTGTCAGATGATCGTTCCTCTCCCTCGCTGGCATTAAGGAATTGCCTCTGATCACCCATTTGTAGCAGGGACCAGGTATTCGCTATGGGTTGTTTCAAAGCCAGCATTGCCAAAGAGGGTGCAACTGGAAAGAAAAGAAAAAATAAAGAAAAGGGGCTAAGTGATCTGCTCTGTGAGCCTCTAGCTCCTTTAAAACACTGCTCGTTTTGAAGCTTGCTCTCTGTCTCTGCACCAGTGCCTTCGTGCTGGCCGGAGGGGAAGCAAATTCCCCCAAACTATGCCTGCAATGCATCAAACCTGGATTAAATATTTCCAGCTAAACTTGAATCCACTGGGCATTTTGGGGAGTATTTAAGGGATCAGAACATCATTGTCCAGGTCAGGGTAAAGTTTTCCCTGCCATCTTTCGAAGCGTCGCCTTCCCCACAGGTCTGCAAGGTGGTGAATGCCACGGCACTGGCCTGCCTTGCGCCCCCCCTCACCCCCGAGTACCGGCCCGGCCTGGATGCCGTCGAGCGGCCAGATGAGTTTGGGTTTATCTTCAACAACGTGCAATCCCTGCTGGTCTACAACGACACCAGGTTCATATACTACCCCAACCCAACGTTTGAACTCCTGAGCCCAACTGGGGTGCTGGAGCAGAAGCCGGGGTCACCCATCATCCTGAAGGTAAGGAGACCCTTACTCACCCAGCGGGAAGCAGCAAAAAAATCCAAGAGAGGGGAGTTTTGTGTCCCCTTTGGAGAATGGGGTACACTAGATGGAGTCCCGTTGTTTGCACGTGCTGGGGATGAGATGAAAATCGGAGAAATGCACTGCATCGTTGTACAGTCTTCTCTCCCCTTGTCCCTAGGGCAGAAACCTGTGCCCACCTGCTCCTGGAGGAGCAAAGCTCAACTACACCGTGCTGATCGGAGACACACCCTGCGCCGTCACCGTCTCCGAGACCCAGCTGCTGTGTGAGCCGCCAAATCTCACCGGACAGCACAAAGTGATGGTGAGGGACCAAACACTCCTGTCGGCATCCCTACCCTCCTTCCCACCCTCCCTTCCATCCTTTCTCCTCCTCCGCCATCTCCCTGACTCACTCAGATATTAAGTGCAATTTCTTGTCCAAGGATCGGTAGGATTTTAGATCTTTATGGCTGTCTTAATTGGAAGCTTAAAATATTGATGTGGATTAGCATGGAGAAACTTCTTATTCCTTCCTTGAGACTCACCACCTGCTATCAGAGCCTTCTGGAAGGAACAAATATTTCTGCCTTCAGCACCAGGTGCCATCCTTTCTCCGGTGCTGCTTGCTCTTCCTTCAGTGCTAGGGGAGACCATTTTCAGCTGGCTGTGTTCTCCCTCCTGTAGGATAGGAAGGGATTTTATCAGTCCTTGTAGCCAGGCCTGATCTGCTAAGTGGATGGGGAGGTTTTGCCTTTTCCTGAAGCAGAAGCAGCCAGGGACGTCTGAACGCTGGACTGGTTGGATCAACGGCCTCATCCAGGATAACAGTCGGTGTCTTCCTCTGCTTTGGTTTTGGGCATTTCTGCTTCCTCCGATCCACTCGCAGACCAAGCACGCAGCTGCCGAAGTGCTTGAGTAGAGCCCAAATGAGATTGTAATTGTGATTTATTTCCCTTTAAGTTCAGCATCCAAAACATATTCAGATTATCACAGTGTGATTCACAGAAGCGCAACCTGGCTGAGAGCTGCTTGCGTCTGTGGCCAGGGCACATCCAAGAAAAGCCTGTCCTGGCATTAACCTCCAGCGTGTTTGCTCTGTAGCTTTCACATGGGGCTTTCTCTTCCCTTCTCTGTTCTCTCTTTCCAGTCACTCTGGTTTCTTGTCAGTGAAATTATCACTGCGTTGCTAATGTCCACAGTTTACAAAAGGGAGTTGAAAGCTTATAAAATGAAAGTCAAATGGAGCCATCAGATAATAACAACAAAGCCCAGATAGTGAAGGGCTGGCACATTTATCATGACTTGAAGCCTCCCTGTGTTCACGTAAGCTGCACCCTCTGTGTTTGAAGGCAATCGGAGTTGCTACAGTCTTGGCTGAAACAGCGGCGGTTCAGTGCTTCCTTAGGGGTCTGTACAGCCCGTGTGGTGCGTGCCCTGGCCAGGAAGGATGGGGCTTTGGGACAGGCTGACACCCTTACCTGAAGCTGCTGGTTACCTCCGTTGTGCTTTGTAGGTGCGTGTTGGTGGTATCATCTTCTCCCCTGGTTCGGTCAGCATCATCTCAGACAGCCTCCTGACCCTGCCGGCCATCATCAGCATCGCAGCCGGAGGCAGCCTGCTCCTCATCATCGTCATCATCGTCCTCATCGCCTACAAGCGCAAGTCCCGAGAGAACGACCTGACCCTCAAGAGGCTGCAGATGCAGATGGACAATCTGGAGTCCCGGGTGGCCCTGGAGTGCAAGGAGGGTCAGTACTGCCCGGGACCGGGCACTCTCTGTGTGCTTGTGGCCCTGTGCTCTGGTCCCCAGCTTTCCCCACCGGAGCCACCCCAGCCATCCGATTTTTTGCAGAGAGGAGCAGGGTGCGTGCCCTGCGAGGCTACGTGGGAGGGTGGGCAGTGACAAGTGTGTCAGCGGCAGACGCGGCTTTGCTGCCTAATGTGCAGAGAATAGGATTAGAGCTTGATCCTGCTTAAGCAACATGCCTGGATATCGCATTGCGAGGACGGTGCAAGCCCCGGGGTGCCCAGCACAATATGCCCCCTTGTCTAATGGCCTTTTTGTAAAGGGCTTTTAAAAAGGCAGAGTGAGATAGGGAGTGGAGGAGGTTCAGACCCCCGAGAAACTGCACGTATCCCAAATGGAAGGCAGTAGGGCTGGAAAGCTGATCAAATCCCTCCTCTAGTCTATAAAATGTGAGCCCAGAGCAGCAGGAACAGGTCTGAGGGATAGGAAGAAGCTCCTCAAGCCTTTGCTTCTGGGAAATCTTGTGTGTTATTTGGAGTAGCTAGACCTGCCACCTGCAGATTTCAACAAGAGAAGTCTTGTCCCTTGCAACAAGGCGGCTGAGCCTGGCCTCTCCGCAAAGGAGCGAAGGTGGAGGTGGGCAGTCATTTCTGTAGCTGGTGGGTTGAGACAAAAAGTGTTCTGGGGAGGGGTGCTGCTGTTGTTTTGTATGCCCTTCCAGCTGGAAGGGAGCTCAGTGAATCAAAGAAAAATAAATAGAAAGCTGCAGATTTCATAGTGTGACCTCTGTATATAGAGAGAGTTGCATTGGATTTGTTCAGCTGATTTTTGAAGGGCAGCCTTGAAAGCACAGGACAAAAAATGAGATATATTCAGGAGAGACCATAGCTTCAGCATGGGCACAGTCTAGCTGGGGTACACAGACCTTACTGAGCCAGCATTTCGTACTTCGGAGAGTGAACACAGGGACAGACATACAGTTGTATAACACGGTGATGTGATGTTACGAGAGGAAGAATAAATTCCCTCCTGACCCCTGCAGCAGGCTGTTTGTGCTTGGATTTGATCTGCATCAGATTTGATTATTTTGGCAACTGTTGATAGAGGAGGAGAAGAAGAAGAAGAAAGGAAAATATTGGAGGCACTAAGTTATGAAAATAGATCCTCATTTCTATCTGCAGCCTTTAAAGGTATTTTAGGTGTGTATACACAGGTGTGAACTGCATACAGATTAATAAGCATCTTCCGTTCTTGGCATCTGCCCTGCACAGTGTGTGCTCTCTCGCTCTCAGCTGCTGAGACAGAGTCCCCAAGGGTGAGGGTCTCTCTGAGCTATGCGGCAAGGTCTCCTCCGAATTGATTTCTGAGCTGGCCCATTTACGGTTGCTGCCGTGCCCCCAAGGAGAGCAGGCAGCCAGCCATCCCCAAAGCCTCTGCCCCGCAGCCTTGGCTCCCGGAGGTCACGTGTGTTTCTCTGTCTTGTTCTGTTCTCCCCGAACAGCTTTTGCAGAGCTGCAGACAGACATCAATGAATTAACCAGCGACCTGGATCGCTCCGGGATCCCCTACCTCGACTATCGGATGTATGCCATGAGGGTCCTTTTCCCCGGCATCGAGGACCATCCTGTCCTGCGGGAGCTGGAGGTAATGAACAGGCCATGCTCCGGCCCTTCGAAGTTTCCCTGAGCCCTCGGGGAAACCCTGAAGCATCTCTATGCCTTCCACACCAAATCTTGTTAGAGGCACTGGGGTTAGCAGGATGGGCCCCGAGTTCATTTTAACTAAGAAGCTGGTGTTTTATCTCCATCGCACGTTGCTTGATTCCTCTAGGTTTCTTCTCCCCGGTGTTGCTTTAGTTTTATTTTATGGGTTTTTATATTGCTATAGGCCAGCAGCAAAGCATGCCAGATAAGTTATCGGTGTCCTTTTAAAGTCCTCCTTAATCACCTTACGGTGCCGGTGCCGGTGCCGGGGAAGGCTGTGCGCCTGGGAGCGTCCTGCCTGGAGCATCCTGCTGCTGCTGCTGTTTCATGGCGTGTCCACAGGAGGGCAAGCGCCCTGCCTAGGCATGGCCAGCCTCCCGCTTGGCTGTCAGCAAGAGCTTTAATTTTCCTGGTTTTTCCACCGGTATGTGTAAATACATACATAAGGTTTCCACTGAGGATTTAGAAAAATAGTTAACACACAAGGGTCCGTCAGATGACCTTGCAGATGGGCCCTGCTCACCTGTGAGAGTGCAAAACCAAAAAATGATGCTGCTTCAAGAAACATTATCTGCCACCGAGCGTGGGGCTGCCGTCTTCCACCCAGGATGCCTGGAGGTACCAGCCTCAGCACTCCCTCTCGGAGACTGGCATTGCTCCAGTAATTTCTGAAAGTCCTGTTGCCTTCACACAGACCCGGGGGGTGGCCCAAATCTTCAGCCAGAGATGTAAGAGGAAGAAGTCTTGATTGCTTGTGCTCCATACGGCTGCATTGCTTTCCCAGGCAAGCACTACTTAGCGTTAACTCATCGAATTAGATTCCTTTCCAGTGGGCCACCACCACTGAGCAGTTGCCGTGGTGTTGGTAAAACTCAGGAGGCTTTGAACCAGCCTCTCCCAGCCCATTCCCACGCCTTGAGTTTTCCAGTCCCACGCGTTATGTTCACTGTTTAAATTGTCAAATAAGCTGATGCTCTAGCAAACAAATATGAATGCTTTTTATTTGTTTTACTCATGGAAAACAGAATTGCAGAAGTGATAAATGTGTTGCCAATTATACAGTTGCTTAATTATGTAACGTTAGTAAAACCAATACATAAGTCTCCAAGATGTTTGGTAAAGAGTTGCTTAATGTAGTTCATCATTTTCACTTGTAATGAATTACTTGAATCTGCAACTGGCTGAAAGCCTCAATTAATTTTTTACACTTGTCCCATAATAAAGCAATAGTCTGAATTAGTATTTAATTTACTTACAAGAGTGTCACTTCTTGTGCAGAACAAGCAAAATTGTTTGTCGTTTATAGGGCCGTTAGCCTCAAAGCAGCAGCTTTATGGCATGCAGAGTACAGCTCGGAGCAATGATTCAAGCGAGCTGTGCTGAAGTGCTGGGGAGGACGGAAAGAGCGATGCTTGTTCAGGACTGGCCAGAGACCACGTCTGGGGATGCTGAGACCCTGAGAGATGGGGTGCTGGCTTGTGCAGCCAGGGTTAAACCATTCACCCCACCCATAGCGCAGGCAGAGTGACCCCGCGGTGGTGCAGGGCTGCCCTCTGGTCCCTTGTCCTCCCGTGCCTTGGCTGATGGTCATGCTCTCTGCCACTGTAGGTCCAAGGGAACGGGCAGCAGAGCGTGGAGAAGGCCTTGAAGCTCTTTGCTCAGCTGATCAACAACAAAGTCTTCCTGCTGACCTTCATCCGAACACTGGAGCTGCAGCGCAGCTTCTCCATGCGCGATCGCGGCAACGTGGCCTCGCTCATCATGACGGGTCTGCAAGGCAAGCTGGAGTACGCCACCGACGTGCTGAAGCAGCTGCTCTCGGACCTCATCGAGAAGAACCTGGAAAACAAGAACCACCCCAAACTGCTCCTGCGCAGGTAACACGGGGGGCCGGGGAGGAGACGGGGCTGCACAGCTGTGCTGCTGGTAGCATCCGAGGGCTCTGCAGGACCAGGGTGCTGGTGCTGGCAGGAGAACGCTGCTCTCCACGGGGGACTTTGGATGACCCATCCATTTCCTCGCTTGCCTCCAGGACACGGGGTTAACTCTACTGTATGATTTCACAGGTGGCTGAACAGGGTTTTAAATTGGATCCAAGAGAGCTATTACCTCTGATGCGTCTCTCTCTCACTCATAATCTCTCACCTTGCCCCAGCCCCAGCAGTCCCCGCTTCCCCTGGCTTGGCTGAGAGCAGGTGATGATGTCAGCACTGTCACCTCTGCCATCCAGCTGCCTCCTCCCCACCCTACCCTGCCTACACCCACCTGACCGAGCTCCTGCTTCTCTCATCTGTGTGTGCAGAGATGCCCAAGCAGTTCAGCAAAGAGATTTAGCCCCCGCTGCCAGTCCTGTGCAGGGCTGCCTCAGGGCAGCATCATGGCAGGGAGGTGAATGGCACAAAAACTGGAGCTCTCCATCACGTGCATGTTGCTGGTACCAAGCAGTGCCCTGTGCATCCAGGCAGGGAAGGGGAGGCACCAGCTCAGGTACAGCAGGGACTGGAGGAGCAGAGATGCAGCTCTTTAAGTCATGTTACTGGACTTCAGGCTCTTATGAGCAGGAGCCTGATTTCTTACTTGTCTGTGCAGTGCTTAGGGTCCTTGTCTCCCATGAGCTGTGGCATTATCGCGGTGAGTAAAGCATTAAAGACCTAGTGAAGAAGCGTACCTCTCGGATGGGCAGTGCCATGTATTGCCCCTGGAGCCGTCAGGGAAAGGCAGGCTGCCCGGCAAGGCTTGTCCCCCTCCTGATGGCAGCCCATCCTGTGCAGCCAGGGTGCCTGTGTGACCTTCACCCTCACGTGTCTGAGCTACCTCACAGGTATTTGTGGGCTTTATCCTCGCAGCATCCATGGCTGCCTGGATGGAGCAGCAGCGTTTGTGTTTCACAGCTGGGGGAAGGAGCTCAAGAATGGATTAAGCAACTCGCCCAAGATCGCACTGGGAAATGGCAGAAAGAAAAAGGGGAAAAAGTGTGTATTAATGTAGGGCCAGATCAGCAGCCACAAGTAAAAGGCTACCCCTGCTCTCTGTGTCGTGAGCCACCTCTGTCCCGTGTCCCTTTGGGTCCTGGCTGTGCTGCAGAGCCTGGCCTCGGCCGGCAGCAGGAGCGTGGCTGCCCCATCAGCTGTGCCTGTGGCTCCGCCGGCATTTCGCTGGAGCGAGCGGATGAAGGCGAGGGGAGGATTTCACAGCTCCAGGAAAATTTCAGGGATTCCTCCAGCCATAATGAATATACTTGACAGGAAATTGCTTTAAATCCGGCTGTGTTTGCGGAGGCAATAACTCATCTCGGAAAAGGAAGCCGTCTTAATTTCCCCCGTGGTTTGACGAGTCACTGGGAAGGCGTCTTCTGCCTCAGCCATCAATAATGACTTTTCATGGTGCTCCAAAAATACACATCTGGTGATCAGAGCCGTGCCCGCTCCTCCCCGCAGCACCCAGCGAAGAGATGGGGCCATGGGCAACGCCAGCAGTGTCGAGGCTGGCTGCCCTATGCCAGGATTTAGCCATATCATGGGAAACCTGCAGCTGGAGCCCTGTCCCAGCCCTGTGCCCCACGGGCTCCCGGGTGGTGTTGGTGCACAAAACAGCCCGGGCTGGAATGTCTTGCTCTGACTTAATAAGGAGTGATCAGCCACAAAGTGAGATACTTTTTTTTATTTTTTTTTGAGCTCTCTGGTGGCAGCAGTTGATAACTGGCACTCAGTTCTTTCTTTCTTCCTCGTTTTCCCCTCTCTCTTTCTTCTGCAACTGCCCCTCGTGGGAGACAGCAAAAAAGTTGACGTTAAATCAAATAGCTGCTCTGGTTCCTGGCACAGAGAGCAGCACACAGCAGTTTGGAGACCTAGATATAGCAGGGAAAATTAATAAAATACATATTTATTTTTTGGGTTCTCTCAGCTCTTTTTGTTTAGTTTTGTTTTATTCCCGGTGCCTCAGAAAGTCGGAGGAGCAGCCAAGGCGCTGGTTGCTGGCGTCAGACTCCTTTGGAAAGCCATCTCTGGATCGTGCTTTGCCCTTGTTATGTGGTCAATATGAGAAGGGTTTTCTCCAAGTCTAGGGATTCTCCCCTGCCACGTTAATCTTCAGGAGCCGATATTTTATTTTTAGAGGCAGATCTACAACAGCGGTTTGGATACCAGCCCAGCTACGGCATAAGAGTGATGCCTGCCGAGGGGCAGCACAAAGCCCTGCAGAGCTATTGCTGTGGCTCAGCAGACCCCTCCCCACATAGCAGCGAGAAAGAGAGGTCAGGCCCCGTGGTGGCAGGCAGAGTTTAAGGGATGGATTACCCAGCCGTCCAGCACCGACCCCATTTCAAAGGCAGAGGCGGCCAGGGAAAGTATATACAGCAGACTTGTTTGCAAGGAGCCTACGGTGCTCATGCTGCACCCAGCAGTGATGAAGGTTAAAAGCAGCCCCTTTCCTTAGCCAGTGTAGGACAGTGATGATTAACTTAAATGTTGGCCATCATCGGGACTGATGCGCTGCAAATATCTCACGGCGTCAGTCTGCGTCGAGATGAGAGTGAGATTCGGTGCTCGAAGGTAAGGAGAAATGGGATTTGACAGAAATGCTCCAAGGAGTTTCTTTTTTGCTGTTCCATTCAGCTGATTTTGTATTTCCAATAAAGAAATAAAAGGGAACAGCTAGGCACGGGAGTATCCGATACCCTTCTCCCACACAATATGACCCAACTTCTCTGTCACTCTGTATTTCAGTTATTTTTACGGTGCCGGTGTTGGTGTCAGGTCATGAGCAGCCAACAGGGATGGGACACAGCATTACTACACTGGTAGGGCTAATCGGGAGGCTTGCCAATTCTTAATTTAATATTCTATTAACAAAGTAGTTTATTAAATTAATATTCACCCTGAAGTCCCGAATGTATTGTTTTCTGAGTTTTTCACCTGTTCTTTAGTTTGTTTCACTGACTCTCCATTTTCCGTGGCTCGCTGGCGCAGCAGCGTGCTAGTGGTTCTCCTCCTTAATTGGGTGACTGAAATACCTTAAACAGGAGAACAATGTGTGTGTCAATTTGTAGGATGAATTTTTAGGCAGTTAATCAATTCAGGCTTAAATTCTTTGGGGATCTGCAGACATTTTCACAAATTCCTGGCAGATGTTGCGATCCTAAGAGATGATGGATAACGTGACCCCAGGTCCATTTGCCGACTGGCGTCAGTTTTTGTTTGCTGAAATCTGTGCCTCCTGTTTATACTTAATCTGCTTGACTTTGTGATCAAACCCTGTTCCTTCTACAGTATGTGTTTTTCATTAAATGCCAGAGTTTTCAAACATGCGGGATGCTGTATAAATACATACCAAGGGGCAGTCCTTAATTCAAGGCAGCAGAGCAGATGGGGGAGAATGGGAAAAAGGGGTCCAGAGCGCGATGGTGACTCGCTCCAGGTCAGGGTACGGGCAGAGGCAGAGGCTCGGTGCATTGCCGTGCCCGCTGGGCATCTCCTGAGCAGGTTAGTGGCATGGTGCTCGAAAAGGCAGTTGGCAGGAACGGCACCGGGAGCAGAGCTGCCGGCCAAGGGGGTGAAGGCGCAGAGAGGTGCCTAGACCTGGCGGGGCTGCTGCCTTGCTGCAGGCTCACGGTGAAGGTGCAGGGAGGCATGGTCCCCAGAGGAAAGGGTGCTGCAGAGGGCAAGGTGTTGGATCCACCCCTCTTAGCTTGCTGAAATTTGGACCATATCCTGGTATCGCATGTGGCATGAGGGGAAGGCTGGTATCATTGGCAAAGCCATGGTGCAGAGAGCCAGGCTGCCCGGGGTCACATTCGCAGCTGGCTCGGCTGGCGGCAGAGCAGCCCTCCCCTGCACGGCCTCTCGGGCGGGCTGGCAGCCTTGCCTGCCTGCCTGCCTGCCTGCCCGCCATCCCCAGCCTGAGCTGCGTGGTTGGGGCTCAGATGTGGACTGTGAGACACCCAGCCACCCTGTCCCAGGAAAAGGGATTGTGGTGCTTTAGGGAAAGTCTCTGGGTCATGCAGAGCCAGCATTAAAAACTATCATTAGGAGCTATTGTATTTAAATTAGAGATAATCTTGGGCACAATGTGGGGAGAGGACGCTGGGTGGGACTGGGGAGAAAGCTGCAATTTCCCTGCCATTGTCACTCTGCTGTCCCCGATTGCCAGCAACCGCCGCAAATCCCAGTGATTTACTGAGCCAGGCTGTAATTTGCACCACGTGCAAGGAGCCGAGTGTCACCAGGCTCTCTGTCACCAGCCCCATCAGGGCTGTGACGGGCTGTCAGCTGGGCAAGCTGCTGTCAGCTCGGTGCAGTGGGGGGACAGCGCTGGCCGCATCCTGCTGCCTGCCTGCTCCAGAGCCACGGCCCCGGCTCTGAGCACCACAGGAGCTGTGCCAGGGTGCAGCTGGGTGGTGCCACCCAGGGAGATTTGGGGTCTCCGATGCGTGGTTTGGTTTTGTATGTAACATGCTTGTCCTCCTGGCTTCCCTAGGACTGAGTCAGTGGCTGAGAAGATGCTGACTAACTGGTTTGCCTTCCTCCTCCACAAATTCCTCAAGGTAAGGAGGGATGGAGCTGAGACCCCGCTGCCACTTCGCTGTCTCACCCACCAACCGTCCCTGGGCTTGAAACTCTTCAGTCAGACTCCAAATCAAAAGATGTAGTAGCAAGGCAGGGGAGGTGAAAATTTGCTCGGAGATGCCTACACCCAGGGCTGCTGTGACATGGGCTGAGCCAAGCTGTCACAGCCTCCGTGCTCAGCCTTCTTCAACCCTCAGATCGCCTGGTGTAATTCTCATGTAATGGAGTTTCTGTTGCACCTCTTCAGTACTTAGGAGAAATTCTCATTTACTTCTCTGTGCCTGGGCTTCCATATTTTTTAACTTTATTTGTGGTTTTGGAAGCCCCATAGAATTTGCTTCATGGGAGTGAACGACGAGATCAAGATCTCAAATTCCTTTTTTAAAGCCATATAGATTCAGTAGAGATTTACCAAGCCAAAGGCAACATACCCATTGAGCAATGGAGCTCATGGTTTTGGCTGTCCTCTCCAGGAGGTGCTGGGGGCTGAGCCTGGGTTGCACGCGTGCTAAAGATTGAGTCAATGGGACTATGCCTCTGCTGAAACAAATCATGTGCAAAACCTGTCTGCAGGCCAGTGGCCCTGGAGGAGATGCACCTTCACCTCCGTGTTAGTTTTGCTGCCTGTCTCGTTGTGTAGGAATGTGCTGGAGAGCCGCTCTTCATGCTCTACTGTGCCATCAAGCAACAGATGGAGAAAGGTCCGATTGATGCCATCACAGGAGAAGCCCGTTACTCCCTCAGTGAGGACAAGCTGATCCGGCAGCAAATTGAGTACAAGACTCTGGTGAGTGATCACTGTGGAAGCTGCCATTGAATCACTTCTGTCCTTCCCACTTGGACATGAGCTGTTCTGACCTTTAGGCCAGTGATTAGGACACTACCATGAAGCACAAGTGTTGCCAGTGCAATAAAGCCTCATGCTGCTAGACCCATGCTTAAGTCAGGTGTGTCCCTAATTTGCAGGTACCAATAGCCTGAGCTAAGGTTTTGAAAGGCAGGGTTTGAGAGGAGCGTTTTATCTCCCTGTGCATTGAGCATTGCCCTCCCTCTGCCAAATGAAAATGGACGTTCAGGGCTCCTATCTTAATAATCGTTATAAAGATATACTAGATGCAACAGCAATGATGCAAATAGGGATGTAGCGGGTTTTTATGAGAAAGGGTTGTTTTGACAGATGTGGTTACAGTTCTCCTGGATGATTGTCTGAAGCCCTTTAGAGCATGGTGTGGTTCTCCTTCCCTTCCAGATCCTAAACTGTGTGAACCCGGATAATGAGAACAGTCCAGAGATCCCTGTGAAGGTGCTGAACTGTGATACCATCACTCAAGTCAAAGAGAAGATCCTCGATGCAGTATACAAAAACGTCCCATATTCTCAAAGACCAAGAGCTGTTGACATGGACTTGGGTAGGAGCCTCCCTGCCTTTTAGGAAGGGGAAGATCAGAGAGGTTGTTATTATCGGTGATTCCTTGTGGGTTTTGCAGAGCTTGAAAGCTAGAGCTCAGGCTGCACAACGACACACAGGTTTCTGCCCTTAGAAAGCATGGGTGCTGCTCCTGCCGGGTAGGTTTTGAACTCTGTGGTATCAGCTAATTGTCCATTGACCGCAGAGCAAATGATTCCTGAAGCCTGCTTCACTCTGCTGAGCAAAGCTTCTCCCCAAGCTTGTGTATCTTACTAGAGCCCAGGGGGTGAAGGGGGGGCAGAGGGGCTGGGAAGGTCCTGCACCTTGGTTTAGCTAAACACTGCAGAACCCTCTGCATGGGAATTAAATGCTGCACTTTGCTGCAAGAAAACTATCAGTGTGATCTTCCTTGTAGTTGTAAGATTTAAGAGCAGAATTTAGCTTTCTCTGGGTGCCTCTTCCTGGGAGGTGGGCTTTTCTACAGGCTCATCTGTCCAGTAGTTACTTGGGCCAAAAGTGGATAGAGCCTGTTAGTGCCTTTTCCCTCTGACCATCGTGTCTGCCTGGTTTTTGCCTCTCCCGCAGAGTGGCGGCAGGGCCGGATAGCTCGTGTGGTCCTGCAGGATGAAGACATCACCACCAAGATTGAAGGAGATTGGAAGCGCTTGAACACCTTGATGCATTATCAGGTAAGAAAGCAGCCCCAGCAGACAGCTCCCAGAAAGCTGCCAGGAGGGAAGAAAAGCAAAGCATAAATTTAATTCCCAAGTATCTCGTCTACCAAGACAGACAGGGAGGTCACATTTGTATGATAAACCAGAAGGGTTCAATGTGCTTATGCATTAGATGGGAAAGCAACCTTGACATGGATCTTAAAGAAACTAGCAGAGTTGAAAATTGGCTAAATTAAAACCGCCAGCTGTGCTTGTGAGATAGAGGGAGCAGTGGAGAGGGCTGAGCTGCTGCTGCTGGAGATGCGGGGCCAGGGGAGGGATGGCACGTGGGGCTCGGGTCTTGGCGTGGGGGTCTGAGACAACCAGGGGTGCAGCAGGGAAGGAAGAGGAGTCTCTGCCTTCCTTCAAAGCTTTGCAAACACCACACGATCAGATGATCTGATGCAAAGCACAGGCTGCAGCGGCAGCTCGTCTCTTATACTCGTGCTCTTCCTACATGTTGACTCTTGAGCATCGTGCAAGCAGTGAAGAAGGGAAACAGAGCTAATACTTCAAATGCTGTCACATGGGAGAGTCGAGAGACTGCTGCGGGGAGGTACGGGATGAAGCCAGGTCAAGAAAGGGTGAATATCAGGGGCTACTTCTTGACAAAGTGATGTCAAACCTCCTAAGTCCCAGACCTAGTCTTCCAAGCCAAATAACAGGAGTTTTGCCACTAAAATATAAAACTAAGCTAGACAGTGAAGATGCTCTATTGTGCATCGGCCAGGGTGGGCGAGGTGACCTAAGAAATTGTTGCCTTCTTCAGCTTTTGCAGCATGCCTGCCCCAGCCCCGGCTGCCCTGGATAGGCGTGCATCTGTTGGAAAGGGCCTCTTGTGGTGTGCGAAAGATGGAAAGGGCAGTAAAGACGGAGCTGAGGAAGGTTTGGTTAAAGAGAATCAAAGGCTTTTACTCAAAGCCTGTCTGCAGCAGAGGATAACTACGTTAATTGGGACCTGTAACCTACTACTGTCCATCACTACCTACACAGAAGTGTTTAGTATTTAATCTGGCATCTTGCTCTGTTTATACACCGTCTCAAGTCCATCAGCGTGATTCATGCTGTGTAAGTTGAATGTGAGCCAGTATTGACAGGAGCCATATAATCAGGGAGTGAGGCAGAGAGAATGGCATAAATATGCAAAGTGCATGTAAAAAAGCACCTCAAGGGTCAACTTTTCCAAGTAGCCCGAAGGATTTAAACACAGATTACTGTAAAATGTCATATGAGTTTTGCAGATGAATTCCATTGTTTCTAAAATCTGTTTTACCTGACAGTTGCAAGGGATTAACCAACATGCAGGGAAGCAGTGAGACTTTATTATGCCTTGATCTTTAAAAGTCATCTAAGGAAGTCACAAGTGAAAGCCGTGTTTGTCTGATGTGTGTTGGGTGTGAGGGGAGGGAGTACTTTCATTTTAGTGCCTGTGGGAAAATCTGAGCCACAAGTTTACCCTTAAAATAAACAAAATCCTTGCAGCACTCAAGATGCTGCAGCTATTCCTGCCATTTGAATGTCAGTTTTGCTCTGGAACAAAGTGGAAGTTTGCTGCCAAACATCTAAACAGGTAGCCATCGCACGTGTCTCTGCCTGCTCTGGCCCGAGCTCTGCGCAGCCCGATAGAGCTGTTTCAGCCATAAAAAGAAGCCAAGTTCTCTGCACTGCAACAGAGATCTTGTCAAGGCAGGGCTTTTGCCAAAAACAAACTGATTTTTTTTTTTTTTTTTTTTTTTTTATTCCTACCAGTTTATTTTCTGTTTGAGTAATAAATGTTTTTATTAGGTATCAAAAATACAGATGCTCCAGGACTACACAGTAAAACAAATATGCGGGCAAAGGCACAGCTTAGAAGAGGGTATAAAATCATTTGAGTTTCAAGCGCTGCTGTCTCACCATTTTAACAGGAGTGTTACATATAAAACAGGTGTGGTTCAAGCCATAAAAATGAAATCTAGATTCCTCCAGCTTCTGGAGGACTAGTGAAGATGATTTCTAAATTTCTAGAAAAAATAAAAGCTACCTCTGTAAAGCTCTCTCCATCTTTTATTCAGAGCTGTCTTGTCTTTATTCTTGGTCAGATGCCATCTCCTTCTATCTGCTGATCTGAAGGCAAAGTGATCTCTGGATTTGCACACAGCAATTGGCGATGCGCAGCCCGTGTTTCCATCTGATAACACCTGGCATTTTGTAGCATTTTGGAGAGGCGCTGCCACCTGGGAGTAAGCGCTGAAGCAAGGACCAGAAACTGCCTGGTCCTCACAGCCTTGTCCCTGCTCCCGATTTCTGGGGTCCGTTTGCTCCGCAGCCCCGTTCCCTGCAGCTCCTGAGCTCGAACTCCTGCCAGGGACCAAACCAGCCTCCTCCTGCTCATTTTAAAGGATTTAAAAAGAAATATTCATCTTTCTGTAAGATTTTTGAATGACTTTATAGAATTATATAGACAACTGATGCCTGCTGCTTATTTATTCATTCATAAAAATAGATGTATAGGTTAAATAGGTGTAATTCTTTGTTAAATTCTCTGGAGCTTTTAAACTGAGCTGAAGGAATTGTATTACATTTCTGTAGTATCCTTTTGGTTTCATGCCTATTAAACTCCATGGGAGAGTCTCACCCCATGTGGCTTTACTCAAGAAAAATGAAACACCGAATTTAATATCAAATGATTTACAGTGGCTCATGCAGGGTTAACTCTGAGGCAGCAGAGCATGAATACCTGTCAGCCACTGTGAGTCTGGAAGGGCCGAGAGACTAGAAAACTATTTTAAATGAAAGATTAGAAGCAGAGAGGGAAGGTTTGTGTGGAAAATGAGACCCGGGAGCTGAGGGTGGCGTGGCCGTGGAGCCAGCATCCTCACTGCATCCTCACTAGCCCACGCAAACGCAGTATTATTGTCTGGGCTTCTGCACTGCTGCTCTCCCCGCTCCAAGTTTTATTTTTCTTTTCTTTAAGATGTTTTGTGCAGCATGTTTGCAGCTCGTAGAAGAATCAGAATATTTATAAAGTTGTAAAACAGCCAGCCAGCTTTGCAGGCGTCTCTGGGGTTTTATGGGAGTGTGGCAACAGCGGCACAAGATGAGAAACGAATGTGTGTTACATCTGATGCTAATTTGCACGCTGGTATTTTTTAGCTGACAAGAGCCATTCGACCCAAAATTTAGAGAGTGAGAGTGTTCTCTGTGTGTGTGTGTGGAATTTTTAATGCCTCTCTCCCTGTTAACCACAGCCCTGGCAGAAATGGATCCCGGCACGGCGGCCGGGGAGCTGCTGCCTCCGCAGGAGCACCCTGGGCTGCCGGCACGCTCAGGTTTCTCCGTAGTGAAATTGAACTGAAGTGGCAGCTAATAACAGCCTAAGAAAATAATATCACCACTGATCGTTTCTTCCACTGACTTAATAAATTGGATGAAGTGAGGCAGGAGCAGAAGAGGAAATAACAGAGGTGTTTGAAGTGTTTTGCTTAGAAATATCTCACTTTTGTACTGTGAAACACAAGTGACTATTATTTCCACTATCACTAACAATAATAATAGCAACTCGCATTTACATGAAACCTTTCATCTGAACGGAACGCAAAGCCTTGGAGGGAGCATTAGGCAGTGACGATCACTGTGTGCAGGTCACCTCGCGGCGGCAGACGTTGTACAAACACCCCTTCTGCCGATAGTGTGGGGAGATGCTGGGGGAGCAAAATCCAGCTGCTGCCCTGGAGCTTCCCCATGCGAAGGGAAGGTGCCGAGTCCCTCGCAGGACTCCTGGCAAATAATGGAGGACTTAGCCCCAAAAGCAATTTCTCGGGCATGAAGAGGAGTTTCTTTTGCACAGCTCCTCTAAATAATGTGTTGGCTGGGCCCCGGTGGGTCCGTCAGCCTGCGAGATGCGGTGACTCCGCTCTCTCCCGTGCTGCACCACGGGCCACGAGTTCAAAATTAAAAGGCACTCCGACCCGTTCCCTGGAAACCTGCAGATTCTTAATTAAGGGAAATAAGTTAAAAAACTTCCAGTGACTACTAGATTTATAGGGAGGATAAAATTAAACATGGCTACTAAAATCTGCTATAACAAAATCTTGTTAGCACTAATGTTCATTTATAGTTTGACTTCCCAGCGTTTAATTCCTTCTCTGGTGCAGTAGAGGGACTGACAATTTAATACCCTGAAAGATGGCTTTATGACTTGCTCGGCTGTAAATCAAACTTTTAAAGTTCGTAAAAATTGCTAAAATAAAAAAATGGTTTAATAGGAATGTTTTATGGTCCATAACGTTATTATAGCCGTTTTATTCCCTCTGCATTGTACTTTAATTGGATCACAACAATTCTTGAGATTCTCATTTTTATTGGATAAAACGTAATCTTAAATCAGAACAACCAAAAACATCTTCAATACATCTTTTGATTTATCACTCCTTTCCTTCAGTCCCTTGCTGTAGAGCTGCTGCTGACCCAGCACAGAGCTGAGCCGGACCAGGAGCCTGTCTCTCCAAGGGCTGGCCGGCAGGATTGCTCCCCGTGCCCTCGGGAGCCCCGTGCCCTGCCGACAGCTCCCTGCCGCGGCTGGGCCCTGGGGACTTCTGTTACCTGCACTTGCTGGATGAGCAGCTGGTGATGGCAGTGCGGACGGTGGATCTCGCTGATCTTTTCCTCTCTTCCTTTGCCTCCCCAGGTATCAGACCGCTCAGTTGTGGCTCTCGTTCCCAAACAGACCTCCTCCTACAATATTCCTGCCTCTGCCAGTATATCCCGGACGTCTATTAGTAGATACGGTAAGAAGCAGAGTTAAGGGCCGGGAAACGATGGCTCACGGATAGCGACTGGGCATTGCTCCTGCTGCACTGCACATTTTAGAGCCAGCTGGAGCTTGCAGCTTTACTTGAGAATGTATCTTGACGGGGCTGGTATTGAAGCTGCCTTTGTTGCAGGAGGGCAACACCTTAAGGGAATTAGGTGGGGGAAAAGCAGCAGCTTCCCCCGAAGAATCACACCGCGTTGTCCAAAATGAAAGTACATTCATGCGCCAAACGGAAAATGTCCTTGGCTACTGTTTTTTGCAAAGGCTTTTCCATCTATAAGCAGAACAGCAAAAAGACCAGAGAAGCTGAGAGGAGGGAAAAGGAAATGCCAAGCACAACGTGAGCAACCTTTGGAAAAGTGGGTCTTGGAAAAGCCCAGGGAAAGGCTTTTAGCTCAGAGGGGATGGATGCTGCAGAGCACCCGTGGGACTCCCACTGCAGGAAAGCAGCTTTGTGTTCCCTGCATGTAAGCAGGGCTGCACCAGAGAAAAGCCTGATTCTTTCATCTATTTCTTCTCTAAGTGGAGGATCCTGAATTCTTAGCTAATGGGTCAAAAATGAGTAACAGCAATCTTAACTCGGTGTGGTCGGATGTGCACACCTGGGAATTCATTATTTGCATAATAGCAGGGCTTGGCACTTTACAGAGGGTCCCTGAAGGCGCTGCAGCCTGAGTAAATGAGTCTGCGAGGTGCCAGGTGTGCGTTTATAGCACTAAATCCACAATAATAGTAATAATATACTTCCATAAAAGGCATCAGTGGCAAAATCTCTAGTGCACTGATCTTTCATTATCTTTCATTTTACAGAGTGTTTTACAAACGAGAGGTCTCCTGACAAACCCATCTCCTTCTCTTGTTTATAGCTCCCAAAATAATGGGTTTTTTTTCCGAGCAAGGGTTCTGAGGAGCCATCCACAGGAACATCTTTAGGCAGAAGCCAGGAGAAAAGGCATTTCTCCCTGCGAGGTGTAATCCACCTGAGTGCCCCGCGCTTCAAGTGATGGAAAAAACGAGGTTGGGTCACACAGCCTGAGTCCTCAGTGCTCATTGATCTGTGTCAGATGGAAAAGCTTTTGCGAACGACCAATATGAACTATCATTGCTCATGTTAAGATTAATACTTCTAATTGTGTAGACAGAATTTAAATGAGATACTTATTTACTTCCCCCATTGTATATCAGTACAGAGCTATGTTTAAAAATAGAATTACTAGATGCTTCCCTAGCTGTCCTCCTGTCTGTCTCCTTAATTATATCAGTTGGAGTACTCATTTATCTAAGCCTTAATCAGGGATGAAAATGTAGCTAGTTTGGTAATGACTTGCGTATGTCCCTCGGCTGATTTATGATTGATCCCCTTACTCTTGCTGAGGAGGGTGAGCAGCGAATTGGAGGCTAAACTTGAGAAAATGCACAAGGTTCCAAGAGAACAAAAAAAATTTAGTGAGAGGAAAAAAACCAACTACGCATGGTTGTGCTACTCAGCCCTGTGTCTTGGCTTGAAGACACCATGGATGGGATCCAGGGAGGCACATTCTTTGAGAAGTTAAATATATCTCGCATCCCTCTGTGGTTTCCAAGCAATTAAGGGAAAAACCTTTGTCTGCCCCCCTTTGAGCTCCCCTTCCCCTGCTGGGGAGGAGGGCAAAGGCAGGGGCAGCAGGGAGGCCAGACCTGCTCAGCCCCGGGGGCGGCATGGCCGGGATGCAGGACTGGCCTCAGGCTCTGCAGTTGGTGCTCAGCTTGAGCCCTTGTTGCTCTAGTGAAAGCCTCAAGAACAAGAACAGCAGTTTCTTCTGCCCTTTGTGCTGGTTGTGCCGGGCAGCTTGTTATTATTTACTAAATACTGATATCAGGACTCCAGCGCTGCAGGAGTTGGTGCCCAGGGTTAACGTGCGTGAGCTGTAACTCCTGGAGGAATCTTGTATGGACCTGTATTATTGAGTTCACATAAGTAAAGGATGTGAATGGAGCAGAAAAGTCCCATGTCTGAGCATGAAAACAGAAGGGCTCGAGCCTGAGGGACTCTATTCAGTGAAGACCAACACCTATCTTTGGCAAATGCCAAATTTTGTTGGTGCCTGGGTGGTATTACATTTCATTACCCCATAAAAAAGCCAGTGCAGATGATTTTGGCATTAGCGAGCACGGTGGCATCACTGAGAAGAGACAGGGAAATGAAAAAGGGGTTTGCTTTGAGCATGGCCGACTTCTCTTCCCATCGTTCAGATTCCACCTTCCGCTACACCGGCAGCCCCGACAGCCTGCGCTCCCGGGCCCCCATGATCACTCCCGACCTGGAGAGTGGGGTCAAGGTCTGGCACTTGGTCAAAAACCACGACCACGGAGACCAGAAGGAAGGAGACCGGGGCAGTAAGATGGTGTCTGAGATCTACCTGACCAGGCTATTAGCTACAAAGGTAACTGCCGTGTGCTAAATTCACTTGGGAAATGCATAGGGAGGTCCCTCCAGACACACTCGCCGGGGGTCCTGCACGGTCCCTAATGATGCTCAGATCCCGGGAGGCGGGGACTGACCCTGCCAGGCTTTCCTGGGCCCCAGGGGTTGGGGGGGCTCCTGGAGCAGCAACAGAAACACAGCCCAGATTTCCTCACACTGCAAGGTGATTGCTGCAATACTTCATTCTTCTGCACGGTATTAAAACACAAAGAGTTGGAGAGATGCAGCAGTGCCTGTAAATATTTAACCAGTTTCCTTGGCCAGAGAGAGTTTTCCTGCCTTTCACTGTGTGTTCATCACTGTAGATAACGCAGATTTGGTTTTGAAAGCAAAAGAAATTGTTTCAGGTTAGAAATAAAGAGTAAATGCAGCCATGAGTAGCTGCAGGCTGGAGCATTCCCCCCGGGCCCTCCGGCAGCGCAGTCAGCGTTCGTAAAGACCCCGACCTTACTTATTCCTGTGGGGTCCGTGGCGGGCGGCACTTTACAGGGCTGTGCAGAGCTGGCAACACCATCTGGTGTCCCCTCCTGCCACCGCTGCTTAGCCAAGCATGCGCCCGTCCCTCCCTTCACCTTCTCGGTTGCTGCTCCCATTAGGGTACGCTGCAGAAATTTGTGGACGACTTGTTTGAGACGCTGTTCAGCACCGTGCACCGTGGCAGCGCGCTCCCGCTGGCCATCAAGTATATGTTTGATTTCTTGGATGAGCAGGCAGATAAGCACGGCATCCATGACACAGATGTGAGGCACACGTGGAAGAGCAATTGGTAAGAATGGAAGAGGAGGGTGGAAGGGGGGGCAATTATCTGTGTATTGAGTATTGAGCAATTATCTGTGTCCTGGGGCAAAACAGAGATAGGAAAGAGCTTTGGGAAGGGTGGGAACAACCAAGTCCCATAGCTCCAAAGCATGAGATGTACCACGAAGGCGTGCTAATGCTTTTCAACCAGCACCGCTGCTGTCCCAGTGCCCCGCGCAGATGTGGCAGTGGGGTTTGATCCTGGTTCGTGCTGCCCCCTGTGCACACACGAGCTGAAACCCTGGTGCAGTGTTAAACCATGAGCCCCGCTATCTCCGAGTCCTCTACCCAGGTGGGAGCTGGGCACTGGCCTCAGGCCATAGATCCACACACCTGGACTTCGGAAGTCGCTGGGTTTGCAGAGCCAGTCTGCTAGCGGGAAGCAGGGCTCCATGCCTGCACCACCCTGCCTGTGCAACCCTGCCTGCGCAATCGTGCTGTGGCATGAATGCCGGCGCAGGCTGCGAGGGGAGAGCTCGGCGAGCGGCTGCACCTTCCCCATTGCTTTGGGCAGCATTGGGAGCATTTGGGCAGTGGGAGGAGGTGGCAAGAGGAGAAGGAGCCAGCCCCACGTGCAGTCGGCACAGACTGCAGCCAGGTTCAGCCTTCTCCAAACAATAGGAGCTCTCACATCGCTGCCTCTGCTGTTATTTTAGGATTAAAAGCTCCATGGGTTAGAAATTTACCTCTGTGAGGAAGAAAAAAAAACACAACAAATGGTTGCTCCCTGAAGACTTTGTATTTTCCTCCAAGTCTCTCGTGGTTTAAAAGGCCTCTAATCATCATGGCTGCAAAAGCTGGGTTCCCCGCTAAGGCTGTGGGAAGCTCAAAACAATTTGTTGAAACCCTTAGAAGGAGTTATTGGGATAAAAACTCTAGAATCACAAAAAAGGATGAGACTTCTTAAAGCAATAAAAAAGAAAGCACCGACTGGCAGAGTTTGCTCTGCCAGAGCCATCAGATCACAGGAGCCCTGGTCCTTCCTTCTGCCCTGGGGCACTGGGAGCTCGGGAGAAGGGTGAAAATTTGGTCTCTGAACTAACAGCTCTGCTGAGCACTTTGGTCGGCTGCAGCATTCCCAGAAAGGGAATTTTGGTGGGGAGATGGGAGAATGCTTATGCCACTGGAGCAGGTCAAAGCAAACGGGGGATTGGAAGAGAGAGCTGGGGTAATGGGGGGTCAGGGGAGCTGGCACTGCCAGGGGTGCAGCTGAGCTGCTTGCCTGCAGTGCAGCAAGAGTTAAGGCTGAAGCCTTCATTGCAGCTAGCTGGATAGATAGAGAGAGCCGAGACTTGAAAGGTAATAGAAAGCAGCAGCTGCTGTTTGATCCTGCTATACAGCCAAAGAAAAAAGGAATAATAATTCCCCTTTGATTGCAAAGGCCTCGGGATTTGGGGACAAAGCCTCTGATGCCTGCTGCACCACTCGCAGATGATGGACTGCGGAGTGGCCGAGCAGCGGCTGATTAGCGTGGGGGTGGCAGCATCGCTGCCCTGGGCTCAGCCCTGCGCCGCAGACTCCCACTCTAAACGAACTCAGTTTAATGGGCTCCTCGTGGAGCTGCTCACCCCATACCACCAAATGCTGCTCAGCTCTGCCCTGGCCCAGACAGCCTGCCCTCGGCGCCTGCTGCCCGCCTGGCTCTCGCCTCCTCCACCTTTCTGTGCAGGATCAGACCCCAGAGCAGTTCCTGGGGCGCGCAGTGCAGCAGTGTCCAGCCCAGGCATAGCGGGACGCATCACAAGCAATCTGGGCAGGACTGGGCTAACTGGTGTTTGATAGACCTGGCCCAGCTCCTATTCAGATTGTTGCTGCTTCCCACCATTTTTATTCTGCTTGGGAACACAAACCACAGCACGTGTCCTTTCCTAGCCTTTGTCTTAACATTATGTTT